>NW_027362761.1:1231786743-1232193492 GCF_046119375.1 Phyllobates terribilis | reverse complement strand
AGTGTAATAGTACAGAGTATAGTGTAGTATATAGTGTAATAGTACAGAGTATAGTGTAGTATATAGTGTAATAGCACAGAGTACAGTGTAGTATATAGTGTAATAGTACAGAGTATAGTGTAGTATATAGTGTAATAGTACAGAGTATAGTGTAGTATATAGTGTAATAGTACAGAGTATAGTGTAGTATATAGTGTAATAGTACAGAGTATAGTGTAGTATATAGTGTAATAGTACAGAGTATAGTGTAGTATATAGTGTAATAGTACAGAGTATAGTGTAGTATATAGTGTATAGTACAGAGTATAGTGTAGTATATAGTGTAATAGTACAGAGTATAGTGTAGTATATAGTGTAATAGTACAGAGTATAGTGTAGTATATAGTGTAATAGTACAGAGTATAGTGTAGTATATAGTGTAATAGTACAGAGTATAGTGTAGTATATAGTGTAATAGTACAGAGTATAGTGTAGTATATAGTGTAATAGCACAGAGTATAGTGTAGTATATAGTGTAATAGTACAGAGTATAGTGTTAATAGTCAGAGTATAGTGTAGTATATAGTGTAATAGTACAGAGTATAGTGTAGTATATAGTGTAATAGTACAGAGTATAGTGTAGTATATAGTGTAATAGTACAGAGTATAGTGTAGTATATAGTGTAATAGTACAGAGTATAGTGTAGTATATAGTGTAATAGTACAGAGTATAGTGTAGTATATAGTGTAATAGTACAGAGTATAGTGTAGTATATAGTGTAATAGTACAGAGTATAGTGTAGTATATAGTGTAATAGTACAGAGTATAGTGTAGTATATAGTGTAATAGTACAGAGTATAGTGTAGTATATAGTGTAATAGTACAGAGTATAGTGTAGTATATAGTGTAATAGTACAGAGTATAGTGTAGTATATAGTGTAATAGTACAGAGTATAGTGTAGTATATAGTGTAATAGTACAGAGTATAGTGTAGTATATAGTGTAATAGTACAGAGTATAGTGTAGTATATAGTGTAATAGTACAGAGTATAGTGTAGTATATAGTGTAATAGTACAGAGTATAGTGTAGTATATAGTGTAATAGTACAGAGTATAGTGTAGTATATAGTGTAATAGTACAGAGTATAGTGTAGTATATAGTGTAATAGTACAGAGTATAGTGTAGTATATAGTGTAATAGTACAGAGTATAGTGTAGTATATAGTGTAATAGTACAGAGTATAGTGTAGTATATAGTGTAATAGTACAGAGTATAGTGTAGTATATAGTGTAATAGTACAGAGTATAGTGTAGTATATAGTGTAATAGTACAGAGTATAGTGTAGTATATAGTGTAATAGTACAGAGTATAGTGTAGTATATAGTGTAATAGTACAGAGTATAGTGTAGTATATAGTGTAATAGTACAGAGTATAGTGTAGTATATAGTGTAATAGTACAGAGTATAGTGTAGTATATAGTGTAATAGTACAGAGTATAGTGTAGTATATAGTGTAATAGTACAGAGTATAGTGTAGTATATAGTGTAATAGTACAGAGTATAGTGTAGTATATAGTGTAATAGTACAGAGTATAGTGTAGTATATAGTGTAATAGTACAGAGTATAGTGTAGTATATAGTGTAATAGTACAGAGTATAGTGTAGTATATAGTGTAATAGTACAGAGTATAGTGTAGTATATAGTGTAATAGTACAGAGTATAGTGTAGTATATAGTGTAATAGTACAGAGTATAGTGTAGTATATAGTGTAATAGTACAGAGTATAGTGTAGTATATAGTGTAATAGTACAGAGTATAGTGTAGTATATAGTGTAATAGTACAGAGTATAGTGTAGTATATAGTGTAATAGTACAGAGTATAGTGTAGTATATAGTGTAATAGTACAGAGTATAGTGTAGTATATAGTGTAATAGTACAGAGTATAGTGTAGTATATAGTGTAATAGCACAGAGTATAGTGTAGTATATAGTGTAATAGTACAGAGTACAGTGTAGTATATAGTGTAATAGTACAGAGTATAGTGTAGTATATAGTGTAATAGTACAGAGTATAGTGTAGTATATAGTGTAATAGTACAGAGTATAGTGTAGTATATAGTGTAATAGCACAGAGTATAGTGTAGTATATAGTGTAATAGTACAGAGTATAGTGTAGTATATAGTGTAATAGTACAGAGTATAGTGTAGTATATAGTGTAATAGCACAGAGTACAGTGTAGTATATAGTGTAATAGTACAGAGTATAGTGTAGTATATAGTGTAATAGTACAGAGTATAGTGTAGTATATAGTGTAATAGTACAGAGTATAGTGTAGTATATAGTGTAATAGTACAGAGTATAGTGTAGTATATAGTGTAATAGTACAGAGTATAGTGTAGTATATAGTGTAATAGTACAGAGTATAGTGTAGTATATAGTGTAATAGTACAGAGTATAGTGTAGTATATAGTGTAATAGCACAGAGTATAGTGTAGTATATAGTGTAATAGTACAGAGTATAGTGTAGTATATAGTGTAATAGTACAGAGTATAGTGTAGTATATAGTGTAATAGTACAGAGTACAGTGTAGTATATAGTGTAATAGTACAGAGTATAGTGTAGTATATAGTGTAATAGTACAGAGTATAGTGTAGTATATAGTGTAATAGTACAGAGTATAGTGTAGTATATAGTGTAATAGCACAGAGTATAGTGTAGTATATAGTGTAATAGCACAGAGTATAGTGTAGTATATAGTGTAATAGTACAGAGTATAGTGTAGTATATAGTGTAATAGTACAGAGTATAGTGTAGTATATAGTGTAATAGTACAGAGTACAGTGTAGTATATAGTGTAATAGTATAGAGTATAGTGTAGTATATAGTGTAATAGTACAGAGTATAGTGTAGTATATAGTGTAATAGTACAGAGTATAGTGTAGTATATAGTGTAATAGTACAGAGTATAGTGTAGTATATAGTGTAATAGCACAGAGTACAGTGTAGTATATAGTGTAATAGTACAGAGTATAGTGTAGTATATAGTGTAATAGTACAGAGTACAGTGTAGTATATAGTATAATAGTACAGAGTATAGTGTAGTATATAGTGTAATAGTACAGAGTATAGTGTAGTATATAGTGTAATAGCACAGAGTATAGTGTAGTATATAGTGTAATAGTACAGAGTATAGTGTAGTATATAGTGTAATAGCACAGAGTACAGTGTAGTATATAGTGTAATAGTACAGAGTATAGTGTAGTATATAGTGTAATAGTACAGAGTACAGTGTAGTATATAGTATAATAGTACAGAGTATAGTGTAGTATATAGTGTAATAGTACAGAGTATAGTGTAGTATATAGTGTAATAGTACAGAGTATAGTGTAGTATATAGTGTAATAGTACAGAGTACAGTGTAGTATATAGTGTAATAGCACAGAGTATAGTGTAGTATATAGTGTAATAGTACAGAGTATAGTGTAGTATATAGTGTAATAGCACAGAGTACAGTGTAGTATATAGTATAATAGTACAGAGTATAGTGTAGTATATAGTGTAATAGTACAGAGTATAGTGTAGTATATAGTGTAATAGCACAGAGTACAGTGTAGTATATAGTATAATAGTACAGAGTATAGTGTAGTATATAGTGTAATAGTACAGAGTATAGTGTAGTATATAGTGTAATAGTACAGAGTACAGTGTAGTATATAGTGTAATAGTACAGAGTACAGTGTAGTATATAGTGTAATAGTACAGAGTATAGTGTAGTATATAGTGTAATAGTACAGAGTACAGTGTAGTATATAGTATAATAGTACAGAGTATAGTGTAGTATATAGTGTAATAGCACAGAGTATAGTGTAGTATATAGTGTAATAGTACAGAGTATAGTGTAGTATATAGTGTAATAGTACAGAGTATAGTGTAGTATATAGTGTAATAGCACAGAGTACAGTGTAGTATATAGTGTAATAGTACAGAGTATAGTGTAGTATATAGTGTAATAGTACAGAGTATAGTGTAGTATATAGTGTAATAGTACAGAGTATAGTGTAGTATATAGTGTAATAGTACAGAGTATAGTGTAGTATATAGTGTAATAGCACAGAGTATAGTGTAGTATATAGTGTAATAGTACAGAGTATAGTGTAGTATATAGTGTAATAGTACAGAGTATAGTGTAGTATATAGTGTAATAGTACAGAGTATAGTGTAGTATATAGTGTAATAGTACAGAGTATAGTGTAGTATATAGTGTAATAGTACAGAGTATAGTGTAGTATATAGTGTAATAGTACAGAGTATAGTGTAGTATATAGTGTAATAGTACAGAGTATAGTGTAGTATATAGTGTAATAGCACAGAGTATAGTGTAGTATATAGTGTAATAGTACAGAGTATAGTGTAGTATATAGTGTAATAGTACAGAGTATAGTGTAGTATATAGTGTAATAGTACAGAGTATAGTGTAGTATATAGTGTAATAGTACAGAGTATAGTGTAGTATATAGTGTAATAGTACAGAGTATAGTGTAGTATATAGTGTAATAGTACAGAGTATAGTGTAGTATATAGTGTAATAGTACAGAGTATAGTGTAGTATATAGTGTAATAGTACAGAGTATAGTGTAGTATATAGTGTAATAGTACAGAGTACAGTGTAGTATATAGTGTAATAGTACAGAGTATAGTGTAGTATATAGTGTAATAGTACAGAGTATAGTGTAGTATATAGTGTAATAGTACAGAGTATAGTGTAGTATATAGTGTAATAGCACAGAGTATAGTGTAGTATATAGTGTAATAGTACAGAGTATAGTGTAGTATATAGTGTAATAGTACAGAGTATAGTGTAGTATATAGTGTAATAGTACAGAGTATAGTGTAGTATATAGTGTAATAGTACAGAGTATAGTGTAGTATATAGTGTAATAGCACAGAGTATAGTGTAGTATATAGTGTAATAGTACAGAGTATAGTGTAGTATATAGTGTAATAGTACAGAGTATAGTGTAGTATATAGTGTAATAGTACAGAGTACAGTGTAGTATATAGTGTAATAGTACAGAGTACAGTGTAGTATATAGTGTAATAGTACAGAGTATAGTGTAGTATATAGTGTAATAGTACAGAGTATAGTGTAGTATATAGTGTAATAGTACAGAGTATAGTGTAGTATATAGTGTAATAGTACAGAGTATAGTGTAGTATATAGTGTAATAGTACAGAGTATAGTGTAGTATATAGTGTAATAGCACAGAGTATAGTGTAGTATATAGTGTAATAGCACAGAGTACAGTGTAGTATATAGTGTAATAGTACAGAGTATAGTGTAGTATATAGTGTAATAGCACAGAGTACAGTGTAGTATATAGTGTAATAGTACAGAGTATAGTGTAGTATATAGTATAATAGCACAGAGTATAGTGTAGTATATAGTGTAATAGTACAGAGTATAGTGTAGTATATAGTGTAATAGTACAGAGTACAGTGTAGTATATAGTGTAATAGTACAGAGTATAGTGTAGTATATAGTGTAATAGCACAGAGTATAGTGTAGTATATAATGTAATAGCACAGAGTACAGTGTAGTATATAGTGTAATAGTACAGAGTATAGTGTAGTATATAGTGTAATAGTACAGAGTATAGTGTAGTATATAGTATAATAGCACAGAGTATAGTGTAGTATATAGTGTAATAGCACAGAGTATAGTGTAGTATATAGTGTAATAGCACAGAGTACAGTGTAGTATATAGTGTAATAGTACAGAGTATAGTGTAGTATATAGTGTAATAGTACAGAGTATAGTGTAGTATATAGTGTAATAGCACAGAGTACAGTGTAGTATATAGTGTAATAGTACAGAGTATAGTGTAGTATATAGTATAATAGCACAGAGTATAGTGTAGTATATAGTGTAATAGCACAGAGTATAGTGTAGTATATAGTGTAATAGTACAGAGTATAGTGTAGTATATAGTGTAATAGCACAGAGTACAGTGTAGTATATAGTGTAATAGTACAGAGTATAGTGTAGTATATAGTGTAATAGTACAGAGTATAGTGTAGTATATAGTGTAATAGCACAGAGTACAGTGTAGTATATAGTGTAATAGTACAGAGTATAGTGTAGTATATAGTGTAATAGCACAGAGTATAGTGTAGTATATAGTGTAATAGCACAGAGTATAGTGTAGTATATAGTGTAATAGTACAGAGTACAGTGTAGTATATAGTGTAATAGCACAGAGTACAGTGTAGTATATAGTGTAATAGTACAGAGTATAGTGTAGTATATAGTGTAATAGTACAGAGTATAGTGTAGTATATAGTGTAATAGCACAGAGTACAGTGTAGTATATAGTGTAATAGTACAGAGTATAGTGTAGTATATAGTGTAATAGTACAGAGTATAGTGTAGTATATAGTGTAATAGTACAGAGTATAGTGTAGTATATAGTGTAATAGTACAGAGTATAGTGTAGTATATAGTGTAATAGCACAGAGTATAGTGTAGTATATAGTGTAATAGTACAGAGTATAGTGTAGTATATAGTGTAATAGTACAGAGTATAGTGTAGTATATAGTGTAATAGTACAGAGTATAGTGTAGTATATAGTGTAATAGCACAGAGTATAGTGTAGTATATAGTGTAATAGTACAGAGTATAGTGTAGTATATAGTGTAATAGTACAGAGTATAGTGTAGTATATAGTGTAATAGTACAGAGTATAGTGTAGTATATAGTGTAATAGTACAGAGTATAGTGTAGTATATAGTGTAATAGCACAGAGTATAGTGTAGTATATAGTGTAATAGTACAGAGTATAGTGTAGTATATAGTGTAATAGTACAGAGTATAGTGTAGTATATAGTGTAATAGCACAGAGTATAGTGTAGTATATAGTGTAATAGCACAGAGTACAGTGTAGTATATAGTGTAATAGTACAGAGTATAGTGTAGTATATAGTGTAATAGCACAGAGTACAGTGTAGTATATAGTGTAATAGTACAGAGTATAGTGTAGTATATAGTGTAATAGTACAGAGTATAGTGTAGTATATAGTGTAATAGTACAGAGTATAGTGTAGTATATAGTGTAATAGCACAGAGTATAGTGTAGTATATAGTGTAATAGTACAGAGTATAGTGTAGTATATAGTGTAATAGCACAGAGTATAGTGTAGTATATAGTGTAATAGTACAGAGTATAGTGTAGTATATAGTGTAATAGCACAGAGTATAGTGTAGTATATAGTGTAATAGCACAGAGTATAGTGTAGTATATAGTGTAATAGTACAGAGTATAGTGTAGTATATAGTGTAATAGTACAGAGTACAGTGTAGTATATAGTGTAATAGTACAGAGTATAGTGTAGTATATAGTGTAATAGCACAGAGTATAGTGTAGTATATAGTGTAATAGTACAGAGTATAGTGTAGTATATAGTGTAATAGTACAGAGTATAGTGTAGTATATAGTGTAATAGTACAGAGTATAGTGTAGTATATAGTGTAATAGTACAGAGTACAGTGTAGTATATAGTGTAATAGTACAGAGTATAGTGTAGTATATAGTGTAATAGCACAGAGTATAGTGTAGTATATAGTGTAATAGTACAGAGTATAGTGTAGTATATAGTGTAATAGCACAGAGTATAGTGTAGTATATAGTGTAATAGTACAGAGTATAGTGTAGTATATAGTGTAATAGCACAGAGTATAGTGTAGTATATAGTGTAATAGTACAGAGTACAGTGTAGTATATAGTGTAATAGTACAGAGTATAGTGTAGTATATAGTGTAATAGTACAGAGTATAGTGTAGTATATAGTGTAATAGCACAGAGTATAGTGTAGTATATAGTGTAATAGTACAGAGTATAGTGTAGTATATAGTGTAATAGCACAGAGTATAGTGTAGTATATAGTGTAATAGTACAGAGTACAGTGTAGTATATAGTGTAATAGTACAGAGTATAGTGTAGTATATAGTGTAATAGCACAGAGTATAGTGTAGTATATAGTGTAATAGTACAGAGTATAGTGTAGTATATAGTGTAATAGTACAGAGTATAGTGTAGTATATAGTGTAATAGTACAGAGTACAGTGTAGTATATAGTGTAATAGTACAGAGTATAGTGTAGTATATAGTGTAATAGCACAGAGTATAGTGTAGTATATAGTGTAATAGTACAGAGTATAGTGTAGTATATAGTGTAATAGCACAGAGTATAGTGTAGTATATAGTGTAATAGTACAGAGTACAGTGTAGTATATAGTGTAATAGTACAGAGTACAGTGTAGTATATAGTGTAATAGTACAGAGTATAGTGTAGTATATAGTGTAATAGCACAGAGTATAGTGTAGTATATAGTGTAATAGTACAGAGTATGGTGTAGTATATAGTGTAATAGTACAGAGTATAGTGTAGTATATAGTGTAATAGTACAGAGTATAGTGTAGTATATAGTGTAATAGTACAGAGTACAGTGTAGTATATAGTGTAATAGTACAGAGTATAGTGTAGTATATAGTGTAATAGCACAGAGTATAGTGTAGTATATAGTGTAATAGCACAGAGTATAGTGTAGTATATAGTGTAATAGTACAGAGTATAGTGTAGTATATAGTGTAATAGTACAGAGTATAGTGTAGTATATAGTGTAATAGTACAGAGTATAGTGTAGTATATAGTGTAATAGCACAGAGTATAGTGTAGTATATAGTGTAATAGTACAGAGTACAGTGTAGTATATAGTGTAATAGCACAGAGTATAGTGTAGTATATAGTGTAATAGTACAGAGTATAGTGTAGTATATAGTGTAATAGTACAGAGTATAGTGTAGTATATAGTGTAATAGTACAGAGTACAGTGTAGTATATAGTGTAATAGTACAGAGTATAGTGTAGTATATAGTGTAATAGTACAGAGTATAGTGTAGTATATAGTGTAATAGCACAGAGTATAGTGTAGTATATAGTGTAATAGTACAGAGTATAGTGTAGTATATAGTGTAATAGTACAGAGTATAGTGTAGTATATAGTGTAATAGTACAGAGTATAGTGTAGTATATAGTGTAATAGTACAGAGTACAGTGTAGTATATAGTGTAATAGTACAGAGTACAGTGTAGTATATAGTGTAATAGCACAGAGTATAGTGTAGTATATAGTGTAATAGTACAGAGTATAGTGTAGTATATAGTGTAATAGTACAGAGTATAGTGTAGTATATAGTGTAATAGTACAGAGTATAGTGTAGTATATAGTGTAATAGTACAGAGTATAGTGTAGTATATAGTGTAATAGTACAGAGTATAGTGTAGTATATAGTGTAATAGTACAGAGTATAGTGTAGTATATAGTGTAATAGTACAGAGTATAGTGTAGTATATAGTGTAATAGTACAGAGTACAGTGTAGTATATAGTGTAATAGTACAGAGTATAGTGTAGTATATAGTGTAATAGTACAGAGTATAGTGTAGTATATAGTGTAATAGTACAGAGTATAGTGTAGTATATAGTGTAATAGTACAGAGTATAGTGTAGTATATAGTGTAATAGCACAGAGTATAGTGTAGTATATAGTGTAATAGCACAGAGTATAGTGTAGTATATAGTGTAATAGTACAGAGTACAGTGTAGTATATAGTGTAATAGTACAGAGTATAGTGTAGTATATAGTGTAATAGTACAGAGTATAGTGTAGTATATAGTGTAATAGTACAGAGTATAGTGTAGTATATAGTGTAATAGTACAGAGTATAGTGTAGTATATAGTGTAATAGTACAGAGTATAGTGTAGTATATAGTGTAATAGCACAGAGTATAGTGTAGTATATAGTGTAATAGTACAGAGTATAGTGTAGTATATAGTATAATAGCACAGGAGTATATAGTGTAGTATATAGTGTAATAGTACAGAGTATAGTGTAGTATATAGTGTAATAGTACAGAGTATAGTGTAGTATATAGTGTAATAGTACAGAGTATAGTGTAGTATATAGTGTAATAGTACAGAGTATAGTGTAGTATATAGTGTAATAGTACAGAGTACAGTGTAGTATATAGTGTAATAGCACAGAGTATAGTGTAGTATATAGTGTAATAGCACAGAGTATAGTGTAGTATATAGTGTAATAGTACAGAGTACAGTGTAGTATATAGTGTAATAGTACAGAGTATAGTGTAGTATATAGTGTAATAGTACAGAGTATAGTGTAGTATATAGTGTAATAGTACAGAGTATAGTGTAGTATATAGTGTAATAGTACAGAGTACAGTGTAGTATATAGTGTAATAGCACAGAGTACAGTGTAGTATATAGTGTAATAGTACAGAGTATAGTGTAGTATATAGTGTAATAGTACAGAGTATAGTGTAGTATATAGTGTAATAGTACAGAGTATAGTGTAGTATATAGTGTAATAGTACAGAGTACAGTGTAGTATATAGTGTAATAGTACAGAGTATAGTGTAGTATATAGTGTAATAGTATAGAGTACAGTGTAGTATATAGTGTAATAGTACAGAGTATAGTGTAGTATATAGTGTAATAGTACAGAGTATAGTGTAGTATATAGTGTAATAGTACAGAGTATAGTGTAGTATATAGTGTAATAGTACAGAGTATAGTGTAGTATATAGTGTAATAGTACAGAGTATAGTGTAGTATATAGTGTAATAGTACAGAGTATAGTGTAGTATATAGTGTAATAGTACAGAGTACAGTGTAGTATATAGTGTAATAGTACAGAGTATAGTGTAGTATATAGTGTAATAGTACAGAGTATAGTGTAGTATATAGTGTAATAGTACAGAGTATAGTGTAGTATATAGTGTAATAGTACAGAGTATAGTGTAGTATATAGTGTAATAGTACAGAGTATAGTGTAGTATATAGTGTAATAGTACAGAGTATAGTGTAGTATATAGTGTAATAGTACAGAGTATAGTGTAGTATATAGTGTAATAGCACAGAGTATAGTGTAGTATATAGTGTAATAGCACAGAGTACAGCACAGTATATAGTGTAATAGTACAGAGACCGGCCCACATGATGTCATCACAAGGGGCGTGGGGCCAGATCTCCCCTTAGGTATAAGAGAATCCATGGAGAAGACAGGAGCACTCATTGCCAGGGGGGAATAAGAATTATAAGCAGAGGGTCCTGTTCAATAGCAGCATAATCCAACTGGGGAGCCCGTCCTCCACCTATATTGAATCGTCTCCGCGATCGTATAGTGTAAGTTATCTTCTTTTTACCCTGTTTATTTCATGTAACTATTTATGTATTGTAATGTCTCCTTTGTAACATCCTCATGTATATATTTTTCTTAAACACTGCCTTCCTTTTGGATTAAACATAAAATTTAATAGTTCTGTTTCTTTTGTTCTGTAATCGTTCCCTTCCCCGACGCCATATACGCTACCAAAACACAGGCGTCCGGCCACGCCTGAATTATATTTCAAACTCGGCCGGTGGTGGCAGCGAATATTAATAATTGGGCTATCGTGAAGCTGACAGTGACCGTACGGAGGGCGTTAAACATGAATTCCAGGCTTTGGAGCCCCGTGGTGTGACGCCATACTCTCACTGGTCGCTTGCCGATATCCACGAAGCGAGTAGTTTGGATCGCGTGCTCGCGACTCTGGACGAAAGACACACGGCGTGACGGCAACGGCGAGATATTGTTGATCTCCCCGGTGTCGTCCTTCAGTGTGTGTTGGGATTCCTGACAAATTGGTAGCAAGCGGTGGGATATTACAGAACATCAGTGGCTGGATTGAGCAATCATTCTTGTCACTGAGAACTTCACGGTTCTTGTGAGAATTCTGTGCAGAGTTTTGAGGAATCAGACTCAGTGTTTTAATATTTTTTATCTGGGACATTACTGTCTGTGTAGCAGTTGCATCCCCCTCCCCTTCTCTTGTTTTTCTGTCCTATCTTTTATTTGGCAATAATGGCTACATGTGGAGAGCCCTGGTATCACCAGCAGATGAAGACCACTCTCTCTGCCGTCTGTGCGCTGAGACAGATTGACCCCACGGGCAAAACCAAGGTCCAAATGATTGCTGAACTGTTACAAGGTGCTGCAGAGCCCGTCCGACAGCAGAGCCCTGATGATGGGGCGGCCAGCCAAGGCCCGGATGGCGCTGCTGCAGGGGTCCCACCTGTGATTGCCAGCCATACCCGCAACCAGGGTAGTGTGGACCCCCACCTGCAGATGGCCTTGGAGCAGCTCAATGCAGACGATCGTGACGGACGACTGCAGCTGATCCTGAAATTCCAGGAGCAGGAGGCTGAGAGAGCTGAGCGACAAGCTGACCGAGAGGAGCGCCAGGCCCAAGCTGACCAACAACACCAGCTGGAGCTAGCCCGGATTCAGAAGGAGTCATCCTCCACGCAGACCCGTGAGCGTGAGTCCAACAGGGCCAACTGCTTTAAAACCCATCCTGAGCACTTCCCTGTGATGGATAAGGATGTGGACTTGGACACAATTCTGCGAGGCTTTGAAAAGCCGCCCACAGACAAGTGGGCCAGGTACTTAAATCCAGGGCTCCGAGGAAAAGCCTTGGAGGTGTGTGCTTCCCTCCCTCGAGAACAAGATATAGACTATGAGGCCATCAAGCAGGCCCTGATAAGACCCCATGATAGTTACAGTGATTTGGTGGATGTGCTCAGAACCAACTTTGAACAGTGGGTCTAGGACTGTCCGTTACCGCCTTCGAGGACCTGAAGGATCTGATGGTTAAGGACCAGTTTCTTCATCTTTGCCCAGTGGAAGTGCGATTGTGCTTGACCGGGAGCCGAGGGAAGCCGCCAAAGCAGCCCAGATCACGGATACCTATGAGGCGAACCGCACACCAGAGGTGCGGAAGTCAGCCGCCGCCAGTTGGAAAGGGGGTAAGCCGACGACCACCCCCAGTGTTCAAGCCAGCCGGCCCTCAGCAGGTCCTGCCCAATCTTTCAGCACCCAGCCCGCATCTGACTCCCTTAAGTGCTATACCAGTGACAAGACTGGTCACATCCCAGAGAGGCAGAAGAAGAACCCCACACCTAAGGCCCCGGGGTCTGCTGCAGCAGTTTTTTTTGTGGGTGGGGTGGTTGGGGGGGGGTCTGTGACAATTTGCAATCAGTCACCGTGGCTGATAAAGTCACTATGGGGCTCAAGGATACCAGAGCCGAACAGACCCTCATCCGCCCTGAGTTGGTGTCCCCTGAAGATCTTATCCCTAGGAAAACCCTGACTGTCACCGGGATTGGGAGGGTTCACCGTCCTTTGCCCATGGCTCGGATTTTCCTAGACTGGGGTGCGGGGAGGGGGTTGTGGGAAGTGGGGGGGTCAGAGAACCTCCCGACCAATGTTTTATTGGGGACTGATCTGGGACAGTTGATTGCCCAATATGTTCCTGACAACCCTCCTGGATCTGATATGTGTAGTGCCGGCGTCCCTGCCCTCTGCTAGGCAGGGACGCTGTTCCCCTCACCGCTCTGCTCCGTGCCCGGCGTCCTCCTCCCGCTCTGCTGGCAGCGTGCGCTCCTTCCCGGCCACTGTGCTTAGGGCGCGCGCGCGCGCCCTCCCTCCCTCTTAAAGGGGCCGCGCGCGCCGTCCTAAGGAGTCCCCGGCCAATGGCCGGAGGACTTTACCATATATAAGGCACCTCCTCCAAAATGGAGGTGCCCTAGCAATGTTGTTGCACCGTTCTACTCTGCTTCAGCCCTCAGGTCCCGTTGCCAGTTACCTGCCAGATTCCTGCCAGCTTGCTGTCCTAATCCTGCCTGATTTCCTGTTACCTGCCTGCCTGCCTGAGGTCCGACGGTCTGCCTTACAACTCCGGTCAGTCTGTCTAAGGACCAACTTGCCCGCTCACCTGGGAGCGCACATCAGCTACCTGCCTGCTTGCCTGAGGTCCGACGGTCTGCCTTACAACTCCGGTCAGTCTGTCTATGGACCAGCTTGCCCGCTCACCTGGGAGCGCTTCTCCGCTACCTGCCTGCTTGCCTGCCCGGAGGCTCCGCTGTCACGTGCTGTGACCACCAGCTATTCCAGACTCTTGCCCGCTCACCTGGGAGCGCTTCTCCGCTACCTGCCTGCTTGCCTGCCCGGAGGCTCCGCTGTCACGTGCTGTGACCACCAGCTATTCCAGACTCTTGCCCGCTCACCTGGGAGCGCTTCTCCGCTACCTGCCTGCTTGCCTGCCCGGGGGTTCCGCTGTCACGTGCTGGGACCACCAGCTATTCCAGAGACTCTTGCCCGCTCACCTGGGAGCGCTTCTCCGCTACCTGCCTGCTTGCCTACCTGGAGGCTCCTCCGTCACGTGCTGTGACCACCTGCTATTCCAGAGACTCTCGCTTGCTCACCTGGGAGCACACATCCTCCATCTGCATTGCTAGCCTACCTGGAGGTTCAGCCATCACAGGTCGTACCTACCCTTTACCTAGAGACTGCCCCGGTCACTTGCCGTGACCTCCAGCCCGTTCTTCCAGAGACTGCCCCGGTCACTTGCCGTGACCTCCAGCCCGTTCTTCCAGAGACTGTCCTGATCACTTGCCGTGACCTCCTGCCCGTACACCCAGAGACTGTCCCGGTCACCTGCTGTGACTGCCTGCCTGGTCGCCACCCGCTCCCTTACAAGGACCGCTCCCTTGTATAGTAGCCCAGAGGTTCCGCCTCCCAGACCCGTTACAGTTTGCTCGGGCCATGGAACCCGGTGGCACCCAAGCTCCCTCGCTCTCGGACCTGTGTCATGAACTGTCCCGTCAAAGGTCCCAACAGGAGTCCATCCTGGGTCACCTGCGGAATGTCAATACTCGCCTGGACACTCTGACTGTTCCACCAACAACCTCCGCCAGTGCCATGTCTCGCAATCCGGCAGCTCCGCTGTCCACTAACACCATGATATCCTACCCCGGACCTCGGCTTTCTGCACCTCCTCGCTTCGGAGGCGACTCAGCCCAGGCTCGGGGCTTCATAAATCAGTGCACCCTGCACTTTGAACTATTGTCCCACCAGTTTAACTCCGACCGAGCCAAAATTGCATTCATCATGTCCCATCTCACCGGGGAGGCCCTGGCCTGGCTAAATCCTCTATGGGAGAGAGGAGACCCCCTGGTGTCCAACTTGCCTGCTTTTCTCACGGCTTTCCGGAAAGTCTTCGACGAACCCGGACGGAAGACCTCATCCGCATCATCGTTGCTACGCCTCCGTCAGGAAAGTCTCACCGTGGGCCAATATGCCATACGGTTCCGTACCCTTGCCTCGGAGCTGGCCTGGGATAACGACGCTCTGGTTTCCGTCTTCTGGGAGGGTCTGTCCGGCCGTATTAAAGATGAACTTGCCGGTCGGGACATTCCTACCACTCTCGATGACTTAATAACTCTTGCCACCCGGATTGACCTACGGTTCCAGGAGCGTGCCAGAGAGGTCACCCGTGAGAGGAGGTTACCACGTCTAGCTCCTACTTTTCAGAAACCCGTCACTCCTTCTGTCTCTAACCAGGTACACCCTCCTGAGCCTATGCAGGTCGACCAGACCAAGATGGTCAAGACCCGTCAGGACTTACGCCGTGCCGAGGGGACCTGCTTCTACTGTGGCAGTAAGGAGCACCGGATCCGTGCCTGCCCGGAGAGGTCGGGAAACGCCTGTGTCTAGGTTCGCTCAGAGAGGTCCACCTAGACAAGAATAAATCCTCTCCATCCCTGCTGTTGTCAGTTTCAATCGTCTACGGGGAGAACCGTTATTTCGAACTAGCCCAACTGGACTCTGGAGCAGCCGGGAATCTTATTTCACAGTCCCTGGTAGAGAAATACCGCATCCCCACCAAACCTCTGGCTGTACCCTTGTCTGTTGCTGCCGTGGATGGGGGGCTCTTACCACGCCCCATCCAACTCATCACCGAATCCATTACTCTGCAGGTGGGAATGCTGCATTCTGAAAGTATCTCCTTCCATGTTCTGCCTGGACTCTCTCACGCCCTCTTGCTAGGCCTACCTTGGCTCCAGAAACATGCACCCGTTCTTGACTGGCAGACCGGAGAAGTCCTTCGCTGGGGACAGGGCTGCCATAAGACCTGTCTGGTTCCCGTTCATCCCGTCCATCCTTCTCCTACCCCAGCTAATCTACCTGGACTTCCGATTCCTTATTGGTCTTATGCTGATGTCTTTAATAAAAAGGAGGCAGAGACACTACCCCCTCATAGACCATACGACTGCCCTATCGACCTGTTGCCTGGTACTTCTCCTCCCCGTGGGCGTATTTATCCATTATCCGCTGCTGAGACCCGGTCGATGTCCGAATATATTGAGGAGAATCTGGCCAGGGGATTCATCCGGAAATCTACCTCCCCGGCGGGAGCAGGCTTCTTTTTCGTCAAAAAGAAGGACGGCTCTCTCCGTCCCTGTATAGACTATAGAGGCCTTAACCAGATCACGGTGAAGAATAAGTACCCCCTTCCGCTCATTCCGGAGTTATTTGATCGTCTGAGGGGGGCTAGAATCTTCACCAAACTGGACCTCTGTGGGGCGTACAACCTGGTTCGTATCCGTCAGGGGGATGAATGGAAGACGGCATTCAACACCCGGGACGGCCACTATGAATATCTGGTAATGCCCTTTGGCCTCTGTAACGCTCCTGCCGTCTTTCAAGAGTTGGTCAATGACATCTTCCGGGACCTTCTCTACTCCTGCGTAGTGGTGTACCTGGACGACATCTTGGTCTTCTCTCCGGATCTCCAGACTCACCGGAGGGATGTTCGTCAGGTCCTGCTCAGGCTCAGGCAGAACCATCTCTACGCTAAATATGAGAAGTGCCTCTTTGAGCAGACCTCGCTTCCGTTTCTGGGCTACATTATCTCTCAGACCGGCCTACAAATGGATCCTGAGAAACTGTCTGCCATCGAGAAATGGCCCCGACCAGAGGGGTTGAAGGCTATTCAACGGTTCCTGGGCTTCGCCAACTATTACCGCCTCTTCATCCCGCACTTCTCTTCCCGGACTGCCCCAATTTCCGCGCTCACCCGTAAGGGTACTAATCCCAAAGAGTGGCCGCCCGAAGCAGAGGAGGCCTTTCTTTCCCTAAAACAGGCCTTCTCTTCCGCCCCGGTGCTGCATCGCCCGGACGGCAACAAGCAGTTCTTCCTGGAAGTTGACGCCTCCTCCTCTGGAGCCGGAGCGGTACTTACTCAAAAATCATCTTCCGGGAGAATGGTAACTTGTGGCTTCTTCTCCAAACTCTTCTCCTCTTCTGAGCGCAACTATTCCATAGGAGACCGAGAGTTATTGGCCATCAAGCTGGCGTTGGAGGAGTGGCGTTACCTACTCGAGGGGGCTCTTCATCCGGTAATAATTTACACTGACCACAAGAACTTGGCTTACCTCCAGCATGCCCAGAGACTTAACCCGCGCCAAGCCCGGTGGTCCTTGTTTTTTGCTCGCTTTGATTTTGTTCTTCATTTTCGCCCGGCTGACAAAAACGTGAAAGCAGACGCCTTGTCCCGATCCTTTCTGGTGTCCGATCTCGAGGAAGAACCTAAACATATCATCGATCCCGCCAGAGTAATGCAGGTGGCTCCCGTGAGTCTAAATCGTCTCCCTCCCGGTAAGACGTTTGTTTCAGTACCTGATCGGGAGAAGATCCTACACTGGGGCCATTCGTCTAAACTAGCTGGCCACGCCGGTCAGAAAAAGACCCTCCAGCTTATTGCCCGGCACTATTGGTGGCCTACCCTGCACAAGGACATAATAGACTTTGTTTCTGCCTGTGTGTCCTGCGCCCGCAACAAAGTCCCGAGACATCTGCCAGCCGGACGCCTCCTTCCGCTTCCTGTACCTGCTGCCCCCTGGCAGCATATAGCAATGGACTTTATAACTGATCTCCCCGTCTCTGCCGGTTGTACGGTCATTTGGGTGGTCGCTGACCGCTTTTCCAAGATGGCTCACTTTATTCCCCTGCCAGGCCTTCCGTCTGCACCCGAGCTGGCTAAAGACTTTATCCGCCACATCTTCCGTCTTCATGGCCTGCCCCTCCACATCGTGTCGGATCGTGGGGTACAGTTCACCTCACGTTTCTGGAGAGCCACTTGTAAACTACTAGACGTCACCCTGGACTTCTCTTCCGCTTACCACCCACAGTCCAATGGTCAAGTGGAGCGGATCAATCAGAACCTGACCAGTTACCTCCGGCACTTCGTTAATGCCCACCATTCTGACTGGGTGGATCTCCTACCATGGGCCGAGTTCTCTTATAATAATCACGAGAGCGAATCCTCCTCCAAATCCCCGTTTTTTGTAGTCTTTGGTCAGCATCCTCGGATTCCTTTTCCTGTCTCCACCTCTGTGGACAACCCGGCTGCGGAATCTCTCGTTAGCAAATTTTCCTCCATATGGGAGAGTACCCGGTCCGCACTCCTTCTGTCATCCGAGCGTATGAAAAGACACGCTGACAAAAAACGCCTGGATCCTCCACAATTTCGTCCTGGAGATAAAGTCTGGCTCTCATCTAAATATGTTCGACTCAAGATACCTTCTTACAAGTTAGGGCCTCGGTTCATCGGTCCTCTGGAGGTCATCAGTCAGATCAACCCGGTGGCCTATAAATTGAAACTCCCGGCCAACTTTCGGATCCCTAACTCCTTCCATGTATCTCTCCTCAAACCCGTGGTGCTTAACTCTTTTTCCAAGTCTACAGGTACGCCTCCTGCTCCGGTTTCTGCTGAGGACGAGTTTGAGGTAGAGAACATTCTTGCCACCAAAAGGGTAAGAGGAAAGACCTTTTTTCTGGTAGATTGGAAGGGGTTTGGTCCTGAGGAGAGAACGTGGGAGCCCCGGGAGAACATCCATGCCCCTCTCATCCTAGCTAAATTTCTATCTGGCCTAAAAAAGGGGGGGCCTAAAGGGGGGGGTACTGTAGCGCCGGCGTCCCTGCCCTCTGCTAGGCAGGGACGCTATTCCCCTCACCTCTCTGCTCCGTGCCCGGCGTCCTCCTCCCGCTCTGCTGGCAGCGTGCGCTCCTTCCCGGCCACTGTGCTTAGGGCGCGCGCGCGCGCCCTCCCTCCCTCCCTCTTAAAGGGGCCGCGCCCGCCGTCCTAAGGAGTCCCCAGCCAATGGCCGGAGGACTTTACCATATATAAGGCACCTCCTCCAAAATGGAGGTGCCCGAGCAATGTTGTTGCACCGTTCTACTCTGCTTCAGCCCTCAGGTCCCGTTGCCAGTTACCTGCCAGATTCCTGCCAGCTTGCTGTCCTAATCCTGCCTGATTTCCTGTTACCTGCCTGCCTGCCTGAGGTCCGACGGTCTGCCTTACAACTCCGGTCAGTCTGTCTAAGGACCAACTTGCCCGCTCACCTGGGAGCGCACATCAGCTACCTGCCTGCTTGCCTGAGGTCCGACGGTCTGCCTTACAACTCCGGTCAGTCTGTCTATGGACCAGCTTGCCCGCTCACCTGGGAGCGCTTCTCCGCTACCTGCCTGCTTGCCTGCCCGGAGGCTCCGCTGTCACGTGCTGTGACCACCAGCTATTCCAGACTCTTGCCCGCTCACCTGGGAGCGCTTCTCCGCTACCTGCCTGCTTGCCTGCCCGGAGGCTCCGCTGTCACGTGCTGTAACCACCAGCTATTCCAGACTCTTGCCCGCTCACCTGGGAGCGCACATCAGCTACCTGCCTGCTTGCCTGAGGTCCGACGGTCTGCCTTACAACTCCGGTCAGTCTGTCTATGGACCAGCTTGCCCGCCCACCTGGGAGCGCTTCTCCGCTACCTGCCTGCTTGCCTGCCCGGGGGTTCCGCTGTCACGTGCTGGGACCACCAGCTATTCCAGAGACTCTTGCCCGCTCACCTGGGAGCGCTTCTCCGCTACCTGCCTGCTTGCCTACCTGGAGGCTCCTCCGTCACGTGCTGTGACCACCTGCTATTCCAGAGACTCTCGCTTGCTCACCTGGGAGCACACATCCTCCATCTGCCTTGCTAGCCTACCTGGAGGTTCAGCCATCACAGGTCGTACCTACCCTTTACCTAGAGACTGCCCCGGTCACTTGCCGTGACCTCCTTCCCGTTCTTCCAGAGACTGCCCCGGTCACTTGCTGTGACCTCCAGCCCGTTCTTCCAGAGACTGCCCTGATCACTTGCCGTGACCTCCTGCCCGTACACCCAGAGACTGTCCCGGTCACCTGCTGTGACTGCCTGCCTGGTCGCCACCCGCTCCCTTACAAGGACCGCTCCCTTGTATAGTAGCCCAGAGGTTCCGCCTCCCAGACCCGTTACAATATGTCATATAATGCCTCTGTCAATGACGTCTGTGATGAGAATGCCAATGATAAGAAAATTAATATAATGCATAATGATGATATGTATTGTGGTAACGGAGTGCTCAGCCACGTCGCCCGGCGGGGTAATGTTGCTGAGTACCCCCAAGACGGAGCCAGCATGAGTGCTAAGGGTCATGGGAGCAGGCCCGAGAACACTGAAGCCAGTGGTCCCGTGCCGCCGACCAGTGTCACGACGGACTATGACTTGGCCGGTAGCAACTGCCCCATGACTGGCACGCCTCCTGAGGTATTCGGGGATGGTGGAGAGATGGTGCCTCCAGCCTGTCAGGCTGATGGTAAGGGGTTGTCCTCCGGGAAGATGGCCTACATAGCCGCTGTCATCCGGAGTATGAGTACCCAGAAAGCACGCGATGCACGGCCTTCTGGGCCCTCATCCCATGGTGGGACAAAAGAACTGGCTGTGGACCCAGAGCCGGTCCCAGACAGTTCCAACGAGGTGGGGGCCCTAACGTTGCTTCTGGCTACCCCCAGCCAGCAGTTCCAGGCGGCTCTGGGCACAGATGTCAGCTTAGAGGCATTAGGGGACCTCGCGGAGAAGCCCATCTTTGAATCCGATAAGGAGAGGGTATTCTGGGGTCAGGGGAGGTTGTACCGAGAAACGGTCCCCTGTTACCCCTAACAGGAGTGGATGAGGGAGAGACAGCTGGTTGTGCCCTATCAGTTTAGGGATAAGTTATTGCGGGTTGCCCATGAAATTCCACTAGCTGGACACTTGGGGGGCCGCAAAGCCAAGGCCTGGCTTTCGCACCACTTCTATTGGCCCCAAATGGGGACAGACATTGCCAACTACTGCCGCTCCTGTATCACGTGCCAAAGAGTGGGGAAGTCTGGGCGTGGCCCCAAGGCTCCCCTGATCCCTTTGCCCGTGATATAGGAGACGTTCCAGAGGATTGCTGTGGATATCATTGGCCCGCTTGCCATCCCCAGCAGCTCTGGAAAGCAGTTCATTCTTACTGTGGTAGACTATGCTACCCGATACCCTGAGGCAGTAGCTCTTTCCTCCATTCGAGCCGATAAGGTGGTGGATGCCCTGCTGGCCATTTTTTCAAGGGTAGGATTTCCCAGGGAGATGCTCACAGACCAGGGGACTCAGTTCATGTCTCGCCTAATGGAAGCTCTCTGTAAGAAAATGCAGGTGCAGCACCTGGTATCAAGTTCGTATCACCCACAGACCAATGGTTTGTGTGAACGATTCAATGGTACCCTTAAGCAGATGCTTAAGATGCTGGTCGAGTCCCATGGGCACGACTGGGAGCGGTACCTCCCACACCTGCTGTTTGCTTACAGAGAGGTACCACAGGCCTCAACAGGGTTCTCCCCCTTCGAGCTCCTGTATGGCAGATGAGTCCGGGGACCCTTTGGTGTGGTAAGAGAATCCTGGGAAGGGGAACTGAATACCCCCGAAGTGTCCGTCATAGAGTATGTCATACGGCTCTGTGACAAAATGCAGGCAATGACGCAGCTGTTGCATGAGAATATGGTGCAGGCCCAGGCAGAAGCTGTGATACGACCAGAACGCCCAGGAGCGGGTGTATGAAGTGGGTCAGAAGGTGTGGGTTTTAGTCTCCATGACCCAGAACAAGCTTCAGGCAGCCTGGGAAGGTCCATACCCCATATGCCAGCGCCTCAATGATGTGAACTACGTGGTCACCATTGACCATGCCAGGAAGAGGCAGAAGGTCTTCCACGTCAACATGATGAAAGCTCATCATGACAGGGAGGCCTGTGCCCTTCCTGTATGTAGTGTCCCTGAAGAAGGCGAGACAGAAGTCCTGGTGGACTCACTGGCCGCCGCCCGGGATGGAGGGTCTGTTGAGGACGCGGAATTCAACCCACAGCTATCCACGGACCAGAAGTCCCAGCTGCGCGAGGTGCTCCGGCCTTACTTGACCCTCTTCATGGGTGTCCCCGGGAAGACGCAGCTAGCTGTCCACCAGGTGTACACAGGGAGTCACCCCGCAGTTCGTCAATCCGCTTACCGTGTCTCTCTAGAGGTGCTGAAAGACATGAAGGCGGAGATAGATGAGATGTTGGATCTAGGAGTGATCCAACGGTCAAATCTGCGTGGGCCTCACCTGTAGTCGTGGTCCTGAAAAAGGACCGGACCACCCGGTTCTGCGTGGACTACAGGAGGCTAAATGCCATCACTGCTCCTGATGCGTACCCGATGCCACACATCGATGAGCTGCTGGATCGCTTAGCCGAGGCACGGTACTTGACAATTATGGACCTGAGTCGAGGATACTGGCAGATTCCTCTGTCTCAGGAGGCCCAGGAGAGGTCCGCCTTCATTACACCGTTCGGGTTGTATGAATTCCTCGTCATGCCATTTGGCATGAGGAATGCACCTGCCATTTTCCAGCAATTAGTCAACCAGGTGCTCGAGGGACTGGAGGGGCTCGCGGTTGCGTATCTGGATGACATTGCCGTCTTCAGTCCCACCTGGGAGGAACACCTGGCGCACCTGGAGCAGGTGCTCAGGCGGGTCCAGGGCGCTGGGTTGACTATCAAGCCTGCAAAGTGTCAGGAACGCATGACGGAGTTGCAGTACCTCGGACACCGAGTGGGTGGCGGAACTCTGAAGCCCAAGCCCGGGAAGGTTGATGCCATCATCTCCTGGCCCTCCCCCAAAACCAAGAAGCAGGTGATGTCCTTCTTGGGTATGGCAGGGTACTATAGGAAGTTTATTCCCAACTATAGTGCCCTTGCTAAGCCTCTGACGGACCTCACGAAAAAGAAGCTGCCGTAGACAGTCGACTGGACAGGTGACTGTGAGTGGTCCTTCACAGCGCTGAAAGCTGCCCTGGCCAGTTCCCCAGTTCTGCAGGCCCCAGACTTCACCCGGCAGTTTGTAGTCCAAACGGACGCCAGTGCGTTTGGCATGGGTGCTGTGCTCAGCCAGGTAAACAGGCAGGGGGAAGAGCATCCAGTGATGTTCCTCAGCCGCATGCTCTTGATCCGGGAAGTGGCATACACTACTGTGGAGAAGGAATGCCTCGCTATAGTGTGGGCTCTGCGGAAGCTGCAGCCCTATCTATACGGGCGCAACTTCACCATAGTGACTGACCACAACCCCCTCAGCTGGCTGCACCGGGTGTCCGGTGACAATGGTAAACTACTGCGGTGGAGACTGGCTGTACAGCAGTACGATTTTACCATTCAGCACAAGAAGGGTAGTGAACATGGCAATGCAGATGGGCTGTCCCGTCAAGGAGAGACCGCGGAGGTAGTCTTAAAGAGGCGATCTGTAAATCACCCCTTACGCCACCTCAAAGAGGGGGAGATGTCAGGAAAATATTAATGTTAGTAAAATGTTCTTCCATATTTGCCTGACATAGATGTTCACCCCCCTCCCTTACTCCCCTCACCACTTGTTCACACAGAGCTGTCACATTTTCCTCAGCTCCAAAGTCCCAATTAACAAACGCCTGAGAAATAGCTTATGCAAACAATGCCAGCCAAGGAGTGTTATAACTTCGTTAGGAAGCGAGCATCTGGTCTCTGAAAGACGCAGGAGGTAATTAAAATGCTGGCTTGCACTAATTTGAGTGTAACCGTGAGGCTGCTTCCCGAGCCTCAAAAGGAAATTTGCAGACGCTCTGACTCCGATATGAACTATGAAATATTATGAGTTCCATACATCCGACAGTAATGGGACCCATATGTTTAGTGACCAAATCAGCCCAGGAATGTATAGGTAGTTTTCCAGGGCTGTAGGCAAAATCAGGGAGCTGTAGCGCAAAAACACCAGAATAGCAGACTGCAGCTATGTGATGTGTAGTCTATAAATAAATATAAAATCATAAAGGAAAATATAGTTAGTAGTTTGCTAGCTTCTGCGATCAACGAACGATGAGTTATTGCAGAAGTTAGCATTTTTAATAAAAACGTACAGGCTGGAGACCGGCCCACATGATGTCACGACAAGGGACGCGTGGGAAGATCTCCCCTTAGGTATAAGAGAATCTATGGAGAAGACAGGAGCACTCATTGTCAGGTGGAGAATAAGAATTATAAGCAACGGGTCCTGTTCAATAGCAGCATAATCCAACTGGGGAGCCCCTCCTCCACCTATATTGAATTGTCTCCACGATCGTATAGTGTAAGTTATCTTCTTTTATCCTGTTTATTTATGTAACTGCCTATGTATTTTAATGTCTCCTTTGTAGCATCCTTATGTATATATTTTTCCTAAACACTGCCTCCCTTTTGGATAAAACATAAAATTTAATAGTTCTGTATGCCACAAAAATGCAGGCGTCCGGCCAGGCCTGTATTATATTTCAAACTCGGCCAGTAGTGGCAGCGAATATTAATAATTGGGCTATCGTGAAGCCGACAGTGACCGTACGGAGGGTGTTAAACACGGATTCCAGGCTTTGGAATCCCCGAGGTATGGCGCGATACGCTCACTGGTCGCTTGCCGATATCCACGTAGCGAGTAGTCTGGATCGCGTGCTCACGACTCCGGACGAAAGACGGACGGCGTGATGGCAACGGCGAGATATTGCTGATCTCCCCGGTGTCGTCCCTCTGTGTGTGTTGGGATTCCTGACAATGAGGTTCTTAGTTTAACATTCTGATCAGACTGTATGAAGCCCACTGCCACGTCACGGCAAACCTCTTAGTGGGTCCTAACATTTCCTGCATGAACGGGAGCGGAGCCGTGCGCCAACCACTGCCACAGTGACAATACACCAGCAGCGCGGGCGACCTGGTGCCTCACAGCACCCATGCTGTAAGACTGAGTCCCCATGACTCCAGGACACGCCGCCCCACAAACACAAAACCACAGCAACAATGGCCAACACACTGCACCAACACCACATGAAAGGAGCATGGTGACTCACCTTCCTCAAGCTCTCGAGTGAGAAGAAAAATAGGCTAGACCCTCTTTTCAGTCTCCTGCTAATTAAAATCGCCTGTGCCAAATGGGAGCTCCCCTGATGGAGAAGCCAGGGCCCACCCAAGGATTCTCTGGTGGGCCCGTCCAACCCCACCGAGGAGCAGCCCTGGCTAAGAAAAGTGTTTGGGAAGGTTCCCGGACACTCTATGGCTGCATTTTTAATGTGGACTGGCTCCATACCGTCCCTGGCCACATTCACCTGTCCACGTGTTTGTGCTTAGGCGGTCCTTCCCAGTATGTGCACTGGGGAGGGCAGGGTAATGTTGTGGGACCCGTGCTTGTGGAAGGCGGAGACGATACCGGGAGAAATAGTGGCGGCTGGGGACCGAGTATGGACACCCGGCCGCATAAGGTTGTGAAAAGCTTCCACCTCCACGAGCCTAAAAGGCCACATTTCAAGTGTAAGCAGCTGTCAAAAATTTGGCAGTATTGTATTGCAGCCTGTGGGTGGGTGGCTGGCTGCATACTTGCGCTTGCATTCCAAGGAATGGGGTAGGGACAACTGAACGCTGCAGTGGGACAAAGACATGTGGTGATTGTTGCAAGTCTGCAACAACAGGTGCATGGCGGGAGGCATCTTCACATGCGCCAAGGATCACTTATGATGGGCACACTTTTAGGCAGTGACCTGGGAGTCATTACCCTGGAAAGGATGTTCCTAAACATATTTCACAGGAAAATCCATTTTGCTTTAGTTTTTGTATGTTTTATTGTGAGTCCGTAAAAGTGGTGTAATACTCTGACAACGTTGTTGACAGCAGTGACCTGGGAGTCAGAAATGCTTCCAGGGGTCTTCCCCATGCTGTTCCCATGTCATTTGAGCACTGTTCCCATTGATTTGGGCAATTTTTAGGCCCTCTGCAGACCGCCGGGGGGAGCCGCCTGAAAAATGCTCGGGTTTCCCATAGACTTACATTGGGCTCGTAACTTGGTCCGAGCACCCGAGTATTCCAATGTGCTCGACCCAAGCAATGAGCACTCGAGCATTTTAGTGCTCGTCCATCACTAATAATAGATATACAGATAGATATAAATATGTGATATATATAAGCCGTGCTTTGCGTGTGTACCTTACTGTTCATGTAATTTATTAATAAATTAGTAAATTTCTGGAAAAAAAATGGCATGGGGTCCCCCGTAATTTTATTAACTAGCAGAGGGAAATGAGACAGCTGAGGAGGATGTTTTTAGCCTGGGAGCTTCCCAGGCTACTAATATCAACCCCCAGCTTTATACTTAGACTTTACTGGCTATTAAAATGGGGGACCCCACAAATAAAATAACGTGGGGTCCCCCTATTTTAACAGCTAACAAAGGCTATGCAGGCAGCTGGGGGCTGACATTAATAGCCTAGGAAGGGGCCATGAATATTGGCCCCCTCCGAGGCTAGAAGCAGCAGCGCTCAGCTGCCCCAGAAATGGCGCATTTAAAGGATGCGCCAATTCTGACACTTAACCTCGCTCTTCCCACTGCCCTGTAGCAGTGGCAGTGGGGTAATAGGGCTGGGGTTGATGTCGGCTTATAATGCCAGCTGACATCAAGCCCAGGTTAGTAATGGAGAGGCATCTATAAGACGCCTCCATTACTAACCCCATAGTGATGGTGAAATGTAAAATAAAGATACCCATACCCAGAATAAAATATTTTAATTGAAATAAAGACAGACACCTTTAATGTTCTAAATTAAACCATACTTACCATCACGCCCATTGCAGTTGAAGCCATTGTCACCTGCAATGAAAGTAAAATAATAAAGCAACCTCATCCTTACCTTTCCGCCGCAGTCCAAATATTGAGGGTCCCACGATGATCCCATGAACAGAACGGCCACATTGTAAAATGCGACCGCTCTATCCATTTGCCAGTAATATACTGACCCTCAGTGCTGGCAAATGAGGTCAGTGCATGCGTGGTGAGTATTTTCCCTCGCTTGCGTCAATGAGTTGAACTCGGTTCAACTCATTGACGGCAGTGCAAGCATGGGAAAATACTCACCGCGCATGCACTGACCTCAGCAAAGGAATTAATGGTCCACACGGATGCTTCAGAAGTCAGGTTGGGAGCTGTGCTGTCTCAAGAGATAAATGGTGAAGAACATCCCATACTGTAACTGAGCCAGAAGCTCAGCTCACTTGGCTACTCTCAGAGGTAGACACAGGAACGTTTCTTCTCTTGGTTTATTTAAACACGGCATAAACCAATCCAGGATTTATCAAAATAAACATGGCCTTCATGGCAAACAAATGATAACTTATAGCACAGTCCTTGCCTGCAGGATTTACCCACTCAGGATATAACAAGCTTCAGCTCCCGCTGGAGCTCCAGACTGGAGACTTCCTTGTCTCCAAACACACAGACAGAGAAAAAAACTCAGTGGCTGAACAGTTAACTTGCCGAACCACACCCTTGAGGTGGATATATGGTGAGTGGCCATCCCACCCATCTCTTACAACCACTCACAAAAAACCAACCCTGTCATGGCAGATTAACCCCTCTCAGCACATAACATTCTGGAGAGAAACTTCTGGGTTTCATATCACGGAAGATAGCAACATTCGTGACCCATACCTCCCCTCACATACATCGCCAGTGACCCTGTCACAATGTGTACTGCATAACAACAAATGTGTAACTCGGAGAAATACTTCATTTTGTGCAACAATTTCAAGGGTGCCAACATTTTTGGCCATGACTGTATATAACAGGATGGGGCCCATGATGTGGAGCATATATACCAGGATGGGGCCCGGATGAGGGACATATATACCAGGATGGGGCCCGGATGAGGGACATATATACCAGGATGGGGCCTGGATGAGGGACATATATACCAGGATGAGGGATATACAGTGAAGTTTTCCCACCTACAAAGAATGGAGAGGTCTAGAATTTTTATCGTAGGTCACTTCACCTGTGAGATTGTAGAAAAACCTCGGCACACCACAAATGAATTTACTGGTTTATTGTAGCAGTCCACAGCAAGAAACGTTTCGCTCTATACATTGGACCTTCGTCAGTGTACTGCAGGTCAAATATAAGCGTAACAAAAGTACATCAATTTAAATGGAATAAACATAGAGTATAAAGAACAATAGGTCACGGGCTCAATAGGGATTATGATCTACTCTCATTCGTGTGAATTTTTTTTTGGTATTTAGAATGTTGTCTCCCATAGGGTGCTATGGATCCATTCCTAGTATCACCTTCTATTGATACTTATGTCCACTGTATAAGTGTGCTTTAACCATGTCATGTGCCATACATACTAATATATGCCTCCTTTTGTTCTAGATGACCTTAAGGGCCAGCATTCGCTCCCCTCCTGCCTCCTCCCCTCTGTCCTGTCGCTTAATTCACGCCCTCCCTATGGTGGAACGCATTGTACAGCCCCTGGTTGCTATTTCCTGCCCCGTGGAACGCACTAGCCTGTCGGATGACAAGCACGCACATGCACATGCGCGCATTCTGACCAATCGGATTCGTCACCCGGATCTTCCCATCGTCACTTCCTGTGACGTCACCGGATACGCACGGCCTCAATCAGGCCTTAAGCCTCCCATTGGCTATCGGGCACCGCTTGTCCCGCCCACTCTCAAGATATACATGGTCTCCCTTCACTATCATGCCAGCCATCAGCGGTGGATACTGCAAATCCAAGGTCCCCACGCAATCCACTCCAGCGCCTAAGGTACGCATAGATCAACCAGGTATTACCAGCACCAGATTCCCTATTTGGGACACTACTAGTGTTGAGCGAGCACTAAAATGCTCGGGTGCTGGAAGCTCGGGCCGAGCTCACTGTGATATTCGGGTGCTCGACCCGAGCAACGAGCCCAATGTTAGTCTATGGGAGACCTGAGCATTTTTGCGGCAGCACCCCCGGCAGACTGTGTAAAGCCTAACAAGTGCCCAAAACGATAGTGACAGTGCTCAAAAGACATGGGGACAGCATGGGCATCGCCCCAGGAAGCATTTCTGACCCCCAGGTCACTGCTGTCAACAACGTGGTCAGAGGTATTAAGCCACTTTTACGGGCTCACAATAAAATGTTCAAAAACGAAACTGAAACTGGTTTCCTGTGAAATATGTTAAGGAACTTCCTTTCCAGGGTAATGACTTGTGTATAAGGTAAAATAAATGACCAAAACCAAAAATACTCCTCCACACCTTGGACTATGTTCATAAGTAGCATTTTTTATGCGTTTTTGCACTTTTGTATTGCTTTCAACCGTCACAAATGCATTCACCAGGAAATGTAATTTTAACATTTTACAACCTTATCTGGCCATGTGCTGTGTGACACATGTATACAGTGCTGAAAAGACATGGGAACAGCATGGGGAAGACCCCTGGAAGCATCTCTGACTCCCAGGTCACTGCCTAAAAGTGTGCCCATCAGAAGTGATCCTTGCCGCATCAGAAGATGCAGACTTGCAACTATCCCAATGCAAGTCCTTGTCCCAGGGCAGTGTTCAATTGTACCTCCCCCATTCCTTGCAATGCAAGCGCAAATATGCAGCCTGCCACCCACCCACCCACAGGCTGCAATACCATACTGCTAGCTTGCACTTGAAATGGGGCCTTTTAGGCATGTGGAGGCGGAATCTAGCCACCAAGTCATGGCTGCGTTGGCAGCCTGGTATCCATACTCATTCCCCAGCCGCCCGGAAGCCGGGTGTCCACACACGGTCCCCAGCCGCCTGGGGGCAGCCGGGTGTCCATAAACGGTCCCCAGCTGCCCCTATTTCTCCTGTCAACTTCCCCCCACACACTTTACTTAGCCCGGCCTGCTTTAGGGCAGCATTGGATGAGCCCACCAGAGAACCAGACTCCTCCGGTGGGCCCTGGCTTCTCCATCAGGGGAGTTCAGAGTGCCAAGGTGAGGAGCATGATGATGATGATAGAAGTTAGCATCTGCTTTGTTTTGTTGTAATGCAAGTGCATGTGACTCGCCCCCTGGGCCGTGGGGCACTCGGATCCGGGCAATAGGGGGACCGATGGGAGTAGTAGTGGCAACCCGGTTCCGTGGCTCAGGGTGGTCAGGCCAGTGGTAGTCCGTTATGTGTTATTAATTATGTCCGACTACGCCACCCGTGGATTTGCGGTTATTAGGAACCGCCGCTGCATGCAGACCGCTGGGGCTGATGAGGTGTGCAGCTATGGTAGTGTGACTCCCCACGGGAAGAGTGCGGCCCCAGGGCAGTAAAGTGGATGGTGGGAGTGATGGTAGTGAGGGTCCCAGTGCTGATAGTGCTGGAGGAGCAAGGAGCACGCAGACAACAGGTTGCAGTCCAGGGTCTTTACTAGAACAGGTAAATTGACCCACAAACAGTCCCAGCTAGGAGGGGGAAATTGGCCCTGGTCAGGGTGAGGGTGTAGGCCTATCGTGCTTTCTGCGCTCCTTCTGGCTATCTCCTCGTTATAGGGTAACAGCCCACGTTTCGGAGCTTTCCGTGTATTCTCGCCTGTATGGCCTGCGACGTGGGTTCCTTTCTGCTCCCAGCCTTGTACGGCTTTACTGGTCCCTTCTGTTGTGGCAGGGCCTCCAGGCTTCTTAGGCCAAGGAATGTACAGTCCCTTGTGGACTGGTTCTCTGCTGGGGGATGTGGAATCCTTCCAGCCTCAGACACCAAAGTCTGGGAAAATTAAGTCTTTTCTCTGCCAAGACAGGCTCTCTTCGCCTCTTGTCTCTGGCTGGTGGCTCTCTCCTACTGCCACACTTCCTCTTAGGTGCAATCAACTTTCTGTCCCTGCTCCACTCTGGGACACGTCTCAAAGCTGAGACAGGCAATCCAGTTCTCTCTAACCCTGTCCCCAGTACCAGCTTTTATAGGGGCAGCCTGCTCCCCCTACTGGCCTGAGACAGGAGGCATTGCATGCTAATGTTCCCCTGACCAGAGAACCTCCCCCTTGCTCTCAGACACAGCTTTATTATACTTGTGGCATCCAGGCCAGGGTGACACATTCCCCCCTAGTGAAATTTAGTACTCCGGGACTAAACAATAAACAAAGACAATATGCATAACAATAAAACATTAATAGACAGACGGCGCACAAATTGAGTTCTTTAGGTCACAGTGTGGCCTGTGACCGGGTGTCCATATCACCAAGACAACAGGGAGCCTTAACCAGGTGGGGGTCTGTCCTACCCCAAGTCCTTTACAGTCTTAGTTCATTCCTTGGTTAGGCTCAGAATGCAGTCCACACAAGGTCCCGGTTAGAAAAGTCCATAACCTGTGAATCCTTACGGTAGCTGCAAGAAACTGAAACACACTATCAATAAACATGCAGATAACTTTGGCAAACAATTTAACATTTGGCAACAAGGTTATTTACAATCTTAGTACACTCTATATTCTCCAGCGAGCGGGTATCTGTCCCTTTGTGCTCCTGGTTGACCTACGTAGCCCACTGTCTGGTGGTGGACCAACCTGGCTTTCCCCACTAGCGTTAGGGGTACAGCTACCAGCTGGGTGTACAGGTAGGGCAGGCAGCTGTCTGCGGGTCCTTTGGCTTACCGCAGGCATGGCAGGCTCACTGTCAGCAGAGGGTTGACTCTCCTGGGCTGCTGGTACAGGCTCTTCTGCCTCTGGAACTGCTTGCTCCTCTTCACCTTCCGGCTCTGGTGTTGGTTGTTGCTGGGCCGGTTGCAGGAAATGCAGGACGGGTACCACTATGGCATCATTTATGCGAGTCCAGGACTGAGGGAACTCTCCGAGAACGGTGCTGATCATTTCTTCCTTGTCCTCTGCGGGTTCAAGGTCACTCTGATCCTCTTCTGCACTACGGAGTTGCTCGGGGCATCTTTTGAGGTGGTCCCTGGAGACGACACTAGTGGTTTCTCCTCCGTCCTTGGTGATTACGCACACCTTTGGGTTGTCGTGGTCAGACTGCAGTACGGTGTAGGGTTCCCTTTCCCACTGGTCGTCCAACTTATGTAGCCTTCTTTTCCGCTTCAGGACTTGCTCACCAGGTTCTAGGGGACTAGCAGGGGCGTGTTGATTGAAGAGTCTTTCTTGCTTCTCTCTCACCTGGGCCAGGCTCTTCTCCACACTCTCCTGTACCTTCTTGTACTGCAGTTGCCTTTCCGTATCCCAGTCCGCATCCGGGGAGGTGTCCTCAGGTATTAGGACTCCCATCTCCAGGTCTACGGGCAGCTTACCCGGTCTGGCTCGCATCAGGTAAGCCGGGGTGCAGTTTGTAGCGTTCACCGGGATATTGTTGTACATGTCTACCAGGTCCGGCAACTTTTCTGGCCACAGGCTGCGTTCCTCCAGGGGCAACGTCTTCAGGAGATCAATGACTATATTGTTCATCTTCTCACACATCCCGTTGGTTTGGGGGTGGTAAGGCGTTGTCCGAATCTTCTTACAGCCATAGAGGTTGCAGAACTCCTGGAAGATTTCAGCCTCGAACGCTGGACCCTGGTCTGTCAGGACCTGTTCCGGATACCCGTGTGGACGGCAGAAGTATTGCTGGAAGGCTCGGGCCGCTGTTTGGGCTGTCAAGTCCTTTACCGGGACCACCACTAGAAAACGGGAATAGTGGTCCACGATTGTCAGGGCGTAGATGTATCCGGACCGGCTTGGAGCCAATTTGACGTGGTCCAGAGCTACCAGCTCAAGAGGCTGCGTGGTGACGATGGGCCTCAAGGGTGTCTTCTGGCTGGTGTGGTCCTTCCTCCTCAGGTGACAAGGGCCACAGTCTCTGCACCACTTTTCTACTGCTCCTCTCATGCCGACCCAAAAGAACCTTCCTCTTAGTAGGAACTCCAGTTTCTTCCAACCGAAGTGTCCCGCTCTGTCATGGTAAGCTCCCAGGACCATAGCTGCATCTCGCCTTGGGACCACGACTTGCCAGGTCAGCTCGTGCGTCCGGTGGTTGACAATCCTTCTGCACAACTTGCCTTCGTAGAGGAACAGCTTGCTCTTCTCCTTCCATAGCTGCTTGGCTTCCTCTGGGGCATCTGGATCTAGGCGGGCGTCTTCCCGGGTCAGCAGATCTTTCACCAGGCGGACAGCAGGGTCACTATCTTGGGTTTCGGCCCAGCTGTGGTGAGGTAGGGGATTCATCATCACAGTTGTTAGATCCTCCTCCTTCACCCAGTCTTGCATTGTCCAGGTGTGTCAACGGGTTGTTGTCCGTGTACACGGTGAACTTTGCGGAGGCCAGGTAATGCTTGAAGCGTTCCGTCACGGCCCACACCACCGCCAAGAATTCTAGCTTGAAGGAGCTGTAATTCTCCGGGTTCCTTTCGGTGGGCCTCAGCTTCCGGCTGGCGTATGCGATCACCCGTTCTCTGCCCTGTTGGTTTTGGGACAGTACGGCTCCCAGTCCCACATTACTGGCATCTGTGTGGAGAATGAAAGGCTGGCCATAATCAGGGTAGGCCAGGATCTCATCCCCAGTGAGGGCCAACTTTAGCTGGCGGAAGGACTCCTCTTCCGGTTTATCCCACTTGAAGGGTGGCTTTTGACTTCTGGACTTAGACTGTCCTATCAGGAGGTCCTGCATAGGAGCTGCCATCTTAGTGAACCCGGGGATGAACCTTCGGTAGTAGCCTACCAACCCGAGAAACTGTCTCACCTCTTTGATGTTCGAGGGGCTTGGCCAGCTCTTGATTGCCGTGACCTTGTCAGGGTCGGGGGCCACTCCTTCCGCGCTTACCACGTGCCCTAGGTACTGGACCTTTGGTTTCAGCAGGTGGCACTTCGATGGTTTCACCTTCAGGCCATAGCCTGCCAGGGCTTCGAACACCTCAGCCAGGTGCTTGAGATGGTCCTCGTAGGTCTTCGAATAGACGATCACGTCGTCCAGGTAAAGGAGGACCGTCTCGAAGTTTCGGTGCCCTAGACAGCATTCCATCAGCCGCTGGAAGGTCCCTGGTGCGTTGCAGAGCCCGAAAGGCATACAGTTGAATTCGCTCAGTCCCATGGGGGTGGTGAAGGCGGTCTTCTCCTTGCCAGCCTCTGCCACAGGAACCTGCCAGTACCCGCTAGTAAGGTCCAAAGTAGAAAAGAAGTTAGCAGATTTTAGTGCGGCTAAAGACTCTTCTATTCTAGGCAGCGGATATGCGTCTTTGTGGGTGATACGGTTGATTTGTCTATAGTCCACGCACATTCTCATGGTGCCGTCTTTCTTTTTGACCAGAACCAAGGGGGCTGCCCAGGGGCTACAGCTGTCTCTAATGACCTCAGCTTCTTTCATCTCCCTTAGCATACCCTTGGCCTTCTGATAATGTGCAGGGGGTACAGGTCTGTGCCTCTCTTTTATTGGTGGGTGGCTCCCTGTGGGGATGTGGTGTTCTATCCCTTTTACTCTGCCGAAGTCTAGCGGGTGCTTACTAAAGACTCTCTCGTACTCCCGTACCACCCGGTAGACTCCTTGTTTTTGGTGCAGGGGAGTGGAGTCAGCACCCACGTGGAGTTTCTGGCACCAGTCCTCCTTTTGTTTCTGGGAGCCATTACCCTCCGCCTGAGGAGATGGAGGCAAGGGTTCCACGGCCCTGATAGCTTGATGTTCGACAACAAACAGTTTGGCGAGTGTAGCGTACCTGGGTAAGTGTACTTCCCTCTCCCCAATATTGAGGATGCGGACGGGCACCCTCCCATGACGGACATCAACCACCCCCCGGGCTGTCAAAATGGTGGGCCTGCTGTCTGAGTACACGGGTTCTACCATGGCTTGGTAGTCTCTACCTCTCAACCCGATTGCAGTCCGACACCAGATCATCATTTCACTTTTGGGAGGCATGGAAATGGGGAATGGATCACTGAGTCTTACGCTACCGATCTCACCACCAGACAGTTCTACCTGCTGCCGTCTCATCAGGGCTTTTATCTCCTTGTTGAGGACTCTCTTTTGGCTGGAACTAGCATTCACCGCCACCTGTTGTAGAATTACAATTACTTCTGAAAGACAATTTTCAATTACGTTAGTACCCACAGTTATTTTAGGGTGACTTCATGATGGTCAATGTCCACAATAATCACTCCCTGTGCCGGCAGTTCAACTTTACCAATTTTAATGGTCATCTCCTTGAACCCCATCTGCGGCACGGGTAAGCCATTACTGGCGATGATGCTCAAGTTACTGTCTGGATACCGTGTGATATCAGCATCAGTCCAATACTGCTTAAAAAGTACATAAGGGATTGTGGTTACTTGCGACCGAGTATCCAGCAAGGCGCTCATGGGGATACCGTCCAGCACCACGGGTAAAACCGGGCGCCCCCCAAAGTACTTATCACGCCAATTATAAGGGCCTGGTGATCTTATGCCTGGGGGTCGGCCCTCTGCCCCAGGTTGGACCCGTTTAAATTACAGTACCTGGAAATGTGTCCGGGCTGGTTGCAACGACGGCAAATGGGCTGTCCATCCTCTGCGTAGCGGTCTGTGGGCCTCCCTCGGAACGACGGGATCCTCCTCTGTCGACGCCACGGGACATCCTCCGGACTTGAAGCCAGCTCGATGGGTCTTGACGGGTCCACTTGCAACGCCTGGACGGTCCTGGTCAACGCCGCGACGCTCCTGGTCAGCTCCTGGACTTGGTGGTGCAGGCCTTTCGACGGGGCTTGGTTCAGGGCCTGTGCATCAGCCTCCACGGGGTCCATAGAGGAGGGCGCCGCCTCCTGGTGGTAGGTGATAGCAGGGCGCCGGGGGTTTATAGCGCCACTGGTTGCAGATTCACGGAGCACCCTTATGGCCCTGTCCTTAAATTGGGCAAAGGTCAGGTCGGGGTTCTGAAAGAACATGAGGCGCAGTTGGGCCCTGTGGGCGCTAGACAGCAGACCCTCTATGAATTGTTCTGTTAGCAGTTTATCCGTTTCCTGCACACTGCCAGGGTCAGTTTGTTGAATAGCCCTCAAGGCTTCCTGCAGATTTAGGGCATAGTCTCTGATGCTGTCCTGTGCCCACTGCTTACATCCATAGAACCTCATTTTAATCTCAGCGGAGGTACGGGTATCAAAGGTACCCCGCAGCCGGGCCAGAATACCCTTCACAGTCCCTTTCTCCTCAGTGGGCCATGATTTTACCTCCCGCTGGGCTGCGCCAGTTAACTGCCCTGTCAATATGCTGACCTTCTGTTCCTCTGTCAGGGGGTAAACGTGGAACAAACTGTATAGCCTTTCCTTGAAGTCAGTTAGGGCATGGGGCTCCCCTGAGTATTTGGGCAGCCAGGCCGCTCCAGGGATGTAGGGCAGGGAAAAGGGCATCACCGCTGCTGCAGCTGCGTTGGTGGTAGTGGGCGCCTCTGTGTCCGACATCTTCCTTCCCCCCTAGTTAAGCGTGGCCTACCTTCCGACGATCCTCTTCTGTAGGCCGCGGCTCCGCTGCTGCTGCTCTGGACGAGGACCTTGCGTCGCGTCCTGATGACGTCAGCGTCGCTCTCTCTCCCTTCCAGGACCTTGCGCAGCGTCGGTGCGTGGGGCGGAGCTTCGGATCTCGCGCGGTTTTGACGTCCACGCCCCTCTTCTTCCCGCGCGGCGTCCTGAAGATGGCATCCGATGGCGGGAAACAGCTGCGGATGGCGGGAAGACGGCAGAAGACGGCGGGAAACGGTCCAAGATGGCGTCTGATGGCGGGAATCGGCTCCGGATGGCGGGAAAAGACTCCTCACGGCGGGAAACTTCGCCACAGGTAAGTTACAAAAGTCTTTTTCAGGCACGCAGTACCCGGTGGTTGCGGGCACGAAATCCTGCCGACTACGCCAAAGCTGACTCGCCCCCTGGGCCGTGGGGCACTCGGATCCGGGCAATAGGGGGACCGATGGGAGTAGTAGTGGCAACCCGGTTCCGTGGCTCAGGGCGGTCAGGCCAGTGGTAGTCCGTTATGTGTTATTAATTATGTCCGACTACGCCACCCGTGGATTTGCGGTTATTAGGAACCGCCGCTGCATGCAGACCGCTGGGGCTGATGAGGTGTGCAGCTATGGTAGTGTGACTCCCCACGGGAAGAGTGCGGCCCCAGGGCAGTATAGTGGATGGTGGGAGTGATGGTAGTGAGGGTCCCAGTGCTGATAGTGCTGGAGGAGCAAGGAGCACGCAGACAACAGGTTGCAGTCCAGGGTCTTTACTAGAACAGGTAAATTGACCCACAAACAGTCCCAGCTAGGAGGGGACCTGGATGTCTGAGAGCAACGGAGAAATTGGCCCTGGTCAGGGTGAGGGTGTAGGCCTACCGTGCTTTCTGCGCTCCTTCTGGCTATCTCCTCCTTATAGGGTAACAGCCCACGTTTCCGAGCTTTCCGTGTATTCTCGCCTGTATGGCCTGCGACGTGGGTTCCTTTCTGCTCCCAGCCTTGTACGGCTTTTCTGGTCCCTTCGGTTGTGGCACGGCCTCCAGGCTTCTTAGGCCAAGGAATGTACAGTCCCTTGCGGACTGGTTCTCTGCTGGGGGATGTGGAATCCTTCCAGCCTCAGACACCAAAGTCTGGTAAAGTTAAGTCTTTTCTCTGCCAAGACAGGCTCTCCTCGCCTCTTGTCTCTGGCTGGTGGCTCTCTCCTACTGCCACACTTCCTCTTAGGTGCAACACAACTTTCTGTCCCTGCTCCACTCTGGGACACGTCTCAAAGCTGAGACAGGCAATCCAGTTCTTCCTAACCCTGTCCCCAGTACCAGCTTTTATAGAGGCAGCCTGCTCCCCCTACTGGCCTGAGACAGGAGGCACTGCATGCTAATGTTCCCCTGACCAGAGAACCTCCCCCTTGCTCTCAGACACAGCTTTATTATACTTGTGGCATCCAGGTAGGGTGACACACATGTATGTAGTAGCGGCTAGGCCTGAGGTGGTCAGCGTTTTGGCGCATATCCTACCTCCTCCGACGATTGCTGGATGTTTTCCTGCTACTATCCCATTTCTATGACTCCCGTTAAAACAAAGCTTCAGGTGATGAATGATGGATGAGGTGGTGGCAAAGGAGAAAGAGCAGGAGGAACAGGGACCATTCACATCAATATCAGGCCAGTCAACCGCACATGTCTTGTAGGATATGTTTCTGTACCAAAAGGAGCGGTTCGGCTACACAGTTATAGGGCATACAGTGAGTGCGATGCCTACCAAAAATTTCGAGGCACTCCAATGCCCCTTGGAAGTGACATGGAGGTCAGAGGGCCTTAACTAAACCGTTTTTTCCATTTATAGCAACTGGGTCTCCTGTACACTGTTGGCCTAAGCCGTGAATGGAAGGATTTCCAAAAATTCTGAGAAACTCCAATGCCCCTTGAAACAGACGTGGATTACAGCGTACTAAAAACCCTCTACCCATTATTGGGGAGTGGGTCTCCCTTAGTTTTCGCCTTTGCATTGAAAAGCAAAAGCTGACTAAAATTAGGATGAAACGCAATGCCCGTTGGAAGAGTCGTGGAGGTTAGAGGTAATTAAAAACAACATTTCAATGCCCCTTGGAAGAGCTGTGGAGTTCAGAGTGGTTTAACAAGACGCTTTTAATGCCCCTTTGAAGAGACGTGGAGGTCACGGTAGCTTAACAAGACGCTTTTAATGCCCCTTTGAAGAGACGTGGAGGTCACGGTAGCTTAACAAGATGGTTCTAATGCCCCTCGGAAAAGACGTGGAGGTCACAGTAGCTTAACAAGACGGTTTTAATGCCCCTTACAAGAGCCATACAGTACAGCATATTACAAACATTATTCCCATTATTGGGGAGTGGGTCTCCCATAGTCTTTGCTTATGCCTTCCAAGCAAAAGCTGCCAAAAATTAGGACGGAGGAACTTGCAATGTCCCTTACAAGAGCCATGCAGTACAGCATATTACAAACATTATTCCCATTATTGGGGAGTGTGTCTCCCATAGTCAGGGCCGGCGTCAGCACCCGGCGCACCCGGGCAAATGCCGGGGCCCTGAGCAGGCAGAGGGGCCCACTGGCGGTCGCGCACCCCGCTGGGCTATGGGCGGAGGAGAGCGGTGTCAGCGCCCGCCCTTCTCCGCCGCTTGCTCAGGGCCCCGGCAGCCCGATACTTACCTCTCCCCGTGCCTCGGGCACAGCAGGTAGCAGGTGAGGAGAAGGGAGGTGAGTATTTGATTTTTTTTTTTTAATGTATGGAGGCATGGGGCAGTATAAAGAGGGGGGGCATCCTCCATGGAGCATTATAAAGAGAGGGGGGGGCATCCTGCATGGGGCATTATAAAGAGGAGGGGTGACCGCATGCATGGGGCATTATAAAGAGAGGGGGGACATCCTGCATGGGGCAGTATAAAGAGAGGGGGGGGCATCCTCCATGGAGCATTATAAAGAGAGGGGGGGGGCATCCTGCATGGGGCATTATAAAGAGAGGGGGAACATCCTCCATGGAGCATTATAAAGAGAGGGGGGACATCCTGCATGGGGCAGTACAAAGAGAGGGGGTCATCCTCCATGGAGCATTATAAAGAGAGGGGGGACATCCTGCATGGGGCAGTATAAAGAGAGGGGGGACATCCTGCATGGGGCATTATAAAGAGGGGGGGGGACATCCTGCATGGGGCATTATAAAGAGGGGGGGGGGACATCCTGCACGGGGCATTATAAAGAGAGGGGGGACATCCTGCATGGGGCATTATAAAGAGAGGGGGGGACATCCTGCATGGGGCATTATAAAGAGGGGGGGTGACATCCTGCATGAGGCATTATAAAGAGGGGGGGGACATCCTGCATGGGGCATTATAAAGAGGGGGGGACATCCTGCATGGGGCATTATAAAGAGGGGGGGGGGACATCCTGCATGGGGCATTATAAAGAGGGGGGGGACATCCTGCACGGGGCATTATAAAGAGAGGGGGGACATCCTGCATGGGGCATTATAAAGAGGGGGGGTGACATCCTGCATGGGGCATTATAAAGAGGGGGGGGGCATCCTGCATGGGGCATTACAAAGAGGGGGGGGGGACATCCTGCATGGGGCATTATAAAGAGGGGGGGGGACATCCTGCATGGGGCATTATAAAGAGGGGGGGGACATCCTGCACGGGGCATTATAAAGAGAGGGGGGACATCCTGCATGGGGCATTATAAAGAGGGGGGGTGACATCCTGCATGGGGCATTATAAAGAGGGGGGGGACATCCTGCATGGGGCATTATAAAGAGGGGGGGACATCCTGCATGGGGCATTATAAAGAGGGGAGGTGACATCCTGCATGGGGCATTATAAAGAGGGGGGGGGGCATCCTGCATGGGGCATTATAAAGAGGGGGGGACATCCTGCATGGGGCATTATAAAGAGGGGGGACATCCTGCATGGGGCATTATAAAGAGGGGGGGACATCCTGCATGGGGCATTATAAAGAGGGGGGGGGACATCCTGCATGGGGCATTATAAAGAGGGGGGGGGGCATCCTGCATGGGGCATTATAAAGAGGGGGGGACATCCTGCATGGGGCATTATAAAGAGGGGGGGGACATCCTGCATGGGGCATTATAAAGAGGGGGGGACATCCTGCATGGGGCATTATAAGGTGGGGAACAGCCTGCATGGGGCATTATAAAGGGGGGGGGCAGCCTGCATAGTGCATTATGTGGGGGGAACAGCCTGCATGGAGCATTATAAGGGGGGGCAGCCTGTATGGAGCATTATGTGGGGGGTAACAGCCTGCATGGAGCATTAAAAGGGGGGGGGGGCCTCTATGGGGCATTATGTGGGGGGTAACAACCTGCATGGAGCATTATAAGGGGGGACAGCCTGTATGGGGCATTATGTGGGGGGTAACAGCCTGCATGCAGCATTATATGGGGACCAGTATCCTGTATGGAGCGTTATAAATTATAAGGGGACCGGTATCCTGTATGGAGCGTTATAAGGGGACCGGTATCCTGTATGGAGCGTTATATGGGGGCCAGTATCCTGTATGGAGTTTTATAAGGGGACCAGTATCCTGTATGGAGCATTATCTGGGGGCCAGTATTCTGTATGGAGCTTTATAAGGGGACCAGTATCCTGTATGGAGCGTTATATGGGGGCCAGTATTCTGTATGGAGCCTTATATGGGGGCCAGTATTCCGTATGGAGCCTTATATGGAGGCCAGTATTCCGTATGGAGCCTTATATGGGGGCCAGTATTCCGTATGGGGCCTTATATGGGGGCCAGTATTCCGTATGGGGCCTTATATGGGGGCCAGTATTCCGTATGGAGCCTTATATGGGGGCCAGTATTCCGTATGGAGCCTTATATGGGGGCCAGTATTCCGTATGGAGCCTTATATGGGGGCCAGTATTCCGCATGGAGCCTTATATGGGGGTCAGTACTCCGCATGGAGCCTTATATGGGAGTCAGTATTCCGCATGGAGCCTTATATGGGGGTCAGTATTCCGCATGGAGCCTTATATGGGGGCCAGTATTCCGTATGGGGCCTTATATGGGGGCCAGTATTCCGTATGGGGCCTTATATGGGGGCCAGTATTCCGTATGGGGCCTTATATGGGGGCCAGTATTCCGTATGAAGCGTTATATGGGGGCCAGTATTCCGTATGGAGCCTTATATGGGGGCCAGTATTCCGTATGGGGCCTTATATAGGGGCCAGTATTCTGTGTGGAGCGATTCACCGGTTTCTGAGCTATTGTGGAATTTACAATAGATATCACTCATGTAATGTAAGAAGTGAAATCTTTGCATTGTACTATATATATATATATATATATATATATATATATATATATATATATTTCTCCACCGTATCTCTGCATCATGAATCGTGGTATGTGTTAAAGGGGCCACTGAGACTCTTTCGCCCGGGGCCCAGAAAAACCTGGAGCCGGCCCTGCCCATAGTCTTTGCTTATGCCTTCCAAGCAAAAGCTGCCAAAAATTAGGAGGAAATGCAATGCCCGTTCGAAGAGTCGTGGAGGTTAGAGTCAATTAAAAACAACATTTTAATGCCCCTTGGAAGAGCTGTGGAGTTCAGAGTGGTTTAACAAGATGCTTTTAATGCCCCTCAGAAGAGACATGGAGGTCCCAGTAGCTTAACAAGACGGTTTTAATGCCCCTTGGAAAAGTGGTGGAGGTCGCAGTAGATTAACAAGACGGTTTGAATGCCCCTTGGAAGAGACGTGGAGGTCCCAGTAGCTTAACAATACGGTTTGAATGCCCCTCGAAAGAGACGTGGAGGTCCCAGTAGCTTAACAAGACGGTTTTAATGCCCCTTGGAAAAGTGGTGGAGGTCGCAGTAGCTTAACAAGACGGTTTGAATGCACCTTGGAAGAGACGTGGAGGTCACAGTAGCTTAACAAGACGGTTTGAATGCCCCTCGAGAGAGACGTGGAGGTCCCAGTAGCTTAACAAGACGGTTTTAATGCCCCTTGGAAAAGTGGTGGAGGTCGCAGTAGCTTAACATGACGGTTTGAATGCCCCTTGGAAGAGACGTGGAGGTCCCAGTAGCTTAACAAGACGGTTTGAATGCCCCTCGAAAGAGACGTGGAGGTCCCAGTAGCTTAACAAGACGGTTTTAATGCCCCTTGGAAAAGTGGTGGAGGTTGCAGTAGCTTAACAAGACGGTTTGAATGCCCCTTGGAAGAGACGTGGAGGTCCCAGTAGCTTAACAAGACGGTTTGAATGCCCCTCGAAAGAGACGTGGAGGTCCCAGTAGCTTAACAAGACGGTTTTAATGCCCCTTGGAAAAGTGGTGGAGGTCGCAGTAGCTTAACAAGACACTTTTAATGCCCCTCAGAAGAGACGTGGAGGTCCCAGTAGCTTAACAAGACGCTTATAATGCCCCTCGGAAAAGTGGTGGAGGTCGCAGTAGCTTAACAAGACTGTTTTAATGCCCCTTACAAGAGCCATACAGTACAGCATCTTAAAAACATTATTCCCATTATTGGGGAGTGGGTCTCACACAGTCTTTGCGTATGCCTTCCAAGCAAAAGCTGACAAAAATAAGGATGGAGGAAATTTCAATAATGGTAAAACGGACCACGGTCACCCTGGTGGTATAGTGGTGGTGGAGGCTGAGGATAAGGAGAAGAACATAAAACAGCCGAAATGAGGAAGCGTATACCCATGTGTGGGTGTGAAGAGGTGCATGTGAATACACCTCCCGAAATAACCCAGTGGATTTGACTTTATGTTACTCTGCTGTCATTTGGTGGTGATGAGAAGTCTGGCCCAATCCAGACCTTGTTCATTTTGGTAAGGGTCAGCTTGTTAGCATTGTCAGTTGACAGGCGAGTGCGCTTAGCAGTTATAATTCCCCCAGCAGCACTAAAAACACGCTCCGATAACATGCTAGCGGCAGGGCAGGCCAGGACTTCCAAGGCGTACAGAGCGAGTTCATTCCAAGTGTCCAGCTTGGATACCCAATAATTAAAAGGCACAGAGGAATCACGGAGGACGTTGGTACGGTCGGCAAGGTACTCCCTCACCATCTTTTCAAACTTTCCACTCCTTGTGAGAGTACCCCGCGCCTCAGGGTCTGTCCGAGAAAACTGTCCCAGAACGTTGACAGTGTTCCCCTGCTGGATTGGAGTTGCGTCTCTCTCGCATGTACGCCTTGGTTGGGCAACGAACTGTGACCTCTGCCGCTAGCGTGTTCAGATGGGAATTTTTTTAACAGTTCTGCAGCAAGGGCCTTCTGGTACTGCCACATTTTTGTACACCTCTCCACCTCAGGAATAAGAGAGTGAAAGTTCTCCTTGTAGTGGGGGTCTAAAAGTGTCACCAACCAGTAATGACTGTCACCCAACATTTTGACAACGCGAGGGTCACGGTTAAGGCAGCGTAACATAAAGTCAGACATGCGTGCCAGACTGGTAACGGGCAAGACTTCCGTGTCCTCACCAAGATGATGACTGACCATGCTCTCCTCCTCCTCCTCCCCCCTATCCTCAGGCCACCCACGCCGAACCGACTGTATGAAAGTTGTACAGGTACTACCGTCTACAGCGCATGATACAAGCTCCTGTTCTTCCTCCTCCTCCTCTCCATCATTGTCCCCCAATGCACGTTGGGATGAGATGAGGCTGGGCTGTGTGTAATAGACCGCTACGGCTTCTTGATCCATCTCATCATACTCTGGCTGCAATGCCTCCTCTTTAATTCTCTGCAGAGAGCGTTGCAAAAGACAGACAAGTGGAATGCTGACGCTAATGATGGCGTCATCGCCACTCACCATCTTGGTGGACTCCTCAAAGTTTGTCAAGATGGTACATATGTCAGACATCCAGGTCCACTCCTGAGGTCTTAGGTGTGGAGTCTGACCTGAATATCGACGGCCTTGTTGCAGCTGGTACTCCACAACTGCTCTCTTCTGCTCACAAATCCTTTGCAACGTGTGGAGGGTAGAGTTCCAACGTGTGGGGACATCACACACCAGTCGGTGTGACGGAAGCTGCAAACGCTGCTGCAACACAGCAAGGACGGCGGAAGCTGTAGCCGACTTGAGAAAATGAGCTGACAGGCGGCGTACTTTGACGAGCAGATCTGGCAACTCAGGGTACGATTTAAGAAACTGCTGAACCACGAGGTTAAGCACATGAGCCAGGCATGGTACGTGTGTGTTCTCGCCTCGCCTCAGAGCCGCCACCAGGTTACGGCCATTGTCACACACGACCATGCCTGGATGTAGGTTCAGCGGTCTCAGCCACAGATCTGCCTTCTCTTTCACAGCTGTCCACAACTCTCAAGCAGTGTGAGGTTTATCACCTAAGCTTATGAGTTTCAGCACAGCCTGTTGCCGCTTGGCTGAGGCAGTACTGCAGTGCTTCCAGCTTGTAACTGATGTGGTGATATCTGAGATGGAGGCTGAACATGAGGAGGAGGAGGAGGATGCGCAGGAGCTGTACACTGTGGGGGCAACTCTGACTGACATAGGGCCCGCAATCCTCGGTGTGGGGAGGATGTGTTCCGTCCCAAGGTCCGATTGGGTCCCTGCTTCCACTATGTTTACCCAGTGTGCCGTCAGGGAGATGTACCCTCCCTGTCCACAAGCACTTGTCCACGTGTCCGTTGTCAGGTGGACTCTCCCAGTAACTGCGTTGTTGAGGGCACGGCAGATGTTTTGGGACACGTGCTTGTGTAGTGCGGGGATGGCACACCGGGCAAAATAGTGTCGGCTGGAGACCGAGTACCGAGGGACGGCCACCGCCATAAGGTTGCGGAAGGATTCCGTCTCCACCAGCCTAAAAGGCAGCATTTCTAACGCAAGCAGCCGTGAAATGTGCAAACTTAGGACTGTGGCCTGTGGGGTGTTAGCTGAGAATTTCCGCTTTCGTTCAAAGGTCTGGGATATGGACAATTGAACGCTGCGGTGGGACATGGACGTGGACGTTGATGCTGTTTCTTGAGAAACTGCCATAACAAGTGAAGACTGAGAGGAGGGGGCATCTTTGCATGCAGTATGGACAGGGGATTGCCTTGCACGCACAACAGGGGGTTCTATTACACGCACAACAGCAGAAGAAGCAGTGGTGACACCTGCTGACACTGGTCGTGGACCCTGGGGTTCGCCCCACAAAGTCGGGTGCTTTGCTGCCATGTGCCTGATCATGCTGGTGGTGGTCAGGCTGGTAGTTTTGTCACCCCTGCTGATGCTGGCATGGCAGGTGGTACAAATGGCCTTTTTGGGGTTATCAGCAGAGTCTTTAAAAAAATTCCAGACTCTGGAAGACCTACAGGTTGTACTGGCAATGTCCCTTGTGTTGGTGTTATGGGGAACTGTTGCCCGCCTTCTGTCTGCAGCCACCACACTGCTTCTTCCTGCCTGTTGGGGTACTCTGCCTCCCTCACCCTGTGTGCTGCTGGCCTCGGTCTGCATGTCCTTCTGCCACGTTGGGTCAGTTACTAGATCATCCACCACCTCCTCCTCTTCCACTTGCGCACCACGATCCTCCTCCTCACTTCCTGGCAATTGTGTCTCGTCATCGTCCACCTCTTGTGACAAATTGCCAGCGTCGACTTCCTGTGGCCGTGGCTGTTCAAATATTTGGGCATCGCTACATGGGATCTCCTCTTCCACCACTTCAAGCGGAGCAGGCGAGGGGCACAAATCTGGAAATGGACCAGTGAACAGCTCTTCAGAGTGTCCAACTGTGGGATCAGTTGCTGTCTGACGACACTCGGCATGGGGGGAGGAAGGAGCATCAGGGTGAGGAGGAGTATGCGGTCGAGACTCACGGCTACTAAGAGTGGTGGTGGTGCCCAGGTAACGAAGTATTATCTGCTATCCTATTAATAACCTGTTCACACTGATCAGTTCTCAATACTGGTGTTGTTCTGTGCTTCCCTAGTAATTTGGTCAAGAAGTGGGAGCGAGAAGATGTGGCTGTTAATTGTGGCACATTTTCACCTTGGCCACGGCCCCGTCTTCAACACGCACCATCACCAGAACGTCCAGTTCCACGTCCCTTGCCACGCGCCTTGCCCATTGTAAAGGAAGTAAAATAGCTTACACTCGCACTATCAATGGAAAAAGGGTAATAAAAAGGAGATTAGAACCGTGGAAGAGGAAAACCACAGTTCTATTTCTCTGGCCTACACCCGACTCTTTTAAACAATCTGAACAATCAGGGAGAAACTATTACTGTTTTTCTTTACGGAAAAAATACCAAAAGCTGAATAATAGATATTTTTTACTGTGGAATGGCAAAACCACAGTTATTGTTTACTGGTGTATACCAGACAATTTTAAATAGATATATTTGTGGCTGAACAGTGAGCGACACACTCAAACAGTTTTTTTTTAGGTAAAAATGGCCCAAAAGTGGATAATACAGAGGTTTGAACCGTGGAACTGCAAAACCACACTTGTATTTCTCTAGCCTACACCAAACTATTTTCAACAGATATATTTGTGTCTGAACAATCAGGAGACACTACTTTTTTTCTTTACGGCAAAAAATGCAAAAAAGCTGGATAATACAGAGATTTGACCTGTGGAACTGCAAAACCACATTTGTATTTCTCGGGCCTACACCAGACTATTTTCAACAGATATATTTGAGTCTGAACAATCAGGAGACACTATTTTTTTTTACGGCAAAAAATGCCAAAAGCAGGATAAGAGATTTTTTACCGTGGAACAGCAAAACCACAGTTATAATTTACTGGTGTATACCAGACTTTTTTAAATATATATATTTGCGGCTGAACAGTGAGCGACACACTCAAACTGTTTTTTTTTTTAGATACAGACGGCTCAAAAGTGGATAATACAGAGATTTGAACCGTGGAACTGCAAAACCACACTTGTATTTCTCGGTGTTATGTTCTGCTACCAGAGCTAAGGAAAGAGAGGAGATCTGTCCCTACGATAGAACTCAGCTTAATCCCTACGATGTAACAGGGGACCTGATCCTGCGATCAGACCTGCTAAAGTCCTAAGCTAGTCTGTACGGAGACCTATAGATGTGGGGAAGGAATCCCTACAAGTACTAAGGACTGGGAGGAATATGGGACACCTCCTAACAGAAATAGTAGCAGACAGACGAACAAACAAAATATATAGAACATAGAGGTCAGTAGACCAAGCAAACTAACAGAGCAAGACACAGAGCACAGGCTAGCTAGAAAGTAGATATACAATGAAGTCCAGCAAAGCCAGAAGGGCGGAGCAGGATTAAATAGGCCAACAAGGTCATGTGACCAGCAAAGGAAAAAAAACCTAAGAGCAAGGTTCTAACAGTACCCCCCCTTCTAAGAGGATCCTCCGGATCCCCTAGGACCAGGCTTATCAGGAAATCTCCTGTGAAACGCTCTGATAAGTCTGGACGCGGAAACATCATCCGACCTCACCCAAGAGTTATCCTCGGGACCGAAACCTTTCCAGGCCACAAGATACTGCAAACTACCTCTATACCGTCTAGAGTTAAGGATGCGAGAAATTTCATATTCCCCGTCCTCCACCACCGGAGGAACAGAGGCAGAGGCGTCACAATCCGATACAACAGCTTTTTTCAACAGAGAGACATGAAATACCGGATTAATTCTCCAGGAGGTAGGAACCTCCAACCTAACAGCAGATTGGTTGACAACCTGAAGCACCTTAAAGGGCCCTACAAACTTGGGACCCAATTTCTTTGAAGGAATCCTCAACCGCAGATTCCTAGAGGACAACCAAACCATGTCACCAACAGCGAACAAAACCTCCTGTCGTTTCCTATCAAAGTAGTCTTTAGATTTTCTGTTGGCCTCCTGAAGATTACCACGCACATCCGTCCAAACTCTCTCCAAATCACCGGAAAAATTCTCCTCCTCAGGCACGGCAGATCCCAACTTGGAGAACGACCCAAACGACGGATGTCTCCCAGAACAACAAAAAAAAGGCGAACAACCAGCAGAAGAAGATGTATGATTGTTCAGAGCAAATTCAGCAAGTGGCAGAAACTCAGACCACCCCTCTTGATTGTCTGCCACAAAACAACGCAAGAACTGCTCAACATCCTGGTTTTTCCTTTCTGTCTGGCCATTAGATTCAGGATGATATCCGGACGAGAACGACAAATGAACTCCCAACCTATCACAAAAGGCACGCCAAAAACGAGCCACGAACTGAGGACCCCTATCAGAAACAATGTCAGTAGGAACGCCATGAAGTCTGACAATTTCCTTGACAAAGGCCTTAGCGAGAGTTTTAGCGCAGGGCAGTTTGACGAAAGGAACCAAGTGACACATCTTGCTAAAACGGTCCACGACCACCCAGATGACAGTAAAACCCTCAGAGGGGGGAAGGTCAGTTATAAAGTCCATAGCCAAATGTGTCCAAGGAGCACTGGGAACCTCCAAAGGACAAAGCAACCCCGCAGCAGGAGTATGTGAGGACTTAGATCTAGCACATATAGTACATTGACGCACCCACTTAATGACTTCCTTCTGCCATCCAGGCCACCAAAAACTGCGACCCACCAGTCTCTTGGTCTCAGAGATTCCGGGATGACCTGCCAACCGAGATTCGTGACACTCAACAAACAAATCTCTCCTAAAGGTCCCAGGCACAAACAACCTCCCATGAGGAGTGTTAGATGGGGCATTCTCCTGAGCTTTAAGAATCTCATCTTCCAAAACGGAGTCTAAAGCAGCTATCACAACACCTTCTTGTAAAATGTTCTCCTCTTTCTCAGCACCGACTATGGGAGAAAAACTGCGAGACAAGGCATCCGCCTTAACATTCTTAGTACCAGGGATGTAAGTAACCTCAACGGGAAATTCCGCACCTTCCAAGAAGTGGCGCCAGTGTTCAAATGCGAGTTTAATAGCCAATAATTCCAGATTACCAATATCGTAATTAAGTTCAGTCTCAGAAAATTTTTTTGAAAAAAAGGCACAGGGATGTAATCCATCCCCGTTATCCTGAGACAATACTGCGCCAACCCCCACAGAGGAAGCATCAACCTCAACCAAAAACGGCCTAGTAACATCAGGCTGCATAAGGATGGGAGCAGAGGTGAACCTCTCCTTGAGATACACAAAAGCTTCAATGGCCTCAGAAGTCCACTGAACCGCATCAGCACCTTTCCTGGTGAGATCAGTCAGAGGTTTGACAATACTAGAAAAATTTTTTATGAACTTTCTATAGTAATTGGCGAAACCCAAAAACCTCTGTATCGATTTCAAACCAATAGGCCTAGGCCATTCCTGCACAGCCTGAACCTTAACCGGATCCATCTCAAAACCTTTGCTGGAGATAATGTAGCCCAAAAAACTAATTCTCTGCACAGCGAACTCACATTTCTCCAGCTTAGCAAAAAGCGAATTGTCCATTAATAACTGTAATACCTCACGCACGCTCCGCCAATGAGACTCCAGATCAGGCGAATAAATCAAAATGTCATCCAAATACACAACCACATTTTTGCCGATCAAAGGTCTAAGGAGGTCATTAATCAGATTCTGAAAAAATGCAGGAGCATTAGTAAGACCAAAAGGCATAACCAGATTCTCAAAATGACCCACAGGAGTGTTAAAAGCAGTCTTCCATTCATCACCCTCCTTCATGCGCAACAAATTGTATGCCCCCTTAAGGTCAATTTTAGAGAACCACTTGGCCCCCCAATAACTGGTTAAACAGATCAGGAATCAATGGCAGTGGGTAAGGATTGCGTACCGTAATTTTGTTAATCTCACGAAAATCCAGACAAGGACGTAAACCGCCGTCTTTTTTTTTTACAAAAAAAAATCCAACCGCCACAGGAGACTTAGAGGGCCTAATGTGACCGGCGGCCAAACTTGTCTGTATGTATTCCTCCAAAGCCTTCCTCTCAGGAATAGTAAGGTTAAATAAACGACTTTTAGGAAGAGTCGCTCCAGGGACAAATTCAATAGAACAATCATAGTCTCTATGGGGAGGCAAAACCTGCGAATCTTTCTCAGAAAAAACTCTCCAAAAATCCTGAATAGGAACAGGCAATTCTCCCCTATCCAAAGCTGCAATACGCCCGTTACAACACTTGTCATAACATTTATGGCTCCAGGATTTAATTTCACTGGTAGACCAATCCAGTACAGGATTGTGAAATTTTAACCAGGGCAATCCCAATATTACTGGAGAAGGCAAGTTATTCAACACTACCAAATCCAATTTCTCATGGTGAACACCATTAATAGTGAGAGGAAATTCACAGACCTTGAGAGTAATATTCTTCAAAGGGGAACCATCCACCGAAACCACAGCAATGGGGGATGATAAAGGTTCAGGTTTTAAATTGAGTCTTTCCACGAATCCCCCATCAATTACATTCAGAGTAGACCCGCAATCAACAAACACCCGAAATTCCATTAATTTTTCCTGAGCAATCGTGGAAGCAGCTAAAAATATACCCTTGGAATTTAAACAGGCAATACGGGCATGACTGACCATTTTTTTTTCTTTCTTCATACGAAGCACACAGCCTTTAATCAAATGACCAGATTTTCCGCAATAGAAACACAAGCCTTCAGAAAATCGACGGTCTTTTTCTTGAGAGCGAGGTGCCACCGATCCAATCTCCATCGGTTCACCACTGTTAGTACACACATTCTCATAACCAGAAACTGACATAGCAGAGGATTTGCTCTCATTAACCCTTGCACGCAGTCTTCTATCCACCCGTATAGCTAATTGCATAGCCTGTTGCAAATCTTCAGGTGTAGGATAAGCAATTAGCAGGTCTTTAACCCTTTCACTGAGCCCAGCAAGAAATAGACTTTTCAGAGCAGAATCGTTCCACCCTGTTTGAGTAGACCAACGACGGAAATGAGTACAATATTTTTCCACATTACCTGATCCCTGTTTTAAACGTCTCAACTCAGTCTCAGCTGATGCGACACGGTCAGGATCATCATATAATAGTCCCAAAGCAGAAAAAAAACTATCCACTGATCTGAAGCATGTATTGTAGCACCCTGAGGATTCGGCTGCTACAGGGGTATTGCACCTCAAGCCAGAGGTGTGGTATTCCACTCCCGGGTAAGGATGGAGTGTGGAACTGAGCTCAGATAGCTGCATACACTACATACATCCCATTTCCGGGGGACAGACCGACGGTACTCCCACCAATATATGTGCAGGTACGATAGTGTCTGTCCCTGGCTGGAGTGGGAGGGGGTTGGAACATCCCAGTAGTGTAGGGGCAGATAGGGGGAGCAGTCTGGGTAATGCTAGGAGCTCATTGGGTGCTGGTCACCTGAGCTCACACATAGAGGGAGTATATAAGGTGGGAACCATCTTAGATCAGGGTCAGACAGGCAGACAGTTACCAGTCAGTCTTTTGTAGAGGGTCAAGCAGTCCTGAAAGAAGAGAGAGAGGAGAAGAAAAGGACCCAGAGGGGAAGAAGAGGGAACCCCAAGAGCCCAAATACAACCAGAAGGGTGAAGGGTTGGCACAAGGGTACCGGATCCCAAGCTGGTGGAGGGCACTAATCCTCAGCCAGAGACCGGAGGTTGTGGGCAGGATCTGCCACGACCCCCCACTAAATCCACTGCGAAGGCACACCAAGTATAGGGTCAGGGAACCCAGAGACAAGGGTTTTACCAACAAGAGGCCCGAGGGAGCCGGACATAAGTGGATCCCTGGTGGGGAAGGCCAGAGAAAAGGAACGTCAGAGAGGGAGCTCAGGATCACGCTCCAGAATTACCTGGGGGTTGGCCGAGTCCAGGACCTGGTGGACGCAGCACGGCTCGGGCGGTCACTCAAGGCCGGAGTGACCAGCACAACAGCAGTAAGTAAAAACCCTGAACTGCACAGCCGACTCTGAGTCTTCTTACCATCCACACTGCACCACCACAACCACCACCCTCTACAACTGACCCCCTGAGGCTATACCCCTCCCGTTGGGGGTTATACTACCAGAAGCTGCACACACACCACCAGCCTCAGCGGACCCTGCTGCAGCGGCGGCCGTATTGACCGCAAATCAACGGGTGGCGTAGTCGACACTAAAGAACATCCAGCAACATCTGTAGGACTGCCACACACTGAGCTTGACACCCTGGGCACGGACCGGGTCACCGCCACTCGGAGACTACAACCCCCATCTGATCCGGCTCCGGGTATCCCCCAAACAACACTGGCCCAGGGGGCGCGTCATGTATCACTAGGTTGCAAAGAAAAGGCCCACTCCTGAGGCTCTTTGCGCAAAAGTGACATTATGAACCCTACGCGCTGGGATTCATCCCCAGAGGACTTAGGTCTCAAACGAAAATACAATAAGCAAGCATTTTTAAATGAAAAAAATTCTCGGTGTTCACCAAAAAATAAATCCGGCAAACATACCTTAGGCTCCAAGAAATGTGCTCCAGGACAGTTACTCACGTGCTGACGGAGCTCGGCCACCTCCAGAGAGAGTCCCTGCAGGCGATGAACCAAATCCTGAACCGACACCATGATGGAACAGAAAAATCTTTCCTTAGAGAATTTGCTGGCTGGACTTACTGTTATGTTCTGCTACCAAAGCTAAGGAAAGAGAGGAGATCTGTCCCTGCGATAGAACTCAGCTTAATCCCTACGATGTAACAGGGGACCTGATCCTGCGATCAGACCTGCTAAAGTCCTAAGCTAGTCTGTACGGAGACCTATAGATGTGGGGAAGGAATCCCTACAAGTACTAAGGACTGGGAGGAATATGGGACACCTCCTAACAGAAATAGTAGCAGACAGACGAACAAACAAAATATATAGAACATAGAGGTCCGTAGACCAAGCAAACTAACAGAGTTAGATACAGAGCACAGGATAGCTAGAAAGTAGATATACAATGAAGTCCAGCAAAGCCAGAAGGGCGGAGCAGGATTAAATAGGCCAACAAGGTCATGTGACCAGCAAAGGAAAAAAAACCTAAGAGCAAGGTTCTAACACTCGGGCCTACACCAGACTATTTTCAACAGATATATTTGTGTCTGAAAAAACTTTTTTTTTGGGGGGGGGGGGGGGACACCAAAAGGTTAATAAGACGGGTATTTGTACATTGTGAAGGAGGAAAAAAAAAAGAGGATTTAGATGAAAAAAAAAGGATTTTTCCTGGCCCCTGAGACCTGGAGCTAAGTCCAGCAATTTCAGCAACAGGAGCACACAGGACTGTAATGCAGCATTTGCTGGTATAACCACTGCGTCTCCTATACAGCCTGCCTGCCTGATATCTGGGATGGATATTAGTCCTGAGAAGGACTGTTTGTTTGATCTGGCATCCTTTACAGACCCTACACTACCTATTTCGCAGTATAAATCTCTCCCTACACTGTCTGGTCCCGGGCGTCTGTGTCCAAGATGGCGGCGCCCGGTTTTAAATACTTGAGGTGACGCTGTGCGGCCAGCCAATCACTGTAATGCCCACAACCAACATGGCTGCGGCATTACAGTGACTGGCTGGCAATCCCTGCATGTTCATTGGCTCTGTAAAGAGCGCCAAACATGCAGGGCGGAGACCCGAGCTCCCGCCCGAGTAACCCGGAAATGCCCTGGGCCACGGACCGGGCCAGCCACCGTGATATCCCCCAAGCATCTGAGGGCCCGGCTACCGAGTACCCCACGGCCCCGGGGGCGCAACAACTGCACCGCTGTCCCACTGAACCACCATATGTTTTACACCTACAGGATTCCCTATTTGGAACACTACGCTTCCCACTCTTTTCTCCATTGCCCCTTTTCTAAGCAACTTTGATTTTTTGCTTCTCCTGAATGTAATGATTGGCTTTAGACACCGTGACCTATTGTTCTTTATACTCTATGTTTATTCCATTTAAATTGATGTACTTTTGTTACGCTTATATTTCACCTGCAGTACACTGACGAAGGTCCAATGTATAGAGCGAAACGTTTCTTGCTGTGGACTGCTACAATAAACCAGTAAATTCATTTGTGGTGTGCCGAGGTTTTTCTACAATTTCTATGGTTTTGGACCCTACTCGTGCACCCTGGTCCAGTTGTGCTGCGTTTTCTATATCATTATCTATGCCTTTCCACATGCACACTGTCGTGTCATGACATCACCAACATTCTCCTACAATGCAGATGAAGCATCCAATATCATTGCGCAGACGAACCTTTCAAGTGAATTCCTGAGAATTCCACCCAGGGAAACACGTGGACGGGATCTTGAGAAGGAACGTTGGCATCTAATAAACATTGAATTACATTGTGCAACTTTAACTGAATATTTAAGGGTCCATAGGATCCCAAGGGGACTAAGAGTACCGATACGCCCTACATTATTTGCTGACATTCCAGATTACTGTACCAAGTTTGAACTTATCCTGAATAAGTGCTCCTTTGACCTTATGTTATTAACAGTTGATTTTTTACACAAGGCAATTACCACTACTAAGGAACAAATTAAGAATATTGAGACACAGCTGACGTCTTCTATCAGCCCAGAGGATTTCCAGGAACTACAGAGCAAGATCCAGGCCAATATCGATCTACACAAACGGGATACCGAGACCAGAAAAAGGAACAAGTTCGCCAGGGACTCTGAGGACTACGAATTGAATCGAGTCTACAAATGGCGGGACCACTCCTTTACCGGCAGAAATACCCACCGCTCAGCCAAATCATCTACCGACTTTTCATCCTCCGTCTCCGATGCCGAACAGAGGGAACCACTGACACAGTCTGCTCCTTTTTTAGGCCAACCACGACGGCGACCACCCAGAAGAAGCCGAGGCGAGGCGGCCGGCGGAGGAGGAAATATAGACTTCACCAGGGTCACCCGGTCCCAGACACATCACTGGTGGTAAATATCTCTTCAAAAACCCTGAGTGTTGCCCAAACTTCAGTCTTACAGAAAGGACTATCATTTAGCCCCACGTACAAATATAGCACCTTTAAGTTGGATATGGAGTTACAGCGTTTCTATCGGGCACTCCGCCTTAAGACACATTTTGCCAACAGTCCCTCTATCATTATACCACCCGAACCAGTAGCACGCATTATATCTCATAGTCTGGGTCTAAGAACAAAGAGTACTTATAGACCCCCTCGGGGGACACATGCATTGGAGATGTTTATTGCCTTTGTAGATGGTGCTTTTCAGGAGTTGCGTAGCAACATTGACAGAGGCAAGGTACACTATCAGACCAACCTGACTCCTCTAGACCGACAGGCCCTCCGGAGCCTGCAGGAGGATAAAGATCTGGTTATAAAACCAGCCGACAAAGGCGGGGCCATTGTAGTCCTGGATAAATGCGACTACATCGCAGAAGTTCAAAGACAATTACAGGATGAATCCACTTATCGGAGACTTCCCAAAGACCCTACCTCCCAAAAACAGTCCCTAATAGCTTCCGTTTTACAGCGCTTTTTGGCAGCAGGGGTAATTGACTCCAAAACATGTGAATTCTTAACAAATAAACACCCAGTAATCCCGGTGTTTTATATTCTACCTAAGATTTATAAAAATTTGACTAAGCCCCCAGGCCGCCCAATAGTAGCTTCCACGGACTCACTTTTATCACCACTATCCATATTTTTGGAAAAAATCTTAACTCCCTTAACCCAAAAGAGTCCATCCTATCTACTGGACACAGGAACTTTCCTTGACACCTTAACAGAGTTAAAACAAGTTCCCCCTGAGGCCATTCTAGTTTCCTTCGATGTATCGAGTCTCTACACATCCATCCCCTATGTCCAAGGCATTAATATGGTAGAACATATGCTCAGAGACTCACAGACAGACCCTTCAGTCATAGATCTCTCCATAGAGCTATTAACCCTAGTTCTGACACAGAATTATTTCTTATTCCAGGATACCTTTTTCCTGGAAACGTTATATTGATGATATCTTTTGCATATGGGGCGGCCCGCAAAAGACCCTGGACGAGTTCTTCAATTTCATGAACTCAGCATGGCCCAATTTAGGCTTCAGCATGGACTCACACCCACAGCAAATCAGCTTCCTGGACACTCTGGTCATCAAAGATGATTTGGGTTTCCTCAACACTGACCTATATCGAAAACCCACCGACCGTAACACCCTATTGCATTTTTCTAGCAATCACCCATCTTCTACGAAACGTGCCATTCCAAAGTCCAAATTCCAGAGAGTTAAACGCATTGTCACTGATGCTACACTCCGTAACCAACGGTTACAGGAGATGTCTGTCAAATTTCAGGACAGAGGATACCCCCAGGCATTACTAAATGAACAGCAAGGGGATCACAGACGACCACGATCAGATACTTCCGATCGCATTCCTTTTGTACACACATTCCACCCTTCAGCCTACATCTTACACAGAACAATACGTAAACACTGGAACATCCTTCGTACAGGCTATCCCACCGTAACCACATTCAAGCAACCCTTTTGACCATGCTTTAAAAGAGCACCCAACCTCAAGGACTCACTGGTACGTGCTGACATAGGATCACTAACACAAGGCCCACGCCAAAGGTTTTTACAAACATCCTAGAAAGGCACCTTCCCATGTCTCCAATGTCATCAATGTCACAACATTCTTAGAGGAGACACCATTCACCACCCCCACACTGGCAAGAAATACGCCATAAAAGGCTTTTTTACGTGTGACACAAACCTTGTGGTGTACCTCATCAAATGCCCTTGTGGTTTGATTTAAGTAGGAGAAACAACGCAACCTATCAAAGATAGGATATCCAAACATAAATCAACCATCAGGTGTAAAATTTCACTATTACCCATTCCCCATCATTTCATCACAGCGGGGCATAATGTCGCACAATTACGGTTTCAAGTAATTGAACATGTTTAGCAACCTCGCCGCGGTGGTAACTGTAACGCCCCCAGGGTTCGGTCGCTACAGAGGTATTGCATCTCAACCAGATGTGCGATATCTCACTTCCAGGTAAGGATGGAGTGTGGATCAGGACCCCGACACCTGCATGCATTACACCACATTTCCGGGGGACAGGGCGACCCATATGCTCCAAGTAGAGCACGACAGTCCCTGTCCCTGGCTGGAGTGGGGGGAGGGAACACCGAGGAAGGGGGGACCCTGTAGTGCATAGGAGGGAGAGGGAGGTTCCTGGGTGCACTTAGAGGAAGGTATAAAATGTGGGAGCCATCTTAAAAAAGGGGAGAAGTTCAGTCAGTAAGAGGAGAGGACAGGGATCAGAGGCTCAGACCGAGCTCTGCTCCGCAGGCAGGCCTGGGAGAGGCCGGAGCCTGGAGGAAGGAGAAGGAAGGAAGAAGAGCGGAGGAGGCTCCAGGAACAAGGAACGAAGGGACCCCAGGGGTGTGGACCGGCGAGTGGCCACCGCACGCCCGAATCTACCTGCGTAGGGGGGTCAGGCCAAAGGGGGACACGGTCCCCGAAACTAGTGGAGGCGGGGAACTACCCTCAGCTAGAAACCGGAGGCTGTGACATTTTATGTGGCGCAGCCCCTCGCTACACCCGCTAGGAAGGCACCACATAGGGTCAGGGAAATGGCGCCAAGGTTCACCAGAGAAGACCCGAGGCAGCCAGACAGAAGCAAGGTCACTGGCGGGGTATGAAAGGCCAGAGAAAGGACACACAAAGGGGGTCCTGTGAAGCGCTCCAAAGTTATCTGCGAGTGGGCCGAGCCCCTCACCTGGTGAACACAGTGCGACGTGGGACGTTATGACCAGCTGGAGTAACGTGGATGGAGAACTGTGAGTAAATACCCTGGACTGCATTACAGGACTCTGTGTCGTTACTGCTGCTCCCGCGCACCATCACCCCCAACATCTGCACTTGCTGCCCTGAGGCTATACTCCTCCCATGGGGAGTTATACTACACTCTGCTGCACCCACAACACCAGCCTCAGCGGTCTGCCCTGCAGCGGCGGTTCACTCTGACCGCAATCCACGGGTGGCGTAGTCGGACATTCAGCATATAGACTGCCATTTGGTTTGACCGCCCTGAGCCACGGGACCGCCACGCAAGGACTACAACCCCCAGCATCCACAAAAAGGTCCGGTTCCGGGTTTCCCCCCACACACACATGGCCCAGGGGGCATGTCAACTTTGGCGTAGTCAGCAGGATTTCGTGCCCGCAACCATCGGGTACTGCGTGCCTGAAAAAAGACTGTTTTACTGTATTGAGTGTGGCGTCCGCCCCAGCAGAACGGACGCCATTATGTGCACGCCAAAAGACAACAAGAGGCCACCTCCCATCGTGGGCCAGGTCCCAGAATGGCGCCAAAGAAGGAGCCCACCCCCAACAGCCATAAGTGCGGCTGTAGAGATGTCCATCAATGTGGGGGGGCTGCCCCTGAGAGTGATTGTCAGCAGGTTGTCCCGGGACCACCCCCAACAGGGGCGGAAGGAGAAGAAAACCGAGGGACAGGGTGTGGTTTGGATCAGTCTCGGCAGACCACACCCGGAGATGGCGAGCAGCACCGACTCCAGCTCCCTGACGGGTGGCCTGCTGCAGGCCGAGGCGGTCCCGTACAGCCTCACGGAGCTGATGGCTCAGCTCCCTGGAGAAGACCCGGAGTTCCTTCGGACTGTGCTGGAGGATCTGGACCGGAGGATGGTCCAGGCGCAGCGGGAAGCCGTAGCGGGGTGGAGAGAGGAGATGGCCCGGCGGGTCGCGGCCCAGCAGCGAGTGACGCCGCCAGCACCGGTCAGCGGGCCAGCCCCTGAGGACAAAGCGGAGGCCGGAAGTCGAGAGCAGCGCAGCCCTGGAAGCAGGTAAGGGGGACACCCCTGCCACCAGCCCTGATGCTACACACCTGCCTCTGGGCACCGTCGCGGAGCCAGATGTCTCAGGAGTTGCGGTGCCTCCCCCGCTCCCGCCACCGGCACCTAGGCCCCAAGCTGCGAACACAGTCGCCGGACCAAGCCTCAGGCCGTGCCCCCTGACCCCGGGTGCGGTCGGAAGCGGCCCGCTCCAGGCCCGGTCGCAAGGCCTGATCTCCCCAGGCGCCTTCCAGCAGCGTGCGCCCCCGGTCCCAACACTGCCACCCCTAGGGGCCGACTTATACAGCCAGCTTGCTGGACCCGATGGAGAGCCGGTCCCCCTTTCAAGCGGAAGGGTTCACCCTTGTCTCCGGAGAGACCTGTCTGCAGGGGCCGAGGCCCCGCTTGCTCCGCTCCTGTCCGCTCCACCGCCAGTCACCAGCCCCCAGCTCCTAGAGGAAGAGGTCCAGATCGAGTGGGACTAGACCGGGGAGGACCTAATGGGGTTTTCGCAGGAGACGCGGGCGGCCGCAGCTCGCAGGAGGGAATTCTGCCAGCAGGAAATAAGGCAGCTGGAGAAGGAGGAGCAGACGCGGCACCAGAGGAGGGAGCAGCTGCAGGCCCGGAGCGCGGAGGAGAAGATGCGGACCCGCCGAAACCCACAAGCTGCACGCGGTCCTAAAATTACCGGGACCGTGGTTAAATTCCACCAAGAGAAGGGGTGGGGGTTCATCCGGGACCCCGCCACAGCCACGGACCTCTTTGTCAATAGGAGGGACGTGGAGAGCCATCTGCCTGAGGGTCATCGGGGACAGGATCTGTTTCCAGGGGACTTGGTGTCCTACACCCGACATTGTGGACTGCGGGGGTGGTACGCCCTCAATGTCCAGCGGGTAGAGTAAGAACACTACCCTGAACCCTGCTACCTAGAGGACCAGGACTGATCTGAAGAGTATGGCGAGGAGGAGGAGCGTCCACAAGGAGGACATCGCTATTAAGGAGCGACAGCCTGATTGTAAATAGTTACCCACCAGGGTGAAGAGTTTCGTGACACGTCGTTTGCAGAGTATGAAAATTTCACCCGGATCGCGATTGTTGTCAGTTCAATTGTTTGATTAAAGTTACCCGAAAAGGGTCTGTGTAATATCTGGCTGAGGACTGGGAGCAGCCAACCCTCTGTGAACTAACCGGCTGAGGACTGGGAGCAGCCAAGCCATGTAAATAGTTGCACTTCCTAAAGTGCCCTCTATTGGTTTTATAAGGAACTACAACGAGTACCTCAGAACAAAAACCCGTTGGAGGTGGCCGAAGACGAGGTCCAGCATCTGGATCATCTATGCCCTGCAGCCACCCCAGGGCCTCCGTTGAGGGTTTGGGACGGGTCCCTCATGTTCGTCTGTTACCTGTTTTCAAGTTTGCACCTTATTGAAAAATGGACACCTGGTCGCAAGTTGCACCGCGGCCAGTACAAGAGAGTTTTCTTGAAAATGTTTAATATGAAAAGGTTTTATATACAGAAAGTGTTTTATATGATATTAGAGAAAAGAGTTCCAGTGATATTAAAAGTGCACTCATAATGTTTGATGAAGAAGATTGGCCAATGATGTTGAAAAGAGAAAATGTTTCCCATAAAGGGAAGTTGTGTGCAGTTGGCAGTTTAAAAAAATAAAAATATATATATTTGCAAGTCCTAATCTGAATTGTCTTTTGCTCTGTTCCAGCCCGCGGACGTGCTGTGATTTACCAGGGGGGAATGTAGCGCCCCGAGGGTTCAGTCGCTACAGAGGTATTGCATCTCAACCAGATGTGCGATATCTCACTTCCAGGTAAGGATGGAGTGTGGATCAGGACCCTGAAACCTGCATGCATTACACCACATGTCCGGGGGGCAGGGCGACCCATATGCTCCAAGTAGAACACGACAGTCCCTGTCCCTGGCTGGAGTGGGGGGAGGGAACAACGAGGAAGGGGGGACCCTGTAGTGCATAGGAGGGAGAGGGCGGTTCCTGGGTGCACTTAGAGGAAGGTATAAAAGGTGGGAGCCATCTTAAAAAAGGGGAGAAGTTCAGTCAATAAGAGGAGAGGACAGGGAGCAGAGGCTCAGACCGAGCTCTGCTCCGCAGGCAGGCCTGAGAGAGCGTCCGGAGCATGGAGGAAGGAGAAGGAAGGAAGAAGAGCGGAGGAGGCTCCAGGAACAAGGAACGAAGGGACCCCAGGGTTGTGGACCGGCGAGTCGCCACCGCACGCCCGAATCTACCTGCGTAGGGGGGTCAGGCCAAAGGGGGAGACCGGTCCCCGAAACTAGTGGACGCGGGGAACTATCCTCAGCTAGAAACCGGAGGCTGTGACATTTTATGTGGCGCAGCCCCTCGCTACACCCGCTAGGAAGGCACCACATAGGGTCAGGGAGACGGCACCAAGGTTTACCAGAGAAGGCCCGAGGCAGCCGGACAGAAGCGAGGTCACTGGCGGGGTATGACAGGCCAGAGAAAGGACACACAAAGGGGGTCCTGTGAAGCGCTCCAAAGTTATCTGGGAGTAGGCCGAGCCCCTCACCTGGTGAGCACAGTGCGACGTGGGACGTTATGACCAGCTGGAGTAACGTGGATGGAGAACTGTGAGTAAATACCCTGGACTGCACTACAGGACTCCGTGTCGTTACTGCTGCTCCCGCGCACCATCAGCCCCAACATCCGCACTTGCTGCCCTGAGGCTATACTCCTCCCGTGGGGAGTTATACTATTTCCTGCTGCACCCACAACACCAGCCTCAGCGGTCTGCCCTGCAGCGGCGGTTCACTCTGACCGCAATTCACGGGTGGCATAGTCAGACATTCAGCATATAGACTGCCATTTGGTTTGACCGCCCTGAGCCACGAGACCGGGTCCCCGCCACGCAAGGACTACAACCCCCAGCATCCACAAAAAGGTCCGGTTCCGGGTGGCGCGTCATAGCCGCATCCATAAATTGAAACAGAGGGAGGCCTACTGGATCCGCGAACTGCAATCCCTGGCTCCTAGAGGGCTCAATAGGGATTATGATCTACTCTCATTCGTGTGAATTTTTTTTTTTGGTATTTAGAATGTTGTCTCCCATAGGGTGCTATGGATCCATTCCTAGTATCACCTTCTATTGATACTTATGTCCACTGTATAAGTGTGCTTTAACCATGTCATGTGCCATACATACTAATATATGCCTCCTTTTGTTCTAGATGACCTTAAGGGCCAGCATTCGCTCCCCTCCTGCCTCCTCCCCTCTGTCCTGTCGCTTAATTCACGCCCTCCCTATGGTGGAACGCATTGTACAGCCCCTGGTTGTTATTTCCTGCCCCGTGGAACGCACTAGCCTGTCGGATGACAAGCACGCACATGCACATGCGCGCATTCTGACCAATCGGATTCGTCACCCGGATCTTCCCATCGTCACTTCCTGTGACGTCACCGGATACGCACGGCCTCAATCAGGCCTTAAGCCTCCCATTGGCTATCGGGCACCGCTTGTCCCGCCCACTCTCAAGATATACATTGTCTCCCTTCACTATCATGCCAGCCATCAGCGGTGGATACTGCAAATCCAAGGTCCCCACGCAATCCACTCCAGCGCCTAAGGTACGCATAGATCAACCAGGTATTATCAGCACCAGCGGCATTACACTGTGTGACACCCCTGCTGCGCATGAGTGGCACAGATCCTAGAGGGGTGCATAGACGGGTGCATGGACGGATTCCTCCACAACAGGCCCTCACAGCATACATACGCCTCCATCTTCCACCTCAGACCACCAGAGGGAGCCAGTTAGGGATATAAATAGGGAAGGTGGAGCTAGGCAGTTAGTCTGTCTGCTGCAGCCAGAGAGGTTGTCAGGTCAGTGCAGACTCAGGGAGCTCAGTTAGAGCTCAAGGCGTGCCGACTTAGTAGGGCCTCGAGTGAGGCCGAAGGCTAGAGGAGTGAGTATCATTGGGGGCAGAGGAGCTGTACAAGCTCACCCTAGAAAACATATACCGGACACCGGGTCCGCGTCTACAGGGCCGTATACCCCCCTGTGGAGACAACCGGAGACCCCTGGAAGACTTCAGGTCCCAGGATCACCCAAGAGCTGATACGTACCAGAGCCAGGAGTCACGGAGGCCCCGCAAGCTGGAAGCGCATACTCCAAGAGATGGCCCTACCACAAAGTCAGCCGGTGCAGGACAGAGACAAAGTTAGGCCTAGCTCCAGGCAGGTCAGAAACTTACTACACAAAGGCAAGAAACAGGAGGCCCCACACCCGCTCACTGGGGAGGATCCTGATATGCACCCTTCACCCTACAGTGCTCCGGAGTGTGCCTGAATTTCCATCAGTAAAAGGTACTGAAGTGAACTGTGTGTCTGCCTATCCTTCTTCAGACCCGGCTGGGTCCCCTCTGTCCTGCATCCCTACATCCACGCTGACTTGAGGCCCCGCTCCACCTGTGGGGAGCTACACCATCTTAGCTGCCGGAACACCGGCCTCAGAGGACTGCTGCAGCGCTGGTGGTCCTCACTAGACACCGCAGGTGGCGTCACGAACATTTACAAACCTATTATCCCAATATACATTCCCCTCTTTTCAGTTGTCCGCCCTGGGCCACGGACCGGGCCAGCCACCGTGATATCCCCCAAGCATCTGAGGGCCCGGCTACCGAGTACCCCACGGCCCCGGGGGCGCGACAACTGCACCGCTGTCCCACTGAACCACCATATGTTTTACACCTACAGGATTCCCTATTTGGGACACTACGCTTCCCACTCATTTCTCCATTGCCCCTTTTCTAAGCAACTTTGATTTTTTGCTTCTCCTGAATGTAATGATTGGCTTTAGACACCGTGACCTATTGTTCTTTATACTCTATGTTTATTCCATTTAAATTGATGTACTTTTGTTACGCTTATATTTCACCTGCAGTACACTGACGAAGGTCCAATGTATAGAGCGAAACGTTTCTTGCTGTGGACTGCTACAATAAACCAGTAAATTCATTTGTGGTGTGCCGAGGTTTTTCTACAATTTCTATGGTTTTGGACCCTACTCGTGCACCCTAGTCCAGTTGTGCTGCATTTTCTATATCACTTCACCTGTGAGAGACAGAATCTAAAAATAAAATCCAGAAAATCACATTGTATGATTTTTGCATAATTAATTAGCATTTTATTGCATTAGATAAGTATTTGATACAATAGAAAAAAAGAACTTAATATTTGGTCCAGAAACCTTTGTTACAATTACAGAGGTCAGACGTTTCCTGTAGTTCTTGACCAGGTTTGCACACACTGCAGCAGGGATTTTGGCCCCCTCCTCCATACAGATCTTCTCCAGATCTTTCAGGTTTCGGGGCTGTCAATGGGCAACATTGCGTTTCAGCTTCCTCCAAAGATTTTCTACTGGGTTCAGGTTTGAAGACTGGCTAGATGACTCCAGGACCTTGAAATGCTTCTTACGGAGCCACTCCTTAGTTGCTCTGGTTGTGTCTTTCAGGTCATTGTCATGCTGGAAGATCCAGCCACGACCCATCTTCAATGCTCTTACTGAGGAAAGGAGGTTGTTGGCCAAAATCTTGCGATACATGACCCCATCCATCCTCCCTTCAATACGGTGCATTCATTTTGTCCCCTTTGCAGAAAAGCACCTCCGAAGTATGACATTACCCCACCATGCTTCATCATTGAGACCGTGTTCTTGAGGTTTACTCATCCTTCTCCCTCCAAACACGATGAGTGGAGTTTGTGACGATACAGCTTATAATCATCCCACTGTTGCCACCAAAATGTGAATACCTGGGGTCTTCAGTGGGCGTAACGCTACTCAGACAACACAGGGCGAGGGTAAAACAGCGTGGCAATACTTTATTGAACCACAAAGGGGACAATAAACACAGAACAGTCCCAGCAAATACCCAAGATGGTACAACATTACAAGCTAGCAGACCATCGAGGTACAAGACCAGGAGACCCGAGGGTCCAAATCTGGCCTCTCTGAGAGTTTCCATGGGACCCATGGGTCCCTCCTGGCAACTGCAAATGTCTCCATGGGTTCTAGGCGACCAGTGGGTCCCTCCTAGCAACCCCAAAACAACATATCCATCCGTGACTTCTTCGTCCTCTCCTGGACTCCCCAAAATGTATCCATCTCTCTCTGATGGTTAATGGAGCAGATCCGAATCTTTCCAGTCAGGGCCGGTACCCTTAGACTAGAATCATGTAGAATACAAATCTGTGTCTCTTTGGATGCCATGCAATCCATCTACTTTCCTGAATGATGTCTCTCATACTCCTTCTAAGGTCTTTCTGCTGTTCCTTGATTCTCTGTCCCAAGTCTCATTCTGTCTCCTGCACTACAGAAGCACGTCTTTTTTTTTTTTTTATCTCCATTTTAAGTACACATCCACAGGTCAAGAATTAGGGATGATATTATTCCACAGAGCTTGAGTATCCACAGCTCATTCCCCAAGATTGAATGGCATGGTATTTAACATATCTAGCAAACATTTATTGTTCTAGCTAATTTATTTACATAGATGGTATCACAGGGGCTCTTGTAAATACACATCATTGTTTCAGAATAAAAGAGCAGATAACATTTAGGGTTATGCAAATAATAGTCTGTGCTAATCAACTAAAGAAGAACACAGATTAAAGAATCAACATAAAAATAAAGGTATGCTGCTCTTGCCATCAGAAAGCATGTCTGGCATAATTAAGATTTTATGCAGTATCGTCACAGAGTTGATACCAAAAAGTTCTATTTTGGTCTCATCTGACCACATGCCCTTCTCCCATGCCTCCTCTGGATCATCCAGATAGTAATTGGCAAATTTCAGAGGGCCTGGACATGTGCTGGCGTGAGTAGGGGGACCTTGCATGCCCTGCAGGATTTTAATCCATGACGATGTAGTATGTTACTAATGGTAATGTTGGAGACTGTGGTCTCAGCTCTCTTCTTGTCATTGTCCAGGTCCTCCTGTGTAGTTTGGGGCTGATTCCAGACCATTATCCTCAACACGTCCGATTAGCCACCACATTTAGATCCTTCATATGGAACCTGATAACCCATCTCTTGAAGAAAGCTTACAACCTGCAATGATCACACTGCCACCTCAACACCATCAGAGCTACTGCAACTCCTCAATCTACTGTCTCCTTTCCCATCATCCTGTAGAATGTAAGCACACAAGGGCAGGGTCCACTTCCCACTGTACCCGTCTATCATTGTTAGTTTGTTAGTTGTAAGTGATATTTGTATTTGGTATGTAACCTCTTGCTCAGGTGCCGGAATGCAACCCACAGACACACAAGGCGAGGACAGTCAGAGATGAATATAAACAGTTTATATATAGATATAACAGGTATTCTAAACAAGGGAATGGCAACTGGGGTAATGAACGGTAATTTGAAATATTAATAACATGCAAAGTCTCTCAAGGTATTATGGTGCACCCAATCATGGGAATCACCAAGTCAGTTCTTTAACTTTGTATATGGCCCTAGCGGGGGTCACCAGTTATTCCCGCTAGGCCGAAAGTCTTTTCCGGACAAAGTCAATTAAATCACGTTTAGCTTCTTCCGCCCCAACCGTTGCTCTCCCAACCTGAGTACCTAAACCCAACTGGCCCCGGTACCGTGAGTGAACAGTAGAAGTGACGGCCCTGTTCACGTATGCAGCTCCTCTGCTTCCGCTGGCGTGACTTTCCTGGCGCAGTCGTCTCCCAACTCCTCTCTTCCTGGCCGTTTGAGGCAGTCTCTCAAGCCGTGGCTAGGGGCGTCCAGACCTCGTGTCGACGGGCGATGTCGGGTTCCGCAAACTCAGTCAGCAACGCAAGCAGGTTCCGACTCTCCTCAGTAGCCACAGCACTCGGGGCACATCTGTGAGGGATCCGGAGCTCATCCACCAGTGTCCAGCTGTGGCACCTCGCAGGCCTCTGGCTTAGGCCTGCCACGCGGGGCTTCTCAGCACGTAGGGTGCACGTCTGCTCCTCTCTGCTGCTTGGCGCCAAAACCCCCTCAGGCTTGGCGCGCTGGCCTCCTATATCCAGGAACTCCTTCCTGGAAGTCACCTGACTGGGTCCAGTGTCTAAATCCACTCCCCCTTCAACTTCCTTTGCACATCTTGGTTCCGCTTGACTGTGCCTGACCAGCAGATGGCAATCTCTCTCCATCTTTGAAACATCCTGTAAGAATTCTCTTAAAGGCTCTCTTGACTCTACTACACATGTACACCACCATGGACTCAAATGGTGCTACATAAATAAATAATAATAATAATCGTACCCCAGAAAGTGAAATCTTGCATGGAGCCCCAGACTGAGGAAGATTAACAGTCATCTTGTGTTTCTTCCATTTTCTAATAATTGTGGCCACAGTTGTTGCCTTCTCACCAAGCTCCTGCCTATTATCGTGTAGCCCATCCCAGCCTTGTGCAGGTCTACAGTTTTGTCCCTGGTGTCCTTAGACAACTCTTTGGTCTTGGCCATGGTGGAGAGACTGGAGTGTGATTGATTGAGTGTGTGGACAGGTGTCTTTTATACCGGTAATGAGTTCAAACAGGTGCAGGAGGGCTTCTTAAAGAAAAAGTACCAGGTCTATGAGAGCCAGAATTGTTGCTGGTTGGTAGATGATCACACACTTATTTCATGCAATAAAATGCAATTCAATTATGTAAAAATCATACCATGTGATTTTCTGTTTTTTTTATTAGATTCTGTCTATCACAGGTGAAGTGCACCTGCCATAAAAATTACAGTCCTCTCCATTCTTTGTAATTGGAAAACTTGCAAAATTGTCAGCGTATCAAATAGTTATTTTTTCCACTGTGTACACCAGGAAGGAGCCCAAGATGTGGGACATTACTACATAATGGGGATGGGGGGACGACTCATGTCCTTATAGGATTTAGAATGCTACAAGGGCCCATACATCTGACCAACATGCGGAGGGGGAGGGGTCCAGATCCAAATTTTGCAAAGGGGCCTATCAGACTCCAGTTATGCCACTGGAGGTCAGTAGTGTATAGTGATCACTTCTATATAGAGATCTCCAGTTTATGAAGGTACTACAGGCAGGTAATGTGATTGTGCAGGAGATAGTGCACCTACTCATTTTCTCCTAGATGTCTGCAGCGTCTAGCGTTTTTCTCCTGCAGACTCTGTAGGGTCATCTCATACGTTTGCTATTATTGTCGCCTTATGTTATGGCTCTGGAGAGAGAAGGGAGATTGACAAAGTCTACGTCCAATAAATGCTCCAAGCCATGGATTTGAGCTGCACAATTCCGTGTGAATAGGAGATGCATCTCAGCTGTAGAGTGTGGCGCCCCTGAGGGTTCAGTCGCCACAGGGGTACTGCACCTCAGATTGAGGTGTGGTATCTCCTCTTCCAGGTAAGGATGGAGCATCTCTCAGGACCCCACTTCACCACTCAAAACTACACTACTCCTGTCCTGTAGGGGGCCTAAAATGCACCAGGGTGCTGACCCGGTCCGGGATAGAGGAGATGGGGGGAACCAAAGATAGGGGGAACCATGTAGTGGGTGAGGGTGGAGGGCACACTTATTCTTTCATATTTAATCTACGGCCATCTTAAGTTCAAGGTCTTTGATTGAGGGTCTTCTGTCAGGGTCCAGCAAGAGGCTGTAGCTGGCGGAAGATTTGCGGTCCTCGTACTCTGGCCTTGAGACGAGGAGCGGTCACGGTCCCTACCTAAGAAGGCCTAGGAGGGGAGCAGAGGAGATAGGCTCCACAGGCAAAAGGACCCCAAGGGGATACGGACGGAGCGGAGTCGCCACCTGTATTCTTTACTCTGGCCTAGCCAGAGAGATTCCTGCTGCAAGAGGGGTAATCGGCCCCCGATATCTGACTTTGTCACTTCACGTCTCAGTCAGAAAAGCCCGAAGGCTTAGTGGATCCCAGGGGGATACGGACGGAACGGCATACGCCACCTGTATCTCTCACACTGCGTTTATCCAGTGGGACCTGGCCTTACACCTAGTTCTAACCACACACAGTCAGGAGAAGACTCAGTGGGAGAACTCACCAAGGAGAGGAACACACACCAGTGGGGTCCCGACAGGTGCTCCTGATGTACCTGGGAAGTGCTGGACCCCCTTCCCGGTGGCCGCAGTACGCCGTGTGTAGCAGAGAGAAGCTTTGCGGCTGAAAGTTCATCTAAAGTGAGTAAAGACCCGGATGACTTCACACACCGCCTCAGCCTGTTATTTCCTGCGCGGCACTGCACCCACCATCTTTCCTCACACTGCCCTGAGGCCTGCTCTGCCTGCGGGGAGCCGTCCCATCTAAGCTGCCTGTAACACCGGCCTCAGTGGACTGAAGCGGCGCTGGTGTCCATCACCGGAAACCACAGGTGGCGTAGTCGAAATACCACTCATCCTTGAAAGCCCAAATATTTTTATGTAACCGCCCTGGGCACGGAATGGGTTGAGGCCACGACTGCCCCCCCGCTACCCCATACACCGACCTGGCTCCGAGTAACCCCGCAGCTCAGGGAGGGCGAGGTGTCACACAAGAGCAGCTCATCCCTCCACCAGTATGGATTCATATATCGCTGGTAGCACAACCCTCCCAGCACTCGGGTAGCATAGCTCATGTCTGATGATTAATCGCAGACTTGTGGCACATAATATATACACTGAAAAAAATCATTACTGATCCGGGACATCCTAATGTCCCAGTGATCTAGACTAAAGAGCAGATTTTAGGTTCCAGCTAATCATTGGCGTGGACCTGGCGTCTTACAGATGTGCCCATGAGAGGAGGAAGAGATGAAGGGGGGCACCGGTCGGCACAGCTGTTCCCTAGAGAGAAGACAATCTCCAGATGGAACGTGACTGGAAAGTAATGTTACCCGGCATTACCAAAGCCCCCGGCAAGATGCAGAGTTACACATATTACCTGGGAAAGCCAGCAACAGACAAGAGGGAGCCAAGACATGGACACGAAAAGGAAAAGGGGGGAGAGGAGAAAGTGACAGGAGAGGAGATGGACGAAAGAGAAGAGAGAAGAGGGATTGGAAAGAAGAGAATGTAAGGAAGAGCAGAGTGTACATGAAAAGTAGGGGACAGAGGATAAAGATAGAAAGAGGAAAATAAAGAGAATAGAGGGGAAAAAGAAGAAGTCAAAGCATAAGAGAGGAGAGGGGCAAAGAGAAAAATAATAGAAAGGCTATGAAGTGAAAGAAGAGAGGGAAGTTGTGATGAGAGAGGGTCCGAGGGGAAGCTGAGATGAGTGGGCACAGTTAGGAGGGGAAGCAGAGACAATACAGAGCATGTCTGAGGGGATGCCGAGTCGATAGAAAGATGAGAGAGCGAGTCTGAGGGGAAGCAGAGATGAGAGATGGCAGGGTAATCGAGATGAGAGAGAGCAAGTCTGAGGGGAAGCCGGGACGAGGGAGTACGGGTACAACGGGAAACCAGAGACGAGATAGTGCTGGTACAACAGGAAGCAGAGACGATATAGAGCATGTCTGAGGGGATGCCGAGATGAGAGAAAGATGAGAGAGGCTACAAGGGGAAGCCGTGATGAGAGACAGCAGGTCCAATTGCAAGCCAAGATGAGAGAGGGTGTCCGAGGGGAAGCCGTGATGAGTGAGAGCTCAAAGGGGCCGAAGGGAAGTCAAGATGAGAAAGGGTGTCCAATATCAAGCAGAAACGAGAAAAAGCGAGCCGAGTCGAGATGATAGAGGGGGTCCGAGGGGAAGCAGAGATGAGAGAAAGATGTGGTCCGAGGGAAACTGAGATGAGAGAGGGGGTCCAAGGGGAAAAAGATAGAGAGGGTCTGAGGGAAAGGAGAGACAAGAGAGGGTCTGAGGTCTGAGGGGAAGCCGATATGATAGAGGGGAAGCCGAGACAAGAGAGGGGGTCTGAGGGGAAACCGAGATGAAAGAGAGAGGGGGTCCGAGGGGAAACCGAGATGAAAGAGAGAGGGGGTCCGAGGGAAAGCCAAGACGAGAGAAACAGGAGGTCCAAAGGGTAGGCAGAAACAAGAGAGAGAAGGGGTACAAAAGGGAAGCAGAGACGAGAGAGGGTGCGAGGGGAAGCAGAAACAAGAAAGGGTCCGAGATTAAGCCAAGATGAGAGAGGGTGTCCAAGGAGAAGCCGAGACAAGAGAGAGAGGGGGTCAAAAGGGAAGCAGAAACGAGAGAGAGGTTCTGAGGGTAAGCAGAGACGAGAGAGGGTCAAAAGGGGAAGCCAAGATGAGAGAGGGGGTCCGAGGGGAAGCCGAGACAAGAGAGGGGTCCAAGGAGTCGAGGGAAAGCCAAGACAAAAAGGGGTTCCGAGGGGAATCCCAAACGAGAGAGGGCATCAGAGGGGAAAACAAGATGGGGAAGCTGGGATGAGAAAGGGGAAGCCGAAACAACAGAGGGAAAGTCGAGACGAGAGAGGGGAGGCCAATACAAAGCTGAGATGAGAGAGGGGGACCGAGGGGAATAAATATAAATAGAAGGGCCATGAAGTCAAAGAAGAGGGGGGAAGTTGTGATGAGAGTGCTTCCCAGGGGAAGCCAAGATGAGAGCGGGAGGGGGTCCGAGGGGAAGCCGAGATGAGAGAGAGCGGGACTCCAAAGGGAAGCAGAGATAAGAGAGGCGGACCGAGGGGAAGCCGAGACAATAGAGAGGGGGTCCAAAGGGAAGCGAGACGAGAGAGAGGGTCTGATGGGAAGCTGACATGAGATGGGGTCTGAGGGGAAGCAGAGACGAGAGAAGGGTCCAAGCGGGAGCCGAAATGAGAGAGGGGGATCCAAGATGAGAGAGGGGGATCCAAGGGGAATCCGAGACAAGAGAGAGGGGGTCCAAGGGAAAGGCGAGACAAGAGATGGGAAGCCGGGACAAGAGAGGGGAAGCTGAGACAAGAGAGGGGAGGCCGAGACAAAGCTGAGATGAGAGAGGGGGTCCGAGGGGAATAGATATAAATAGAAGGTCCATAAAGTGAAAGAAGCGGGGGGGGAGTTGTGATAAGAGTGGGTCCGAGGGGAATCCGAGATGAGAGAGAGCAGGGGTCCAAGGGGAAGCAGAGATGAGAGCGGGTCTGAGGGGAGGCAGAGACGAGAGAGAGGGGATCTGAGGGGAAGCTGAGGCTAGAGAGAGGGGGTTCAAGAAGAAGCCAAGACAAGAGAGGAGGTCCAAAGGGAAGCAGAGATGAGAGAGAGAGGGGTTCCAAGAGGAAAGAAAGGGGGTTCAAGGGGAAGCCGAGATGAGAAACAGGGGGAGAGGGTCCGAGGGAAAGCGAAGACGAGAGAGAGGGGGTCCGAGGGGAATAACTATAAACAGAAGGGCCATGAATTGAAAGAAGCAAGGGAAGTTGTGATAACTGAGTCCGAGGAGAAGCCGAGATGAGAGAGGGAGGGGGTCCGAGACGAAAGAAAGAGGTGTTCTGAGAGGAAACGGAGACGAGAAAGAGGGGGGCAGAGATGAGAGAGAGGGGGTCCAAGTCCAAGCCGAGACGAGAGAGGGTCCGAGGGGAATCCAAGAGGAGAGAGTGGGTCCGAGGGGAAGTCGAGACGAGGGAGAGAGAGGGCCAGAGAGGAAGCAGAGACGAAAGAGGGTTCGAGGGGAAGCCGCGATGAGAGAGTGGGTCCGAGGGGAAGCCGAGATAAGAAAGTGGGTCTGAGGGGCCGAGATGAAGCCGAGACAAGAGAGGGGGTCAGAGTGGAAGCAGAGTTGAGAAAGGGGAAGCTGGGACGAGAAATGGGAAGCCGAGATGAAAGAGGGGAAGCCGAAACAAGAGAATAGATATAAATAGACGGGCCATGAATTGAAAGAAGCAAGGGAAGTTATGATGAGAGTGGGTCTGAGGGGAAGCCGAGACGAATGAGAGAGGGGGTCTGAGTGGAAGCAGAGACAAGAGAGAGGGATCTGAGGGGAAGCTGAGATGAGAGAGAGAGGGTATCCAAGGGGAAGTAGAGACGAGAGGGGTTCGAGGGGAAGCTGAGATGAGAGAGGGGGTCCAAGGGAAAGCCGAGATGAAAGAGAGATGGTGTACAAGGGGAAGCAGAGACGAGAGTTGCGGGGTCCGATTTGAAGCAGAGACGAGAGAGAGAGAGGTCTGAGGGGAAGCGGAGATGAAAGAGAGAGGGTCCAAGGGGAAGACGAGACAAGAGAGAGAAAGGGTCAAAGGGGAATCAGACTAAAGAGTGTCCGAGGGGAAGCTGAGACGAGAGAGTGGGTTCGCGGGGAAGCCGAGATAAGAGAGGGGGTCTGAGGGGCCGTACTGAAGCCAAAATGAGAGAGGGGGTCAGAGTGGAAGCTGAGTTGAGAAAGGGATAGCTGGGACGAGAGAGAGGAAGCCGAGATGAGAGAGGGGAAGCCGAGACAAGAGAGGGGAGGCCAAGATGAAGCTGAGATGAGACACGGGGGCCCAAGGGGAATAGATATAAATAGAAGGGCTCTCTACGCCTTGGAGGTCCTGGCCTGCCCTGCCGCTAGAGTTTTGGCAGAGCAGGTTTTTATTGCCGTCGGGGCATTATAACTGATAGGTGCACCTGTCCACTGAAAATACTAACAGGCTGACTCTTATCAAAATGAACAAGGGCTGGATTGGGCCAGACCTCTCAACACCACCGGATGATAGCAGCGGAACATAAATTCAAATCCAGTGGCTTTTTTTGAGGTGGGGGGGGTCTATTCCCATGCACCTCTTCACACCCAGATATGGGTATACGCTTCCTGATTTTGTCTATTTTCTGTTGTCCTCCTCCTTCTCCTCATCCACCACTATATCACCAGGGTGACCGTGATGCAACACCCACATAAATTTTTTAAGGGTGTTTATGATGCCGTAGGAATTTTTTTTACAGGCCTACCTCTAACATTCTGTATGTTATACAGTGTGTTCATGTATACCTCCCAGGGGTAAATATTTTTCAGTCCATGGGCATTACTACTAAAGGAGACCCAGTCCTTAACAATGGTAACAATTTTTTTTAATGAGGACCTCCTCTAAGTCTCTTCAAAAGGGTATTGGAGTGCATTAAATATTTTGGCAGGCCTTGCAGTCACTGCATGAGCATTACCACTATAGGAGACCCACTCCTTAATAATGGGAACAATATTTTTAATGAGGACCTCCTCTACGTCTCTTCAAAGGGGTATTGGAGCGCGTCCAAATTTTTGGCAGCACTTTCAGTCACTCCATACATAATAACAGTATAGGAGACCCACTCCTTAATAATGAGAACAACAAAGCATTGCCTGCTGATGGCCCTCTAACAATAGTGAGGGACAACTGCTGGCCCTTTTTACAATAGTAAGTGCAGCCTGATGGCCTTGTAAAATAGGCTTTGTGACTTTCAGAGTCCCTCCTTCATAAATGAAACAGGATGTGTCTGATGATGTCTCACACACCACATGGCCAGATAAGGTAGTAAAATGTTAAAATTAAATTTACCAGTGAATGTATTTTTCACCATTGAAAGCAATGCAAAAGGGCAAAAACGCTATGTGTGAACCTAGCCCAAGGTGATTTTTGTTATTTATTTTGCCTTATATACAAGTCATTACCCTGGAAAGGATGTTCCTTAACATTTTTTTACAGAAAAATCCATTTTGTTTTTGTTTTTGTATGTTTTATTGTGAGTCTGTAAAAGTGGCGTAATACTCTGACAATGTTGTTCACAGCAGTGACCTCGGAGTCAGAGATGCTTCCAATGGTCTTCCGCATGCTCTTCCTATGCCATTTGAGCTCTGTTTCTATCAATTTGACCAATATTTAGGCCCTCTGCAGACCTCCGGGGGGAGCCGCCAGAAAAATGCTTGAGTTTCCCATTGACCTACATTGGGTTCGCTGCTCGGGTCGAGTACCCGAGCATTACGATTGGCTCGATCCAAGCATTTTAGTGCTCGCTTATCACTAATGGGCAGGTGCGTGTCTCTACTTTTCAACATTCCCGTTGCAATCATTTTTGTATATAGATTTTGATATTTGTACACTGTGTCTATGCTACTTTATGAGCCTATATTATTGTGCGACACAGATGTCGTGTGAATACAGAGGGGAGCTGTGGATATATAGTATATACAGAGCGTGTGACTACAGAGAGGAGCTGTGGATATATAGTATATACAGAGCGTGTGACTACAGAGGGGAGCTGTGGATATATAGTATATACAGAGCGTGTGACTACAGAGAGGAGCTGTGGATATATAGTATATACAGAGCGTGTGACTACAGAGGGGAGCTGTGGATATATTGTATATACAGAGCGTGTGACTACAGAGGGGAGCTGTGGATATATAGTATATACAGAGCGAGTGACTACAGAGAGGAGCTGTGGATATATAGTATATACAGAGCGTGTGACTACAGAGGGGAGCTGTGGATATATAGTATATACAGAGCATGAGACTACAGAGAGGAGCTGTGGATATATAGTATATACAGAGCGTGTGACTACAGAGAGGAGCTGTGGATATATAGTATATACAGAGCGTGTGACTACAGAGGAGCTGTGGATATATAGTATATACAGAGCGTGTGACTACAGAGGGGAGCTGTGGATATATAGTATATACAGAGCGTGTGACTACAGAGAGGAGCTGTGGATATATAGTATATACAGAGCGTGTGACTACAGAGGGGAGCTGTGGATATATTGTATATACAGAGCGTGTGACTACAGAGGGGAGCTGTGGATATATAGTATATACAGAGCGAGTGACTACAGAGAGGAGCTGTGGATATATAGTATATACAGAGCGTGTGACTACAGAGGGGAGCTGTGGATATATAGTATATACAGAGCATGAGACTACAGAGAGGAGCTGTGGATATATAGTATATACAGAGCGTGTGACTACAGAGAGGAGCTGTGGATATATAGTATATACAGAGCGTGTGACTACATCGGAGCTGTGGATATATAGTATATACAGAGCGTGACTACAGAGGGGAGCTGTGGATATATAGTATATACAGAGCGTGTGACTACAGAGAGGAGCTGTGGATATATAGTATATACAGAGCGTGTGACTACAGAGAGGAGCTGTGAATATATAGTATATACAGAGCGTGTGACTACAGAGAGGAGCTGTGAATATATAGTATATACAGAGCGTGTGACTACAGAGGAGCTGTGGATATATAGTATATACAGAGCGTGTGACTGCAGAGGAGCTGTGGATATATAGTATATGCAGAGCGTGACTACACAGGAGCTGTGGATATATAGTATATACAGAGCGTGTGACTACAGAGAGGAGCTGTGGATATATAGTATATACAGAGCGAGTGACTACAGAGGAGCTGTGGATATATAGTATATACAGAGCGTGTGACTACAGAGGGGAGCTGTGGATATATAGTATATACAGAGCGTGTGACTACAGAGAGGAGCTGTGGATATATAGTATATACAGAGCGTGACTACAGAGAGGAGCTGTGGATATATAGTATATACAGAGCGTGTGACTACAGAGAGGAGCTCTGGATATATAGTATATACAGAGCGTGTGACTACAGAGGAGCTGTGGATATATAGTATATACAGAGCGTGTGACTACAGAGGGGAGCTGTGGATATATAGTATATACAGAGCGTGTGACTACAGAGGAGCTGTGGATATATAGTATATACAGAGCATGTGACTACAGAGGGGAGCTGTGTATATATAGTATATACAGAGCGTGTGACTACAGAGAGGAGCTGTGGATATATAGTATATACAGAGCGTGTGACTACAGAGAGGAGCTGTGAATATATAGTATATACAGAGCGTGTGACTACAGAGGAGCTGTGGATATATAGTATATACAGAGCGTGTGACTGCAGAGGAGCTGTGGATATATAGTATATGCAGAGCGTGACTACACAAGAGCTGTGGATATATAGTATATACAGAGCGTGTGACTACAGAGAGGAGCTGTGGATATATAGTATATACAGAGCGAGTGACTACAGAGGAGCTGTGGATATATAGTATATACAGAGCGTGTGACTACAGAGGGGAGCTGTGGATATATAGTATATACAGAGCGTGTGACTACAGAGAGGAGCTGAGGATATATAGTATATACAGAGCGTGTGACTACAGAGAGGAGCTGTGGATATATAGTATATACAGAGCGTGTGACTACAGAGAGGAGCTGTGGATATATAGTATATACAGAGCGTGTGACTACAGAGAGGAGCTGTGGATATATAGTATATACAGAGCGTGTGACTACAGAGGAGCTGTGGATATATAGTATATACAGAGCGTGTGACTACAGAGAGGAGCTGTGGATATATAGTATATACAGAGCGTGTGACTACAGAGAGGAGCTGTGGCTATATAGTATATACAGAGCGTGTGACTACAGAGGAGCTGTGGATATATAGTATATATAGCGTGTTACTACAGAGAGGAGCTGTGGATATATAGTATATACAGAGCGTGTGACTACAGAGGGGAGCTGTGGATATATAGTATATACAGAGCGTGTGACTACAGAGAGGAGCTGTGGATATATAGTATATACAGAGCGTGTGACTACAGAGGAGCTGTGGATATATAGTATATAGAGCGTGTGACTACAGAGGGGAGCTGTGGATATATTGTATATGCAGAGCGTGTGACTACAGAGGGGAGCTGTGGATATATAGTATATACAGAGCGTGTGACTACAGAGAGGAGCTGTGGATATATAGTATATACAGAGCGTGTGACTACAGAGGGGAGCTGTGGATATATAGTATATACAGAGCGTGTGACTACAGAGGAGCTGTGGATATATAGTATATACAGAGAATGTGACTACAGAGGGGAGCTGTGGATATATAGTATATACAGAGTGTGTGACTACAGAGAGGAGCTGTGGATATATAGTATATACAGAGAATGTGACTACAGAGGGGAGCTGTGGATATATAGTATATACAGAGTGTGTGACTACAGAGAGGAGCTGTGGATATATAGTATATACAGAGAATGTGACTACAGAGGGGAGCTGTGGATATATAGTATACACAGAGCGTGTGACTACAGAGAGGAGCTGTGGATATATAGTATATACAGAGCGTGTGACTACAGAGAGGAGCTGTGGATATATAGTATATACAGAGCGTGTGACTACAGAGGAGCTGTGGATATATAGTATATACAGAGCGTGTGACTACAGAGGAGCTGTGGATATATAGTATATACAGAGCGTGGGACTACAGAGAGGAGCTGTGGATATATAGTATATACAGAGCATGTGACTACAGAGGGGAGCTGTGGATATATAGTATATACAGAGCGTGGGACTACAGAGGGGAGCTGTGGATATATTGTATATACAGAGCGTGTGACTACAGAGGGGAGCTGTGGATATATAGTATATACAGAGTGTGTGACTATGTGTCACCCAGGGGGAATATATAGGGGACTCGGTACCCGGGCCTTTAACCTTGTTTAGGATGTCATGGCAGTCGGCTCCCGGGCCCGTACTCTGGGGTCTCTTTTAAGAGGGCTTTTAGTGTACAGTTTGTCTCGTGACGCCACCTGTGGTTTCCGGTAACGGTTACCAGCGCAGCTGCAGACCTCCGGGGGTGATGGGATGGCAGCTGGGATGTTTCCGCTCCCCACAGGTGGAGCGAGCCCCAGGGGCAGTGTCGGTGCAGATGGTGGTGATGCTGGGGCTTGTAGTGCAGAAGAGAGATGGCGCAGAAGAAATAATTGACAGAGGCAGGGGAGTGCAGTCATCAGAGTTTTACTCACAGTTCTTGTTCAAGTTCCTCAGGTACACGGGTGTCCGCCTCCGCGTCGCGCTGCGTCTACCAGACCAGGGGTTCACAGCACTTTCTCAAGTATATCAGGAGCGCTTGACGGAACCCCGCTTTCTTTATGTTCCTTACTAGACCGACTTCTCGCGCTGGGTCTTCTCCCTCCTGCCCTGCGCTTCCCACACACCGTCCCGATCGGGGGCTCTGAAGTCCCTCTGGGCAACCTGTAGTTCCCGGACCTACTTGATGCCCTTCACGGTGACTAGGATGAGACTGTGGTGACTGCACCATGGAAGTGCAGAAGCCTCCGGTTTTTCCAGCCGAGACCTGGAGTAACACGGGTGGTCCAGGGGCCGGTCCGGTCCCCTTCTTGTGGCCTGATCCCTCTGACACCTGGCAGATTCGGGGCGTACGGGTGCCGTCCTGCACTCATCGTACCCCCTGGGATCCTTTCTGTTACTGGTGACTTTCACCTCTGCTCCCCTCCTGGGCCTCTGTTACTAGGCCCCACCTGTGGAGCAGAGCTCCTGAAGAGACTCTGCTCCCCTCCTCTCCTTGCTACTCCCTGACTAACCTCTGCCACCCTAAGATGGCTTCCCTTTATATATCACTCCCATTATGGTGCTCCCCTATTCTACATCCTCCACCCACACCCACTACTGGTTCCCCCTCTCTCTGGTTCCCCCCACTCCAGCCAGGGACAGGGCTCATCAGAAACACAGTGCATCTTGCCCTTCCAGCCGGCCTGGAGCAGTGTAGTGTTGGATGCGGGTGTTGGGGTCCCGGGCAGCACTCCCTCCTTACCTGAGGGGAGACACCACACCTCTGGGTGAGGTGCAGTACCTCTGTGGCGACTGAACCCTTAGGGGCGCCACAACTACAGTGAGGAGCTGTATCCATACAGTAGATACAGAGAGTGTGACTACAAAGGGGAGCTGTGTATATATAGTATATAAAAAAGACTATAAAAGGAGTTGTGGATATATAGTATATAGTGATGAACGTGCATGCTCGCTACTGCTCGGTACTCGCCCGAGCATCTCACTGCTCGGCGAGTATTTCCGGGGTAGCTCGGCGGGAGCTTGGGTCCCCTCCCTGCATCTTTAGTGCTCTTTAGAGAGCCAATGAACATGCAGGGATTGTCTGCCACACACTTTAATGCTGTAGCCATGTTGGTTGTGGCATTACAGTGATTGGCTGGCCGCACAGCGCCATCAGGTGTATATCAGACCTGGCGCCGCCATGCTTGTCACAGTCACTCCGCAATCAGGCAGAGTAGGGAGAGCTACTGAGCTAGGGAGAGATTCGCTTGTTTATAGTTAGTATAGGTATTTCACAACATATATATATATCCATCTGAACTAACAGTCCTTCTGAGGACTAATCTAGCTGCATATAATCAGTGGTGATAGCAGGAGTTAGGCAGGCAGGGTATGTGGCAGACTGCAGTGCATATAGCAAGAGGGTCCATTGAACGTACTGTTAGCCTAGGTATTCCACTATATATATATATTATATATATATATATATATATATACATATACAGGGTGGTCAAAAAGTAGGAGGCCAGAAAATAATAACATTTATTTTGATTTATATATAAAATTATATTTAGTAACAGAAGCATGACATTGACAATTACATTTTATTCTGAACAATAACACAAAAGCCCTTACATTTTATCACCGCAGGGGCTCACACTGTTTTCCATTACAATTCGCACAGCTTTGAAGTCGCCTCTTAAGCTTCAATAAACTTTTTTGCACAAGTCTCTTTGGGTAATAATGTCTTGAAATCCATCTCTTATGTAATATTTCACATCACTGACACTTTTTGGTTTTCGACTATAAACTTTGTCCTTGAGTACTCCCCAAAAGAAAAAATCCATTGGGGTCAAGTCTGGTGAACATGCCGGCCAATCAAGTGGGCCTCTTCGGCCAATCCATTTATTAGGAAATGTTTCATCGAGATACTCGCGGACCACTCTTGAATAATGTGGAGGGGCCGCATCTTGATGGAAATAAAGGTCGTGTGAATTAGGCTGTTGCTGTAACTGGGGAACAACTTGATTCATTAGAATTTCCAGATACTTATCTCCTGTGACTGTTCCATCAAAAAATATTGGTCCTAAAACACCAAAACTTGAAATACCACCCCGAACATTGACACCAGGCTCATGTAGTTGCTGCTCTAATGTTAAATGCATGGTCTCATTATACCAGTAAATACAATTGTGTCTGTTAATATGGCCGGAGAATGGGAAAGAAGCTTCATCACTCCACATAATGTTACCTACAATTACTGGATTTTCTTCCATTTCGTTCAGCATAATCTCAGTAAATTGCAGCCTCCTGTCTGGATCATCCTCCAATAAACCATGAATTAGACGTGGACGATCAGCTTCCACCTAATAGATTTCAGGATTCGCATGATAGAAGCTCGTGACATCCCCAGTTTCATAGAGGCTCTTCTGTGGACTTTTTTGGACTCTGAACAAATGTTTCAGCAACAAGTTGTTTCTGATCTTCTGTACAGACGGTTTTGGGTCGAGCAGTTTTTGGAGCATTAAGGATTGAGCCAGTGGCATTGAATCTGTCATGAATGCGGTAAATGGTTTGTCTCTTTGGGGCTCGAGTACCAAATGTTTCAACATTTTGAGATTTCCAATATTCTGTTAAAATCCATTTTCTTTCATCTGTATTTAAATTATTTGCCATCATGTGGTCAGACCTCATCTGGAATACTGCGTCCAGTTTTGGGCACCACATTTTAAAAAAGACATCGACAAACTGGAGCAAGTTCAGAGAAGAGCGACCAGAATGGTGACTTGTCTGCAAACCATGTCCTATGAGGAACGGGTACAGGATCTGGGAATGTTTAGCTTGCAAAAAAGAATCATAGAATCATAGAATGGTAGAGTTGGAAGGGACCTCCTGGGTCATCTGGTCCAACCCCCTGCTCAAAGCAGGATTCACTAAATCATCTCAGACAGATGTCTGTCCAGCCTCTGTTTGAAGACGTCCATTGAAGGGGAACTCACCACCTCTCGTGGCAGCCTGTTCCACTTATTAATCACCCTAACTGTCAAAAAGTTTTTTCTAATATCTAATCTGTGTCTCCTTCCATTTAGTTTCATCCCGTTGCTTCTAGTCTTTCCCTGTGCAAATGAGAATAAAGATGATCCTTCTACAATGTGACAGCCCTTGACATATTTGTAGACAGCTATTAAGTCTCCTCTCAGTCTTCTTTTTTGCAAGCTAAACATTCCCAAATCCTGCAACCGTTCCTCATAGGACATGGTTTGCAGACCAGTCACCATTCTGGTCGCTCTTCTCTGAACTTGCTCCAGTTTGTCGATGTCTTTTTTAAAATGTGGTGCCCAAAACTGTACACAGTATTCCAGATGAGGTCTGACCAAAGAGGAGTAAAGACCGATAATGACTTCACGTGATCTAGACTGTATGCTTCTGTTAATACAACCCAGAATTGTATTTGCCTTTTTTGCTGCTGCATCACACTGTTGACTCATGTTCAGTCTATGATCTATTAGTATACCTAAGTCTTTTTCACATGTACTGTTGCTTAGCTCTATTCCTCCCATTCTGTATATGCTTTTTTCATTTTTATTGCCCAGATGTAGTACTTTGCATTTTTCCCTGTTATAAACCATTCTGTTGGTTGCTGCCCACTGCTCCAGTTTATTTAGGTCTTTTTGAATCCTCTCTCTCTCTTCTCTAGTATTAGCTATCCCTCCTAGCTTTGTGTCATCAGCAAATTTAATCAGTTTACCCTCAATTCCTTCATCTAAATCATTGATAAAGATGTTGAACAATACAGGTCCCAGGACAGAGCCCTGTGGTATCCCACTTGAGACATTCATCCTGCTGGATGTGAAGCCATTTACAACCACCCTTTGAGTCCGATCACTAAGCCAGTTATGAATCCACCTAACAGTTGCCTGGTCCATTGCATACTTGGTCATTTTTTTCAATAAGGATGGTGTGAGATACTTTGTCAAATGCTTTGCTGAAGTCAAGATATATACTATATCTACAGCATTTCCCTGATCCACCCAGTCAGTGATTCTGTCATAGAAGGAAATTAAGTTAGTCTGACATGACTTGTTAGTTACAAACCCATGCTGACTCTGGTTAATCACTTCATTCTTATCCAGGTACTTACATACATGATGTTTAATAATTTGTTCAAAGATCTTTCCTGGTATAGAAGTCAGACTCACCGGCCTATAGTTCCCTGGGTCCACCTTCTTCCCCTTTTTGAAGATAGGAACAACATTTGCTCTTCTCCAGTCTTCTGGGACTTCTCCTGTTCTCCAAGAATTTTCAAAGATTATGGAGAGTGGTTCTAAAATTTCTTCTACGATCTCCTTCAGTACTCTGGGGTGTAATTCATCTGGACCTGGAGACTTGAACTCATTTATGTTAGCTAAATATTCCCTCACAATCTTTCTGTTTACAGATGACTTGGATTCTTCTATTCCTTTAAAAGGACAGTGAAAATCAGTTGATGTTACATTTTCTTTCTGAGAGAAAACAGATGCAAAATAGGAATTAAAAAGTTCGGCCTTCTCAACATCCTCTCTTACCATTTCTCCATTTTCATCCTGTAAAAATCCTATAGCATCTTTGACTTTTCTTTTACTTTTGACATACCCCCAAAATCCTTTTTTATTGCTTTTGACATCTCTTGCAAGCCTTAATTCATTTTCAGCTTTAGCTAACCTGATACGTGCCCTGCAGGATCTGCAGACTGCATTATAATCTTCTTTAGATATGCCTCCCTCTTTCCATTTAATAAACATTTCTTTCTTTCTTTTTAGCATGTGTTTAAGTTCTGTGTTCATCCATCCTGGTTTCCTTAAATGCTTCCCATTCTTCCTACTTTTCGGGATTGTTAACGATTGTGCTTTGAGAATCTAATTTTTAAAAATTTCCCATCCTTCCTGGACATTTTTGTCCTTAAGGACATCCAGCCATTGGATCCCTCCTATTCTCTTTCTGAGTCTCTTAAAATCTGCCTTTCTAAAATCTAACCTTGAAGTTTGAGTCTTCACATGTCTTCCTCCTCTAGTTATCCAAAATTCTATAATAGCATGATCGCTGCCTCCTAGGGTCCCAGCCACCTTTACCTCCTCAACCATTTCCTCCCTGTTTATAAGGATTAGATCCAAAGTAGCAGATCCCCTTGTTTTCTCCCCTACCTTTTGGAAGATAAAGTTGTCAGCAAGAGAGGATAAGAATTTGCTTGACCTGTTAGTTTTACTTGAGAGAGATTCCCAACAAATGTCTGGATAGTTGAAATCTCCCATGACCACTACGTCATATTTTTTGGAGAACTTGGTCATTTGATACATAAAGAGTTCATCCATATCTTCAGCTTGCCCAGGTGGCCTGTAGTAAATGCCTACAATGGTGTCCTTTCCATTGTTCTCTCTTTGTATTCTTACCCAAACAGTTTCCACAGAACTCCCAGTCTCTGAAGCTTCAATCTCTGTGCAGATATACGCTTTTCTAACATACAATGCAACACCTCCTCCTCGTTTATCAAGTCTGTTTCTTGCAAATAAGTTGTATCCTTTTAGCCTTTTATTCCAATCATGTGTATCGTCCCACCAAGTTTCAGTGATTCCAATGACATCATATTCCTTTTCCTGCATTAGTAGTTCCAATTCTCCTTGTTTGTTGCCCATGCTTTGTGCATTTGTATAAAAACATTTTAGTTTGTGATTGGTTTCTCTTCCTCCCATATTTTTATTATTTAAATTGTTTTGTCTTTGTTCTTCCTTTCCACTTCCAGTAGCAGAGATCTCAATAGTATTTGTCAGCTGTATGGCTTTTTCTGGCCTTTTGCTTCCCTTCCCACATTGTTCTGGTATAAAGCTCTTCTGATGAGTGTAGCAAGGCGACTTCCAAATACATGTTTTCCAGTCTTCGTAAGGTGCACCCCATCTCTAGCAAGTAGTCCATCGTATAGGTAATTCATTCCGTGATCCAGAAATCCAAATCCTTGTTGACGGCACCATCGACGTAGCCAGTTGTTCACCTGTAGAATCTTATTCCACCTCATTGTTCCATGGCCATCCACTGGGAGGATGGATGAGAAGACCACCTGCGCTCCCAATTCTTTCACTTTCTTGCCTAAGTCTTCAAAGTCACTGCAGATGGTTTCCAGGTCCTTTCTTGCGGTGTCATTTGTCCCCACATGTATTAGCAGGAATGGGTAGTGATCTGTAGGTCTGAAGAGTCTTGATATCCTGTCAGACACATCTTTAATTTTTGCTCCTGGAAGACAGCACATTTCTCTTGAGGTTATGTCTGGTCTGCAGATAGCAGCCTCTGTTCCTCTTAACAGGGAATCCCCCATGACCACCACTCTCCGTTTATTCTTCACAACATTCTTCTTTTTCCATCCAGGAGGATTCTGAGGGCTTACAAGGTTATTCATTGCTGGCAAAGTCTTATTTTGCTGTATTTCTTCATGGTGCTCCTGCGAGAGAGCCTGGTACTGGTTCCTGAGCAGTATGGGTGCTGACTGCCTCTCGATCCTCCTGCTTCTGTGGGTCACAGGCTTCCATTCCTCTGTTTCCTCAGGTGCAGTGAGAATTTCTTCTCTTTCTGAATCATGAAGAGATAATTCTGCTCTGTCTAAGAACTCTTCACCTTCCTTAATGATTTTCAAGGTAGTTAACCTCTCTTCTAGATTTCACAACTTTTCCTCCAACAGGGACACAAGCTGCATTTCTGGCATGTGAAGTTTGGCTTTTCCACTGGCAAGTCTGTGAACATGTAGCAGGATATGCAGCTCACCAAATGGCTCCTGGACTCTTCCATGTTCTTACTGTTAATGTTCTGAAAACAGTGAAAAACGCTCCAAAATTCAAGCGCCAGTAGGGAATATGCAAATTATCTCCTCAGGACTCCTCCTCCTCTCAGAAGACTGAGAGGAGACTTAATAGCTGTCTACAAATATGTCAAGGGCTGTCACATTGTAGAAGGATCATCTTTATTCTCATTTGCACAAGGAAAGACTAGAAGCAATGGGATGAAACTAAATGGGAGGAGACACAGATTAGATATTAGAAAAAACTTTTTGACAGTTAGGGTGATTAATGAGTGGAACAGGCTGCCACGAGAGGTGGTGAGTTCCCCTTCAATGGACGTCTTCAAACAGAGGCTGGACAGACATCTGTCTGAGATGATCTAGTGAATCCTGCTTTGAGCAGGGGGTTGGACCAGATGACCCAGGAGGTCCCTTCCAACTCTACCATTCTATGATTCTATGTGTTATCCGAATCATGTGAAAAGAAACCAGATTTGGGGGAGATCTATCTGTGAAAACTAGATCTGTGAAACGGCCTCAGTTGCCCTTAGCAACCAGATTCCACCTTTCATTTTCCAAAGAGTCTGTGAGGAATGAAATGTGGAATCTGATAGGTTGCTAAGGGCAACTGAGGCCGTGTCACTTTACACCATGTTTGATAAATCTCCCCCTTCATAACCTTATTACACTTTCTGTCCACCTACTTTTGGACCACCCTGTGTATATGTGTGTGTGTGTGTGTGTGTGTGTGTGTGTGTGTGTGTGTGTGTGTGTGTGTGTGTGTGTGTGTGTGTGTGTGTGTATATATACACACACACTACTCAAAAAAAGTAAAGGGACCCCTGAAATCCCCCCTCCTAGATGTGAATGATGAAATCTTCTCATTGAATACTTTGTTCTGTAGAAGCTGAATGTGCTGACAACAAAATCACACAAAAATCATCAATGGAAATCACATTTATTAACCAATGGAGGCCTGGATGTGGAGTCACCCCCAAAATTACAGTGGAAAAACCCACTACAGGCCGATCCAACTGTGATGTAATGTCCTTAATACAAGTCACAATGAGGCTGAGTATTGTGTGTGGCCTCCACGTGCCTGTATGACCTCCCTACAACGCCTGGGCATGCTCCTGATGAGGCTGAGTATTGTGTGTGGCCTCCACGTGCCTGTATGACCTCCCTACAATGCCTGGGCATGCTCCTGATGAGGCTGAGTATTGTGTGTGGCCTCCACGTGCCTGTATGACCTCCCTACAACGCCTGGGCATGCTCCTGATGAGGCTGAGTATTGTGTGTGGCCTCCACGTGCCTGTATGACCTCCCTACAACGCCTGGGCATGCTCCTGATGAGGTTGAGTATTGTGTGTGGCCTCCACGTGCCTGTATGACCTCCCTACAACGCCTGGGCATGCTCCTGATGAGGCTGAGTATTGTGTGTGACCTCCACGTGCCTGTATGACCTCCCTACAACGCCTGGCCATGCTCCTGATGAGGCTGAGTATTGTGTGTGGCTCCACGTGCCTGTATGACCTCCCAACAACGCCTGGGCATGCTCCTGATGAGGCTGAGTATTGTGTGTGACCTCCACGTGCCTGTATGACCTCCCTACAACGCCTGGCCATGCTCCTGATGAGGCTGAGTATTGTGTGTGGCTCCACGTGCCTGTATGACCTCCCAACAACGCCTGGGCATGCTCCTGATGAGGCTGAGTATTGTGTGTGGACTCCACGTGCCTGTATGACCTCCCTACAACGCCTGGGCATGCTCCTGATGAGGCTGAGTATTGTGTGTGGCCTCCACGTGCCTGTATGACCTCCCTACAATGCCTGGGCATGCTCCTGATGAGGCTGAGTATTGTGTGTGGCCTCCACGTGCCTGTATGACCTCCCTACAATGCCTGGGCATGCTCCTGATGAGGCTGAGTATTGTGTGTGGACTCCACGTGCCTGTATGACCTCCCTACAACGCCTGGGCATGCTCCTGATGAGGCTGAGTGTTGTGTGCGGCCTCCACGTGCCTGTATGACCTCCCTACAACACCTGGGCATGCTCCTGATGAGGCTCAGTATTGTGTGTGGCTCCACGTGCCTGTATGACCTCCCTACAACGCCTGGGCATGCTCCTGATGAGGCTGAGTATTGTGTGTGGTCTCCACGTGCCTGTATGACCTCCCTACAACGCCTGGGCATGCTCCTGATGAGGCTGAGTATTGTGTGCGGCCTCCACGTGCCTGTATGACCTCCCTACAACGCCTGGGCATGCTCCTGATGAGGCTGAGTATTGTGTGTGGCTCCACGTGCCTGTATGACCTCCCTACAACGCCTGGGCATGCTCCTGATGAGGCTGAGTATTGTGTGTGGCCTCCACGTGCCTGTATGACCTCCCTACAACGCCTGGGCATGCTCCTGATGAGGCTCAGTATTGTGTGTGGCCTCCACGTGCCTGTATGACCTCCCTACAACGCCTGGGCATGCTCCTGATGAGGCTGAGTATTGTGTGTGGCCTCCACGTGCCTGTATGACCTCCCTACAACGCCTGGGCATGCTCCTGATGAGGCTGAGTATTGTGTGTGGCCTCCACGTGCCTGTATGACCTCCCTACAACACCTGGGCATGCTCCTGATGAGGCTGAGTATTGTGTGTGGCTCCACGTGCCTGTATGACCTCCCTACAACGCCTGGGCATGCTCCTGATGAGGCTGAGTATTGTGTGTGGCCTCCACGTGCCTGTATGACCTCCCTACAACGCCTGGGCATGCTCCTGATGAGGCTCAGTATTGTGTGTGGCCTCCACGTGCCTGTATGACCTCCCTACAATGCCTGAGCATGCTCCTGATGAGGCTGAGTATTGTGTGTGGCCTCCACGTGCCTGTATGACCTCCCTACAACGCCTGGGCATGCTCCTGATGAGGCTGAGTATTGTGTGTGGCCTCCACGTGCCTGTATGACCTCCCTACAACGCCTGGGCATGCTCCTGATGAGGCTCAGTATTGTGTGTGGCCTCCACGTGCCTGTATGACCTCCCTACAACGCCTGGGCATGCTCCTGATGAGGCTGAGTATTGTGTGTGGCCTCCACGTGCCTGTATGACCTCCCTACAACGCCTGGGCATGCTCCTGATGAGGCTGAGTATTGTGTGCGGCCTCCACGTGCCTGTATGACCTCCCTACAACGCCTGGGCATGCTCCTGATGAGGCTGAGTATTGTGTGTGGCCTCCACGTGCCTGTATGACCTCCCTACAACACCTGGGCATGCTCCTGATGAGGCTGAGTATTGTGTGTGGCTCCACGTGCCTGTATGACCTCCCTACAACGCCTGGGCATGCTCCTGATGAGGCTGAGTATTGTGTGTGGCCTCCACGTGCCTGTATGACCTCCATACAACGCCTGGGCATGCTCCTGATGAGGCTGAGTATTGTGAGTATTGTGTGTGGCCTCCACTTGCCTGTATGACCTCCCTACAATGCCTGGGCATGCTCCTGATGAGGCTGAGTATTGTGTGTGGCCTCCACGTGCCTGTATGACCTCCCTACAACGCCTGGGCATGCTCCTGATGAGGCTGAGTATTTGTGTGTGGCCTCCACGTGCCTGTATGACCTCCCTACAACGCTGGGCATGCTCCTGATGAGGCTGAGTATTGTGTGTGGCCTCCACGTGCCTGTATGACCTCCCTACAACGCCTGGGCATGCTCTGATGAGGCTGAGTATTGTATGTGGGCCTCCACGTGCCTGTATGACCTCCCTACAACGCCTGGGCATGCTCCTGATGAGGCTGAGTATTGTGTGTGGCCTCCACGTGCCTGTATGACCTCCCTACAACGCCTGGGCGTGCTCCTGATGAGGCTGAGTATTGTTGTGTGGCCTCCACGTGCCTCTATGACCTCCCTACAACGCCTGGGGCATGCTCCTGATGAGGCTGAGTATTGTATGTGGCCTCCACGTGCCTGTATGACCTCCCTACAACGCCTGGGCATGCTCCTGATGAGGCTGAGTATTGTGTGTGGCCTCCAGCTGCCTGTATGACCTCCCTACAACGCCTGGGCATGCTCCTGATGAGGCTGAGTATTGTGTGTGGCCTCCACGTGCCTGTATGACCTCCCTACAACGCCTGGGCATGCTCCTGATGAGGCTGAGCATTGTGTGTGGACTCCACGTGCCTGTATGACCTCCCTACAACGCCTGGGCATGCTCCTGATGAGGCTGAGTATTGTGTGTGGCCTCCACGTGCCTGTATGACCTCCCTACAACGCCTGGGCATGCTCCTGATGAGGCTGAGTATTGTGTGTGGCCTCCACGTGCCTGTATGACCTCCCTACAACGCCTGGGCATGCTCCTGATGAGGCTGAGTATTGTGTGTGGCCTCCACGTGCCTGTATGACCTCCCTACAACGCCTGGGCATGCTCCTGATGAGGCTGAGTATTGTGTGTGGCCTCCACGTGCCTGTATGACCCCCCTACACCGCCTGGGCATGCTCCTGATGAGCTGAGTATTGTGTGTGGTCTCCACGTGCCTGTATGACCTCCCTACACGACTGGGCATGCTCCTGATGAGGCTGAGTATTGTGTGTGGCCTCCACGTGCCTGTATGACCTCCCTACAACGCCTGGGCATGCTCCTGATGAGGCTGAGCATTGTGTGTGGACTCCACGTGCCTGTATGACCTCCCTACAACGCCTGGGCATGCTCCTGATGAGGCTGAGTATGTGTGTGGCCTCCATGTGCCTGTATGACCTCCCTACAACGCCTGGGTATGCTCCTGATGAGGCTGAGTATTGTGTGTGGCCTCCACGTGCCTGTATGACCTCCCTACAACGACTGGGCATGCTCCTGATGAGGCTGAGTATTGTGGTGGTCTCCACGTGCCTGTATGACCTCCTACAACGCCTGGGCATGCTCCTGATGAGGCTGAGTATTGTGTGTGGCCTCCACCTGCCTGTATGACCCCCCTACAACGCCTGGGCACGCTCCTGATGAGGCTGAGTATTGTGTGTGGCCTCACGTGCCTGTATGACCTCCCTACAACGCCTGGGCACGCTCCTGATGAGGCTGAGTATTGTGTGTGGCCTCCACGTGCCTGTATGACCTCCCTACACGCCTGGGCACGCTCCTGATGAGGCTGAGTATTGTGTGTGGCCTCCACGTGCCTGTATGACCTCCCTACAACGCCTGGGCACGCTCCTGATGAGGCTGAGTATGTGTGTGGCCTCCACGTGCCTGTATGACCTCCCTACAACGCCTGGGCACGCTCCTGATGAGGCCTGAGTATTGTGTGTGGCCTCCACGTGCCTGTATGACCTCCCTACAACGCCTGGGCACGCTCCTGATGAGGCTGAGTATTGTGTGTGGCCTCCACGTGCCTGTATGACCTCCCTACAACGCCTGGGCACGCTCCTGATGAGGCTGAGTATTGTGTGTGGCCTCCACGTGCCTGTATGACCTCCCTACACGGCCGGGCACGCTCCTGATGAGGCTGAGTATTGTGTGTGGCCTCCACGTGCCTGTATGACCTCCCTACAACGCCTGGGCATGCTCCTGATGAGGCTGAGTAATGTGTGTGGCCTCCACGTGCCTGTATGACCTCCCTACAACGCCTGGGCATGCTCCTGATGAGGCTGAGTATTGTGTGTGGCCTCCACGTGCCTGTATGACCTCCCTACAACGCCTGGGCATGCTCCTGATGAGGCTGAGTAGTGTGTGTGGCCTCCACGTGCCTGTATGACCTCCCTACAACGCCTGGGCATGCTCCTGATGAGGCTGAGTATTGTGTGTGGCCTCCACGTGCCTGTATGGCCTCCCTACAACGCCTGGGTATGCTCCTGATGAGGCTGCGTATTGTGTGTGGCCTCCACGTGCCTGTATGACCTCCCTACAACGCCTGGCATGCTCCTGATGAGGCTGAGTATTGTGTGTGGCCTCCACGTGCCTGTATGACTCCCTACAACGCTTGGGCATGCTCCTGATGAGGCTGAGTATTGTGTGTGGCCTCCACGTGCCTGTATGACCTCCCTACACCGCCTGGGCATGCTCCGGATGAAGGCTGAGTATTGTGTGTGGCCTCCACGTGCCTGTATGTGGCCTCCACGTGCCTGTATGACCTCCCTACAACGCCTGGGCATGCTCCTGATGAGTCTCAGTATTGTGTGTGGCCTCCACATGCCTGTATGGCCTCCCTACAACGCCTGGGCCCATAAGGTCGCCCCCCTGGTTTTCCAGGCCCACTCCTCAGCCTCGGGCCAGGTTACCGCCGGTGCAGGTAGCGGGGTCAGGACGTTTGCTGCGAGTCCTCTAATAATGCGGACCAGTCTGGGTTGGAGCCGGTAGCCTCCTCCGCAGCTCCAGGCACCTCCGTTACTGAGCTCTCGTGACAGCGTAAGTCCCCACCAATAGCTGCCGTTGCAGCTCAGGAGCTAGCGCTTGCTCCCAGGTGACTGCGTAGGGACTATGTACTCCGCCATGAGGTCCAGGATCGTCTCTGATGGCTCCGCAGCCGGGGCAGGGGTTGCACTCTCACCTTCCTCTAGGTCACTCTCGACTTCGACCTCCGGGCCGACTGGTCCTGGGACCTCCTCTCCTCGACGGCGGTCTCGGATCCGCTGCAGCATCTCCGCTTTTCCACGCAGCCGTCGCCGCCTCCTGGGCCTCCTTCTGCCTCCTTGGCAAGTCCCGGAGCTTCCGATGGAGAAACTCAATATCTCCCCGTGTTAATACGCCGCCACTTCGCTCTCTGCCGGGTGAAGGGCCTGGACCGGGTTCAGTGGTCACGTGGTCTCGCTCCCCAGAGGCATCCATGACTGCCTCCGTTGACTGCCAAGCTCCGACTGACATGGCCGCACCTTGTTGCTTTCCTTCTTTCTTCTTCCTCCTCTTTCGGGGCGGTTCCTGGGCGGCATGCTGACAGGCCCGCCTTCGTTCAGTCCATCCTGTTTGACGGGCATTACCCCGCGGACAGTCTCTGAAGGAAGGGGCAGTCCACATTTTTGGCGCCAAGCGGGAGCCCAGCGCACGCTGGGAGGTGTACAAAGACAGTCTTTTCACAGCATTATGGCGCCTGTTCTTGTTGGGCGGGCGCCATTTTAAGTGTAAAACAACAGTCCAAGGTGTAAGGCACACAGTACCCGATAGCAATGGGCACTTTTCTCCGTTGCTGCGGGCACGATATCCTGCCGACTACGCCAGTGATGTGACGCTCGCAAGCCCTTCCCTGGGAAGATGGGGGATACTCGGAGCCGGGTCAGATGTTGCAGGGGATGCAGCCGTGGCCTGGACTCGTTCCGTGCTCAGGGCCGTCACATTAAAAATGATGTTAGGGCTTTCCGGGTTGAGTGGTAATTGTCGACTACGCCACCTGTGGTGTCTGGTGATGCGCCACCAGCGACGCTACAGTCCGCTGAGGCCCGGTGTCATGGCGGCTAAAGTTCTCGCTGCTCCCCACAGGCGGAGCGCGGCCTCAGGGCAGGCAAGGCAGGATGAAGGGGGTAGTAGTAGTAGCGCGGGCACGACGTCGCGTGGTATGGCGCGTAATGAACAGTCCGGAGGCCATAGGGATGAACTTCCAAGGCTTTACTCACAGTTCTCTCTCAAGCAGCGCAAGGCTTCTCCCTGCTCCTCGCTGAGTCCTGCGGCCACCAGGGACGGGGGTCCGACTACCTCCGAGGAAGTCCAGTGTGAGGTAGCATCCCTATACCAGAGTGTTCCTGCACTACAGACTTTACCCCTTCCCGTCTGTGCGTGTGTAGATAGGCCGGGTCTCCCTCTGAGTTCCTCTCAGGTGTAGGGCTCGGGTGGCAATTCCTCTCCATCCGAGGCCCGGCGGGATCCTCAGGGCCTAACCGGGCTTTCCCGTCCTGGACATAGAGTACGAGGTCGGGTGTCGGGGGCCAGTACCCCTCTCGCAGACGGAATCCCTCTGAATAGATCAGGTAGGCGAGGACAGGTGGCGTACTCCGCTCCGTCTGCATCCTCCTCGGGACCCATTTGCTAGGGAGCCACACTCTAAAGCTCCCAGGCCTTCTTGATCCTGGTCCTCGGCCGGGTTGAGACATTCCTCGTCTACAACCTACCTCTCGTCCCATAGATCGGGGTACGAGGGCTGTGTCCCATGCCGGTGCAGGCCCACACAGGATCTGCGCTCCCGGAGGGAAGTCACTTTACACACAGTATTTTGACAGCTTGACAGCCCAAGAACCGCCAAAGAACCAAGATCAAAGATGGCATACTATTAAATATGAAATTAGAAGTGGAACTAACTAACTGTTCCTCCACCCACACCCACTAACTGGTTCCTACCACTTTGTGTTCCCCAGTCTCCCTGTAACCAGGGGAGCAGCACCTAGTGCATACTAGCTCCCTCTGGTGGAGAAGTGTGGTGTTGGATGCAAAAGGCTGGAACACTATCATCACACCAGGCTTACCTCAGAGGAGGAACACCACACTCCATTAAAGAAGTGCAGCATTCCTGTGGCGGCCGAACCCTCAGGGGTGCCACAATGGCAGTCAGGCTACCTCTGGCGATCACATGGAGGGCTGTGCGGCCCTCCAAAGAAATGCCACCCCACACCATTACTGACCCACTGCCAAACCGGTCATGCTGAAGGATGTTGCAGGCAGCAGATCGCTCTCCACGGCGTTTCCAGACTCTGTCACGTTTGTCACATGTGCTCAGTGTGAACCTGCTTTCATCTGTGAAGAGCACAGGGCGCCAGTGGTGACTGTGCCAATCCTGGTGTTCTGTGGCAAATGCCAAGAGTCCTGCACGGTGTTGCGCTGTGAGCACAACCCCCATCTGTGGACGTCGGGCCTTCATACCACCCTCATGGAGTCGTTGCCCTCCTACGGCCCCCTCCACGTCTCCTGGTGTACTGGCCTGTCTCCTGATAGCGCCTCCAGCCTCTGGAAACTACACTGACAGACACAGCAAACCTTCTTGCCACAGCTGGCATTGATGTGCCATCTTGGATGAGCTGCACTACCTGAGCAACTTCTGTGGGTTGTAGAGTCCATCTCATGCTACCACGAGTGTGAAAGCCCAACCAACATTCAAAAGTGACCAAAACATCAGCCAGAAAACACTGGTACTGAGAAGTGGTCTGTGGTCCCCACCTGCAGAACCACTCCTTTATTGAGGGGGTCTTGATAATTGCCAATAATTTCCATCTATTGTCTCTTCCATTTGCACAACAGCAGGTGACATTGATTGTCAATCAGTGTTGCTTCCTAAGTTTGATTTCACAGAAGTTTCATTTACTTGGAGTTATATTCTGTGGTTGAGGTCTTCCCTTTATTTTTTGAGCAGTGTGTATAGGAGGGTTCTTGGAGGGTTCAGTCCCAGTATTCGCCCTACTTTGTTGATATCTAACAATCCACCTCTAGGATTAGGGCAATGTGTAATAGGTTCATGGATTGCACTTTATATCTGTATGGGGCTATTGGATACAGTCACATAAGTCAGTATTGAGCGGCTTTTGGACCATTGAAGGCACATGGTTGTCTGTTTTATTCGTATTCGTATCCACGATGTGACCCTGATACCTATTAGAACATAGTCAATAGACTGCAAAAAAGCCACGGTGGATAAGAAGATAATATTTTAACTATTACTAATAAAAGTTACATTTTAATCTTGATTCCACCTCAGTCAGTGAATTCTTTATTATTTGGGTGGATAAATTAATCCGGACTTATAAGGTCCTCTAATTGTGAAATCATTCAACACGCCACACATCTGAGCCGCCACATGCCCACGACCCACGTCTGTTCCGTCACATGCCATCCCACAACCCATCCAACCACACACCCACGACCTACACAACCCACCACACTCATGACTCATCCAACCAGTCACACGCCCAGAAAATGATTGACCCGCCAAACGTCCACGACCCGCCCATTACCCACCACATATCTGAACCGCCACATGCCCACGGACCCACCCACGACCCACGTCTATTCCGTCACATGCTTTCCCACAACCCATCCAACCACACACCCACAACCCACCACACTCATGACTCACCCAACCCGCCACATCCATGACTCATCCAACCAGTCACACGCCCAGAAAATGATTGACCCGCCAAACGTCCACGACCCGCCCATTACCCACCACATATCTGAGCCGCCACATGCCCACGGACCCACCCACGACCCACGTCTATTCTGTCACATGCCTTCCCACAACCCATCCAACCACACACCCACAACCCACCACACTCATGACTCATCCAACCCGCCACATCCATGACTCACCCAACACACCACATGTTTTATCTGCCACACTCCCATGACCTACCACCATACATCTGACCCGCCACGTCTCACCACACACCAACTCACCCAACCCACTACACATCTGACCTGCCACACACTACACATTAAACCCACCAAATATTTGATCACATTTATGACTCACCCAACCCGCCACGTCTGACTAGTCCACCACACGCCCAAGCTGCCTCACGTCTGACCTGCCACTTGCCCATGATCAACCCAACACACCACAAGCCCACGACCCTGTCACGACCCTATGACCCTCTACACGCTTGAGGATGCTTTCCTCACTCTTGGGCCTGAGGGATGATGGCCGCTGCTTTCAGGAGTGATATGTAATAATGGGGCGATTTGAGGTGGGATTCGGGAATATAACGCAGAATATTGTAGATGGAAAGTGGGAAACAAGAGAATGATTTCCTGAAATCTTCTACACTATGAGGAGGGGGATGGAGAAGAGACCTCCTGTAGATGACGGGGAGGGGGAAGATGATGAGAAGTGGTGAGAAATCTTTTCCAGGGCTGAGACGCCCCCCATCTACAAAGATTCTGGGACCCTCAAGTATGAGCGCAGATGTCTGCATGTCCTAGAAGCCCATATAAAAATATATATACGAGCAGAGGACAGAGCGACGTTCAGGAGAGACATCCACAGACGTGAGAACGTCATGGAGAAGATCATTCACTGCAGACAGACGTGAGAAAGGACTGCAGATGACAGACAGCTGGAAACCAGAGACAGCTGCAAATCACAGACAGCTGCTGGGTCAGTCACCGGGGGTCCGAGGAGAAAAAGTGCAGATGGCGACGAAAGAAGAAAAGGAACACGGGAAAGACTTTCCAGAGCTGCCGGAGAAAGCAGGACTCAAGATGCAAGGGGCCCATTAACCACGGGGGTCCCCTCTCCCCATAGATGAGCCACCAGGGCCCCAGAAGCTTCACCCTATACACACGGGACCCTGAACCTTGCCTGCCCTGCAGGATAATAAACCATGGCGACGTACTGTGTTACTAACAGTAATGTTTCAGACTATGGTCCCAGCTCTCTTCAGGTCATTGACCAGGTCCTCCCGTGTAGTTCTGGGTGGATTCCTGACATTTCTCAGAATCATCCTTACCCCACGAGGTGAGATCTTGCATGAAGCCCCAGACCAAGGAAGATTGACAGTCATCTTGTGTTTCTTCCATTTTCTAATAATTCTGCCCACAGGTGTTACTTCTCAGCAAGCTGCTGCCTATTGTCCTGTAGTCTATCCCAGCCTTGTGCAGGTCTACAATTTTGTCCTTAGATAGCTGTTTGGTCTTGGCCATGGTGGAGAAGTTGGAGTGTGATTGAATGTGTGGACAGGTGTTTTTTTATACAGGTAACGAGTGCAAATAATCCAGGTAATGAGTGCAGAGTAGGAGGCTTCTTATAGAAAAACTAACAGGTCTGTGAGAGCCGGAATTCTTGTTGGTGGGTAGATGATCAAATACTTATTTTCCCCACTGTGTAATTGCCAAGAACACAATGCCGCCATCTAGTGCTCATATCACAGATCACATATAATCACCAGCCCGATGTCTCCATCTAGAGGACATATCACTGATCACATATAATCACCAGCCCGATGTCACCATCTAGAGGTCATATCACTGATCACATATAATCACCAGCCCGATGTCTCCATCTAGAGGTCGTATCACAGATCACATATAATCACCGGCCCGATGTCACCATCTAGAGGTCATATCACTGATCACATATAATCACCAGCCCGATGTCTCCATCTAGAGGACATATCACAGATCACATATAATCACCAGCCCGATGTCACCATCTAGAGGTCATATCACTGATCACATATAATCACCAGCCCGATGTCTCCATCTAGAGGTCATATCACTGATCACATATAATCACCAGCCCGATGTCTCCATCTAGAGGACATATCACAGATCACATATAATCACCAGCCCGATGTCACCATCTAGAGGTCATATCACAGATCACATATAATCACCAGCCCGATGTCTCCATCTAGAGGACATATCAGACATCACATATAATCACCAGCCCGATGTCTCCATCTAGAGGTCATATCACTGATCACATATAATCACCAGCCCGATGTCTCCATCTAGAGGACATATCAGAGATCACATATAATCACCAGCCCGATGTCTCCATCTAGAGGTCATATCACAGATCACATATAATCACCAGCCCGATGTCTCCATCTAGAGGACATATCACAGATCACATATAATCACCAGCCCGATGTCTCCATCTAGAGGTCATATCACTGATCACATATAATCACCAGCCCGATGTCTCCATCTAGAGGACATATCACTGATCACATATAATCACCAGCCCGATGTCTCCATCTAGAGGACATATCACAGATCACATATAATCACCAGCCCGATGTCTCCATCTAGAGGACATATCACAGATCACATATAATCACCGGCCCGATGTCTCCATCTAGAGGTCATATCACAGATCACATATAATCACCAGCCCGATGTCTCCATCTAGAGGTCATATCACAGATCACATATAATCACCAGCCCGATGTCTCCATCTAGAGGTCATATCACTGATCACATATAATCACCAGCCCGATGTCTCCATCTAGAGGACATATCACTAGTGTTGAGCATTCCGATACTGAAATATCGGGTATCGGCCGATATTCACTGTATCGGAATTCCGATACTTAATTCCGATACTTTTATAATATCGAATACCGGAATCGGAAGTTCCCATAATGCCTGCGCTCTGCAGTGTCTCTGAAGGATGACAAGCTGGATGGCAGCGCTCAGCTGCGATCCAGCTTGTCATCAGAATGCCATCCCAGCGTGGGAGAATTCTCCTGATTGTTTAAAAGCCGGCGCGCGGTAAAAAGCCGCCGGCTTTTAAACAATCACGCAGCCCCATACTGCTTCCCCGCAGCCTCCCACCCCGATCCTCCGCTCCCCTCGCCACCTCCCATCCCGATCGTAAATTAGGACCGGGCGGGGAGCGCAGCACCAAGGAGCGAAGGACCCGGGCGGGGAAGCCGGCAGTGAAAAGACTTCACCGCCGGCTTTCCCGTTCTGTGCTGCGCTTTCCCGCCGGTTATTTCAAATGAACAGCTGAGGTATCAGGTGATGCCGATCAGCTGTTCATTTGAAGTAGCCGCGGTGCCCTCAGAGGGTTCATGTGAGTTCATGCTTGACTGCATGAACTCACATCAACTTTCCCACGACCGCACAGGTCAGCCACACCTCACAGACCATCAGACCGGTCATGATTAGTGTGTGTGCGGGGTGTGTGTGTGCGTGGTGTGTGTGCGGGTGTGTGTGCGGGGTGTGTGTGTGCGGGTGTGTGTGCGGGCAGACATAGGCCGATGTGACACTACTACTCCCATCGGCCTATGTCTGTCCCCCGTCCACTCCTGCCAGCAGGATCAGCTCGATGGGAGCAGTAGTTCCCATCAGCCTGATCCTGCTATTTAAATTGCCCTACTGTGTCCCCAATAAATGTTAAATACATGTCATTGGTGGCCAGTGGTTACCTAAAAGAAATTAGTTCATACATTACCTGTCCCCGCCGATCGCCACCTAAAATAAAGTAAAAAATAAAAAACTACACCTATACTCACCAAGACACCTAATTCCCCGAAGCCATCGATCTCCTGTAATAAAATATAAAATAATAAACCACAACCTTATCCTTACCCCTCCGTAGCAGTCCACGAGTGTCCCACGATGATCTCCAGTTCAGAGCAGCCACATAGAATGTGACCGCTCTGAACCGCTGCCGCCGCTAGAATGACGGGGCCGTAAGGGTTCACCGGAGTTCAGGCAGCGCTGCTCCGGTTAGCTCCTTTACGGCACTGCTGTATCGTGAGAAATTCCCACGGTACAGCACTGCCGTAAAGGAGGTCTCCGGAGCTGCGCTGCCTGAATGCACTCCGGTGACCTCAGTCAGTGGCTCCCGCTGGCGGGAGCGGACGTGTTCCCGGCAGTGTGAGCTTACAGCAGCCATGCACAGCTGTCACCATCTCCAGATGTGACAGCTGTGCATGGGAGATCAGCGCAGGAACGTGGACAGGTAACTATTTTTTTTTTAGTAAACTAAGAATTAAATAAAATGGTGTTTTATTTCAAATAAATTATTTTTTTCTGGGTGTAGTGTGTTTTTTCTTTTTAACACTTTGTAGGTTAGTAATGGGGGTGTCATATAGACGGCCATCATTACTAACCTGGGCTTCATGGCAGCTGGCGCTGACATGAACCCCACCACTATTACCCCCTGCCACCGCACCAGGGCAGCGTGGAAGAGCGAGGCTAAGTGCCAGAATTGGCGCATCCTATGGATGCGCCATTTCTGGGGCGGCTGACGGCTGGTGTTTCTAGCCTGGGAGGGGGCCAATATTCATGGCACCCTTCCTGAGCTATTAATATCAGCCCCCAGCTGTCTGCCTAGCCTTTGCTAGCTATTAAAATAGAGGGGACCCCATGTCATTTTTTTTTGGGGGGTCCCCCATTTTAATAGCTAGTAAAGGCTAGGTATTCAGCTGGGGGCTGATATTAGTAGCCTGGGAAGCTCCGTGGGTTTTACCCCCTTCCCAGGCTTCAAACATCTGCCCCAGCCGTCTGCTTAACCTCCGCTAGAGACTAAAATTATGGGGGATCCCACGCCATTTTTTTTTTAAATAAATCCTTTATTTTAACACTAAATGACATTTGAGGACTTAATAAAGATGCAGTCCCTAAATTATTATTTATTTTTTAATAAATTTTTCCCAAAACTTTTGACGTGGGCTTCGCCATATTTTTGTATGCCAGCCAGGTACAGCATCCAGCTTCTATGAACGCGCCATTTTCCGGGGCGGCCGCGGACTGCAATTTTCAGCGGGGGGGGGGGGGAGGGCAAAAAGCTTGGGCCTCCCTGCGCTGCAGATTCCATCCCCCAGCTGCCTAGTTGTACCTGGCTGGACACAAAAATAGGGCGAAGCCCCACGTTTTTTTTTTTAAAATTATTTCAGGAAATTCATGAAATAATTAAAAAAAAATTATGTGGGGCTTCGCCCTATAATTGTGTCCAGCCAGGTACAGCAGACAGGAACGGGCTGCCCCCAACCACCAGCTGCCTATTTGTACCTAGCCGGACACAACAATATAGGGAAGCCCTTTTTTTCTTAATTATTCCATGAATTTCATGAAATAATTAAAAAAAAAAATGTGTGGCGCTTCGCCCTATTTTTGTGTCCAGCCAGGTACAACTAGGCAGCTGGGGGCTGGAATCTGCAGCGCAGGGAGACCCAAGCTTTCTGGGTCCCACCCGCTGCAAATTGCAGTCCGCAGCCGCCCCGGAAAATGGCGCGTTCATAGAAGCGCCATCTTCTGGCGCTGTACCCAACTCATCCAGGGCCCTGGTGCGGTGGCTCACTGGGTAATAAAGGGGTTAAGGCCAGCTTGGCATTATCAGCTGGCCCTAAGCCCGAAATTCATGGGGTCACGCCAATATTAGACATGACCGCCATGAATTTCTAGTAAAGTATTTAAAAAAAACACAACACCCAGAATAAAGTCCTTTAATTGAAATAAAGACACAATTCTTTATTGTTCTAAATTAAACCATACTTACCACCACGCCCATTCCAGCTGAAGCCAACGATCTCCTGCAATAAAAGTAAAATAATAAAGCAACCTCATCCTTACCTTTCCATGGTTCCCACGACAGCTCCAGCTCTGCTACATCGAGATGACAGGCTGGACCGCAGCAGAACGCTGCCATCCAGCCTGTCATCCCGCAGACACTGAGAAGCGCAGGCATGCTTGCGCTCCTCAGTGTCTTTCTGTGACGTCATCCAGATGAGCCGAGGTCATGTCCAATGAACTCGGCTCACCTCATGCACGTCACTGACAGCGTGGGAAAATTCTCCTGCACTCAGCGCTTCAGCGTGAGAATTCTCCCACGCTGTCAGTGACGTGCATGAGGTGCGCCGAGTTCATGGGACATGACCTCACCTCATGCACGTCACTGACAGCGTGGGAAAATTCTCACGCTGAAGCGCTGAGTGCAGGAGAATTCTCCCACGCTGTCAGTGACGTGCATGAGGTGAGCCGAGTTCATTGGACATGACCTCGGCTCATCTGGATGCCGTCACAGCCAGACACTGAGGAGCACAAGCATGCCTGCGCTTCTCAGTGTCTGCGGGATGACAGGCTGGATGGCAGCGTTCTGCTGTGGTCCAGCCTGTCATCTCGATGTAGCAGAGCTGGAGCCGTCGTGGGAGCCATGGAAAGGTAAGGATGAGGTTGCTTTATTATTTTTCTTTTATTGCAGAAGACATTGGCTTCAGCTGGAATGGGCGTGGTGGTAAGTATGGTTTAATTTAGAACAATAAAGAATTGTGTGTTTATTTCAATTAAAGGACTTTTTTCTGGGTGTTTGTGTTTTTTTTAAATACTTTACTAGAAATTCATGGTGGTCATGTCTAATATTGGCGTGACCCCATGAATTTCGGGCTTAGGGCCAGCTGATAATGCCAAGCTGGCCTTAACCCCTTTATTACCCAGTGAGCCACCGCATCAGGGCCCTGGATGAGTTGGGTACAGCGCCAGAAGATGGCGCTTCTATGAACGCGCCATTTTCCGGGGCGGCTGCGGACTGCAATTTTCAGCGGGGGGGGGGGGGGGAGGGGGGCAGAAAGCTTGGGCCTCCCTGCGCTGCAGATTCCAGCCCCCAGCTGCCTAGTTGTATCTGGCTGGACACAAAAATAGGGCGAAGCTCCACGTTTTTTTTTTTTTTAAATTCATGAAATTCATGGAATAATTCAGAAAAAAAGGGCTTCCCTATATTGTTGTGTCCGGCTAGGTACAAATAGGCAGCTGGTGGTTGGGGGCAGCCCGTTCCTGCCTGCTGTACCTGACTGGACACAAATATAGAGCGAAGCCCCACGTCAATTTTTTTTTAATTATTTCATGAATTTCATGAAATAATTAAAAAAAAAAAAAAAACGTGGAGCTTCTCCCTATTTTTGTGTCCAGCCAGGTACAACTAGGCAGCTGGGAGCTGGAATCTGCAGCGCAGGGAGGCCCAAGCTTTCTGCCCCCCCCCTCCCCCCGCTGAAAATTGCAGTCCGCAGCCGCCCCGGAAAATGGCGCGTTCATAGAAGCTGGATGCTGTACCTGGCTGGCATACAAAAATATGGCGAAGCCCACGTCAAAAGTTTTGGGAAAAATTAATTAAAAAATAAATAATAATTTAGGGACTGCATCTTTATTAACTCCTCAAATGTCATTTAGTGTTAAAATAAAGGATTTATTTTAAAAAAAATTGACGTGGGGCTTCGCACTATATTTGTGTCCAGCCAGGTACAGCAGGCAGGAATGGGCTGCCCCCAACCACCAGCTGCCTATTTGTACCTGGTTGGACACAACAATATAGGGAAGCCCTTTTTTTCTTAATTATTCCATGAATTTCATGAAATAATTTTAAAAAAAAATGCGTGGGGCTTCGCCCTATTTTTGTGCCCAGCCAGGTACAACTAGGCAGCTGGGGGCTGGAATCTGCAGCGCAGGGAGGCCCAAGCTTTCTGGACCCCACCCGCTGCAAATTGCAGTCCGCAGCCGCCCCAGAAAATGGCGCGTTCATAGAAGCGCCATCTTCTGGCGCTGTACCCAACTCATCCAGGGCCCTGGTGCGGTGGCTCACTGGGTAATAAAGGGGTTAAGGCCAGCTTGGTATTATCAGCTGGCCCTAAGCCCGAAATTCATGGGGTCACGCCAATATTAGACATGACCACCATGAATTTCTAGTAAAGTATTTAAAAAAACACAACACCCAGAAAAAAGTCCTTTAATTGAAATAAACACACAATTCTTTATTGTTCTAAATTAAACCATACTTACCGTCACGCCCATTCCAGCTGAAGCCAACGATCTCCTGAAATAAAAGTAAAATAATAAAGCAACCTCATCCTTACCTTTCCATGGCTCCCACGACAGCTTCAGCTCTGCTACATCGAGATGACAGGCTGGACCGCAGCAGAACGCTGCCATCCATCCTGTCATCCCGCAGACACTGAGAAGCGCAGGCATACTTCCACTCCTCAGTGTCTGGCTGTGACGGCATCCAGATGAGCCGAGGTCATGTCCAATGAACTCCGCTCACTTTATGTACGTCACTGACAGCGTGGGAAAATTCTCCTGCACTCAGCACTTCAGCGTGAGAATTTTCCCACGCTGTCAGTGACGTGCATGAGGTGAGCTGAGTTCATTGGACATGACCTCACCTCATGTATGTCACTGACAGCGTGGGAGAATTCGCACGCTGAAGCGCTGAGTGCAGGAGAATTTTCCCACGCTGTCAGTGACGTGCATGAGGTGAGCTGAGTTCATTGGACATGAACTCGGCTCATCTGGATGACGTCACAGAGAGACACTGAGGAGCGCAAGCATGCCTGCGCTTCTCAGTGTCTGCGGGATGACAGGCTGGATGGCAGCGTTCTGCTGCGGTCCAGCCTGTCATCTCGATGTAGCAGAGCTGGAGCTGTCCTGGGAACCATGGAAAGGTAAGGATGAGGTTGCTTTATTATTTTTCTTTTATTGCAGGAGATCGTTGGCTTCAGCTGGAATGGGCGTGATGGTAAGTATGGTTTAATTTAGAACAATAAAGAATTGTGTCTTTATTTCAATTAAAGGACTTTATTCTGGGTGTTTGTGTTTTCTTTTAACTTTGACTATGGGGTTAGTAATGGGGGTGTCTTATAGACGCCTCTCCATTACTAACCTGGGCTTGATGTCAGCTGCCATTATAAGCTGACATCAACCCCAACCCTATTACCCCCTGCCACCGCACCAGGGCAGCGTGGAAGAGCGAGGCTAAGTGCCAGAATTGGCGCATCCTATGGATGCGCCATTTCTGGGGCGGCTGACGGCTGGTGTTTCTAGCCTGGGAGGGGGCCAATATTCATGGCACCCTTCCTGGGCTATTAATATCAGCCCCCAGCTGTCTGCCTAGCCTGTGCTAGCTATTAAATTAGGGGGGACCCCACGTCATTTTTTTGGGGGGGTCCCCCATTTTAATAGCTAGTAAAGGCTAGGTATTCAGCTGGGGGCTGATATTAGTAGCCTGGGAAGCTCCGTGGGTATTACCCCCTTCCCAGGCTTCAAACATTTGCCCCAGCCGTCTGCTTAACCTCCGCTAGAGCCTAAAATTAAGGGGAACCCCACGCCAATTTTTTTTTAAATAAATCCTTTATTTTAACACTAAATGACAAGTACAGTAATCAACACTGTCACTGTACTTCTTATATATGTGACTGACATGTTTCTATCTATCTAATCTATGTGTGATTCTCTATTCCTTCTATTCTAAATTGTCGGGTACAGATGCTGAATTGCCGGCCGGCTTTCTTAAAGAGACGGTGCATGAAAACACTATTATTTTTTTAAATAAATCCTTTACACTAAATGACAAGTACAGTAAGCAACACTGTCACTGTACTTCTTATATATGTGACTGACATGTTTCTATCTATCTAATCTATGTGTGAAGCTCTATTCTTTCTGTTGTAAATTGTCGGGTACCGGTGAATGCCGCTGATGAATTGCCGGCTTTTCATGTCATTCTACATTATTCTTAGTTGTTTTACTTCATGTAGAATTAACCTACAAGGAAAGAAAGGGTTTATTTTCATTCCGATATTTGTGTCCCATTGACTTGCATTGGTTTCCGGTATCGGAATCGGCGATATCCGATACTTTTTGGGTATCGGCCCGATCCAATCCGATACGATATTTCCTGATATCGGAAGGTATCGCTCAACACTACATATCACTGATCACATATAATCACCAGCCCGATGTCTCCATCTAGAGGACATATCACTGATCACATATAATCACCAGCCCGATGTCTCCATCTAGAGGTCATATCACAGATCACATATAATCACCAGCCCGATGTCTCCATCTAGAGGTCATATCACTGATCACATATAATCACCAGCCCGATGTCACCATCTAGAGGTCATATCACTGATCACATATAATCACCAGCCCGATGTCTCCATCTAGAGGTCATATCACAGATCACATATAATCACCAGCCCGATGTCTCCATCTAGAGGTCATATCACTGATCACATATAATCACCAGCCCAATGTCACCATCTAGAGGTCATATCACTGATCACATATAATCACCAGCCCAATGTCACCATCTAGAGGTCATATCACTGATCACATATAATCACCAGCCCGATGTCTCCATCTAGAGGACATATCACAGATCACATATAATCACCAGCCCAATGTCTCCATCTAGAGGACATATCACAGATCACATATAATCACCAGCCCGATGTCACCATCTAGAGGACATATCACTGATCACATATAATCACCAGCCCGATGTCACCATCTAGAGGACATATCACTGATCACATATAATCACCAGCCCGATGTCTCCATCTAGAGGTCATATCACAGATCACATATAATCACCAGCCCGATGTCTCCATCTAGAGGACATATCAAAGATCACATATAATCACCAGCCCGATGTCTCCATCTAGAGGTCATATCAAAGATCACATATAATCACCAGCCCGATGTCTCCATCTAGAGGTCATATCACAGATCACATATAATCACCAGCCCGATGTCTCCATCTAGAGGTCATATCACAGATCACATATAATCACCAGCCCGATGTCTCCATCTAGAGGACATATCACAGATCACATATAATCACCAGCCCGATGTCTCCATCTAGAGGACATATCACAGATCACATATAATCACCAGCCCAATGTCACCATCTAGAGGTCATATCACTGATCACATATAATCACCAGCCCAATGTCTCCATCTAGAGGACATATCACAGATCACATATAATCACCAGCCCAATGTCACCATCTAGAGGTCATATCACTGATCACATATAATCACCAGCCCGATGTCTCCATCTAGAGGACATATCACAGATCACATATAATCACCAGCCCGATGTCTCCATCTAGAGGTCATATCACAGATCACATATAATCACCAGCCCGATGTCTCCATCTAGAGGTCATATCACAGATCACATATAATCACCAGCCCGATGTCTCCATCTAGAGGTCATATCACAGATCACATATAATCACCAGCCCGATGTCACCATCTAGAGGACATATCACTGATCACATATAATCACCAGCCCGATGTCTCCATCTAGAGGTCATATCACAGATCACATATAATCACCAGCCCAATGTCTCCATCTAGAGGACATATCACAGATCACATATAATCACCAGCCCGATGTCACCATCTAGAGGTCATATCACAGATCACATATAATCACCAGCCCGATGTCTCCATCTAGAGGTCATATCACAGATCACATATAATCACCAGCCCGATGTCACCATCTAGAGGTCATATCACAGATCACATATAATCACCAGCCCGATGTCACCATCTAGAGGTCATATCACAGATCACATATAATCACCAGCCCGATGTCTCCATCTAGAGGTCATATCACAGATCACATATAATCACCAGCCCGATGTCACCATCTAGAGGTCATATCACAGATCACATATAATCACCAGCCCGATGTCTCCATCTAGAGGTCATATCACAGATCACATATAATCACCAGCCCGATGTCTCCATCTAGTGGTCATATCACAGATCACATATAATCACCAGCCCGATGTCTCCATCTAGAGGACATATCACAGATCACATATAATCACCAGCCCGATGTCTCCATCTAGAGGTCATATCACAGATCACATATAATCACCAGCCCAATGTCACCATCTAGAGGTCATATCACAGATCACATATAATCACCAGCCCGATGTCTCCATCTAGAGGACATATCACAGATCACATATAATCACCAGCCCGATGTCTCCATCTAGAGGTCATATCACAGATCACATATAATCACCAGCCCGATGTCTCCATCTAGTGGTCATATCACAGATCACATATAATCACCAGCCCGATGTCTCCATCTAGAGGACATATCACAGATCACATATAATCACCAGCCCGATGTCTCCATCTAGAGGTCATATCACAGATCACATATAATCACCAGCCCGATGTCACCATCTAGAGGACATATCACAGATCACATATAATCACCAGCCCGATGTCTCCATCTAGAGGTCATATCACTGATCACATATAATCACCAGCCCGATGTCTCCATCTAGAGGTCATATCACTGATCACATATAATCACAGCCCGATGTCTCCATCTAGAGGACATATCACAGATCACATATAATCACCAGCCCGATGTCTCCATCTAGTGGTCATATCACAGATCACATATAATCACCAGCCCGATGTCTCCATCTAGAGGACATATCACAGATCACATATAATCACCAGCCCGATGTCTCCATCTAGAGGTCATATCACAGATCACATATAATCACCAGCCCGATGTCACCATCTAGAGGACATATCACAGATCACATATAATCACAGCCCGATGTCTCCATCTAGAGGTCATATCACTGATCACATATAATCACCAGCCCGATGTCTCCATCTAGAGGACATATCACAGATCACATATAATCACCAGCCCGATGTCTCCATCTAGAGGTCATATCACTGATCACATATAATCACCAGCCCGATGTCTCCATCTAGAGGACATATCACAGATCACATATAATCACCGGCCCGATGTCTCCATCTAGAGGACATATCACAGATCACATATAATCACCAGCCCGATGTCTCCATCTAGAGGTCATATCACTGATCACATATAATCACCAGCCCGATGTCTCCATCTAGAGGACATATCACAGATCACATATAATCACCGGCCCGATGTCTCCATCTAGAGGACAGATCACTGATCACATATAATCACCGGCCCGATGTCTCCATCTAGAGGACAGATCACTGATCACATATAATCACCGGCCCAATGTCACCATCTAGAGGTCATATCACAGATCACATATAATCACCAGCCCGATGTCACCATCTAGAGGACATATCACAGATTACATATAATCACCAGCCCGATGTCTCCATCTAGAGGTCATATCACAGATCACATATAATCACCAGCCCGATGTCTCCATCTAGAGGACATATCACAGATCACATATAATCACCGGCCCGATGTCACCATCTAGAGGTCATATCACAGATCACATTTAATCACCAGCCCGATGTCTCCATCTAGAGGACATATCACAGATCACATATAATCACCAGCCCGATGTCACCATCTAGAGGTCATATCACAGATCACATATAATCACCAGCCCGATGTCTCCATCTAGAGGTCATATCACAGATCACATATAATCACCAGCCCGATGTCACCATCTAGAGGTCATATCACAGATCACATATAATCACCAGCCCGATGTCACCATCTAGATGTCATATCACAGATCACATATAATCACCAGCCCGATGTCTCCATCTAGAGGACATATCACTGATCACATATAATCACCAGCCCGATGTCTCCATCTAGAGGACATATCACTGATCACATATAATCACCAGCCCGATGTCTCCATCTAGAGGACATATCACAGATCACATATAATCACCAGCCCGATGTCACCATCTAGAGGACATATCACAGATCACATATAATCACCAGCCCGATGTCTCCATCTAGAGGTCATATCACAGATCACATATAATCACCAGCCCGATGTCACCATCTAGAGGTCATATCACAGATCACATATAATCACCAGCCCGATGTCACCATCTAGAGGTCATATCACAGATCACATATAATCACCAGCCCGATGTCTCCATCTAGAGGTCATATCACAGATCACATATAATCACCAGCCTGATGTCTCCATCTAGAGGTCATATCACTGATCACATATAATCACCGGCCCGATGTCTCCATCTAGAGGTCATATCACAGATCACATATAATCACCAGCCCGATGTCTCCATCTAGAGGTCATATCACAGATCACATATAATCACCAGCCCGATGTCTCCATCTAGAGGACAGATCACAGATCACATATAATCACCGGCCCGATGTCTCCATCTAGAGGTCATATCACAGATCACATATAATCACCAGCCTGATGTCTCCATCTAGAGGACATATCACAGATCACATATAATCACCGGCCCGATGTCTCCATCTAGAGGTCATATCACAGATCACATATAATCACCAGCCCGATGTCTCCATCTAGAGGACATATCACAGATCACATATAATCACCGGCCCGATGTCTCCATCTAGAGGACATATCACAGATCACATATAATCACCAGCCCGATGTCTCCATCTAGAGGTCATATCACAGATCACATATAATCACCAGCCCGATGTCTCCATCTAGAGGACATATCACAGATCACATATAATCACCAGCCCGATGTCTCCATCTAGAGGACAGATCACAGATCACATATAATCACCAGCCCGATGTCTCCATCTAGAGGTCATATCACAGATCACATATAATCACCAGCCCGATGTCATCATCTAGAGGACATATCACAGATCACATATAATCACCAGCCCGATGTCTCCATCTAGAGGTCATATCACAGATCACATATAATCACCAGCCCGATGTCTCCATCTAGAGGTCATATCACATATAATCACCAGCCCGATGTCTCCACCTAGAGGTCATATCACAGATCACATATAATCACCAGCCCGATGTCACCATCTAGAGGACATATCACAGATCACATATAATCACCAGCCCGATGTCTCCATCTAGAGGACATATCACAGATCACGTATAATCACCAGCCCGATGTCTCCACCTAGAGGTCATATCACAGATCACGTATAATCACCAGCCCGATGTCTCCATCTAGAGGTCATATCACAGATCACATATAATCACCAGCCCGATGTCTCCATCTAGAGGTCATATCACAGATCACATATAATCACCAGCCCGATGTCTCCATCTAGAGGACATATCACAGATCACATATAATCACCAGCCCGATGTCTCCATCTAGAGGTCATATCACAGATCACATATAATCACCAGCCCGATGTCTCCATCTAGAGGACATATCACAGATCACATATAATCACCGGCCCGATGTCTCCATCTAGAGGTCATATCACAGATCACATATAATCACCAGTCCGATGTCTCCATCTAGAGGTCATATCACAGATCACATATAATCACCAGCCCGATGTCTCCATCTAGAGGACAGATCACAGATCACATATAATCACCAGCCCGATGTCTCCATCTAGAGGTCATATCACTGATCACATATAATCACCAGCCCGATGTCTCCACCTAGAGGTCATATCACAGATCACATATAATCACCAGCCCGATGTCTCCACCTAGAGGTCATATCACAGATCACATATAATCACCAGCCCGATGTCTCCACCTAGAGGTCATATCACAGATCACATATAATCACCAGCCCGATGTCTCCACCTAGAGGTCATATCACAGATCACATATAATCACCAGCTCGATGTCTCCACCTAGAGGTCATATCACAGATCACATATAATCACCAGCCCGATGTCTCCATCTAGAGGTCATATCACAGATCACATATAATCACCGGCCCGATTTCACCATCTAGAGGTCATATCACAGATCACATATAATCACCAGCCCGATGTCTCCATCTAGAGGACATATCACAGATCACATATAATCACCGGCCCGATGTCTCCATCTAGAGGTCATATCACAGATCACATATAATCACCAGCCCGATGTCTCCATCTAGAGGTCATATCACAGATCACATATAATCACCAGCCCGATGTCTCCATCTAGAGGACATATCACAGATCACATATAATCACCGGCCCGATGTCTCCATCTAGAGGTCATATCACAGATCACATATAATCACCAGTCCGATGTCTCCATCTAGAGGTCATATCACAGATCACATATAATCACCAGCCCGATGTCTCCATCTAGAGGACAGATCACAGATCACATATAATCACCAGCCCGATGTCTCCATCTAGAGGTCATATCACTGATCACATATAATCACCAGTCCGATGTCTCCATCTAGAGGTCATATCACAGATCACATATAATCACCAGCTCGATGTCTCCATCTAGAGGACATATCACATATAATCACCAGCCCGATGTCTCCATCTAGAGGTCATATCACAGATCACATATAATCACCAGCCCGATGTCTCCATCTAGAGGTCATATCACTGATCACATATAATCACCAGCCCGATGTCTCCATCTAGAGGTCATATCACAGATCACATATAAAAACCAGCCCGATGTCTCCATCTAGAGGTCATATCACAGATCACATATAATCACCAGCCCGTTGTCTCCATCTAGTGTTCATATCACTGATCACATATAATCACCAGCCCGATGTCACCATCTAGAGGTCATATCACTGATCACATATAATCACCAGCCCGATGTCTCCATCTAGAGGTCATATCACAGATCACATATAATCACCAGCCCGATGTCTCCATCTAGAGGACATATCACAGATCACATATAATCACCAGCCCGATGTCTCCATCTAGAGGTCATATCACAGATCACATATAATCACCAACCCGATGTCTCCACCTAGAGGTCATATCACAGATCACATATAATCACCAGCCCGATGTCACCATCTAGAGGTCATATCACAGATCACATATAATCACCAGCCCGATGTCTCCATCTAGAGGACATATCACAGATCACATATAATCACCAGCCCGATGTCTCCATCTAGAGGACATATCACTGATCACATATAATCACCAGCCCGATGTCTCCATCTAGAGGTCATATCACAGATCACATATAATCACCAGCCCGATGTCTCCATCTAGAGGTCATATCACAGATCACATATAATCACCAGCCCGATGTCTCCATCTAGAGGTCATATCACAGATCACATATAATCACCAGCCCGATGTCTCCATCTAGAGGACAGATCACAGATCACATATAATCACCAGCCCGATGTCTCCATCTAGAGGTCATATCACAGATCACATATAATCACCGGCCCGATGTCTCCATCTAGAGGACATATCACAGATCACATATAATCACCAGCCCGATGTCTCCATCTAGAGGACATATCACAGATCACATATAATCACCAGCCCGATGTCTCCATCTAGAGGACATATCACAGATCACATATAATCACCGGCCCGATGTCTCCATCTAGAGGACATATCACAGATCACATATAATCACCAGCCCGATGTCTCCATCTAGAGGTCATATCACAGATCACATATAATCACCAGCCCGATGTCTCCATCTAGAGGACATATCACAGATCACATATAATCACCAGCCCGATGTCTCCATCTAGAGGACAGATCACAGATCACATATAATCACCAGCCCGATGTCTCCATCTAGAGGTCATATCACAGATCACATATAATCACCAGCCCGATGTCATCATCTAGAGGACATATCACAGATCACATATAATCACCAGCCCGATGTCTCCATCTAGAGGTCATATCACAGATCACATATAATCACCAGCCCGATGTCTCCATCTAGAGGTCATATCACATATAATCACCAGCCCGATGTCTCCACCTAGAGGTCATATCACAGATCACATATAATCACCAGCCCGATGTCACCATCTAGAGGACATATCACAGATCACATATAATCACCAGCCCGATGTCTCCATCTAGAGGACATATCACAGATCACGTATAATCACCAGCCCGATGTCTCCACCTAGAGGTCATATCACAGATCACGTATAATCACCAGCCCGATGTCTCCATCTAGAGGTCATATCACAGATCACATATAATCACCAGCCCGATGTCTCCATCTAGAGGTCATATCACAGATCACATATAATCACCAGCCCGATGTCTCCATCTAGAGGACATATCACAGATCACATATAATCACCAGCCCGATGTCTCCATCTAGAGGTCATATCACAGATCACATATAATCACCAGCCCGATGTCACCATCTAGAGGTCATATCACAGATCACATATAATCACCAGCCCGATGTCTCCATCTAGAGGTCATATCACAGATCACATATAATCACCAGCCCGATGTCACCATCTAGAGGTCATATCACAGATCACATATAATCACCGGCCCGATGTCACCATCTAGAGGTCATATCACAGATCACATATAATCACCAGCCCGATGTCACCATCTAGAGGTCATATCACAGATCACATATAATCACCGGCCCGATGTCACCATCTAGAGGTCATATCACAGATCACATATAATCACCAGCCCGATGTCACCATCTACAGAACATATCACAGATCACATATAATCACCGGCCCGATGTCTCCATCTAGAGGGCATATCACAGATCACATATAATCACCAGCCCGATGTCTCCATCTAGAGGTCATATCACAGATCACATATAATCACCAGCCCGATGTCTCCATCTAGAGGTCATATCACTGATCACATATAATCTCCAGCCCGATGTCACCATCTACAGAACATATCACAGATCACATATAATCACCGGCCCGATGTCTCCATCTAGAGGGCATATCACAGATCACATATAATCACCGGCCCGATGTCTCCATCTAGAGGGCATATCACAGATCACATATAATCACCAGCCCGATGTCTCCATCTAGAGGACATATCACAGATCACATATAATCACCAGCCCGATGTCTCCATCTAGAGGTCATATCACAGATCACATATAATCACCAGCCCGATGTCTCCATCTAGAGGACATATCACTGATCACATATAATCACCAGCCCGATGTCTCCATCTAGAGGACATATCACAGATCACATATAATCACCAGCCCGATGTCACCATCTACAGAACATATCACAGATCACATATAATCACCGGCCCGATGTCTCCATCTAGAGGGCATATCACAGATCACATATAATCACCGGCCCGATGTCTCCATCTAGAGGGCATATCACAGATCACATATAATCACCAGCCCGATGTCTCCATCTAGAGGACATATCACAGATCACATATAATCACCAGCCCGATGTCTCCATCTAGAGGACATATCACAGATCACATATAATCACCAGCCCGATGTCTCCATCTAGAGGTCATATCACTGATCACATATAATCTCCAGCCCGATGTCTCCATCTAGAGGACATATCACAGATCACATATAATCACCAGCCCGATGTCTCCATCTAGAGGTCATATCACTGATCACATATAATCACCAGCCCGATGTCTCCATCTAGAGGTCATATCACAGATCACATATAATCACCAGCCCGATGTCACCATCTAGAGGACAGATCACAGATCACATATAATCACCAGCCCGATGTCTCCATCTAGAGGTCATATCACAGATCACATATAATCACCAGCCCTATGTCTCCATCTAGAGGTCATATCACAGATCACATATAATCACCAGCCCGATGTCTCCATCTAGAGGGCATATCACAGATCACATATAATCACCAGCCCGATGTCTCCATCTAGAGGTCATATCACAGATCACATATAATCACCAGCCCGATGTCTCCATCTAGAGGTCATATCACAGATCACATATAATCACCAGCCCGATGTCTCCATCTAGAGGGCATATCACAGATCACATATAATCACCAGCCCGATGTCTCCATCTAGAGGACATATCACAGATCACATATAATCACCAGCCCGATGTCTCCATCTAGAGGACATATCACTGATCACATATAATCACCAGCCCGATGTCACCATCTAGAGGTCATATCACAGATCACATATAATCACCAGCCCGATGTCTCCATCTAGAGGTCATATCACAGATCACATATAATCACCAGCCCGATGTCTCCATCTAGAGGACATATCACAGATCACATATAATCACCAGCCCGATGTCTCCATCTAGAGGACATATCACTGATCACATATAATCACCAGCCCGATGTCTCCATCTAGAGGTCATATCACAGATCACATATAATCACCAGCCCGATGTCACCATCTAGAGGACATATCACAGATCACATATAATCACCAGCCCGATGTCTCCATCTAGAGGACATATCACAGATCACATATAATCACCAGCCCGATGTCTCCATCTAGAGGTCATATCACAGATCACATATAATCACCGGCCCGATGTCTCCATCTAGAGGACATATCACAGATCACATATAATCACCGGCCCGATGTCTCCATCTAGAGGTCATATCACTGATCACATATAATCACCAGCCCGATGTCTCCATCTAGAGGTCATATCACAGATCACATATAATCACCAGCCCGATGTCTCCATCTAGAGGTCATATCACAGATCACATATAATCACCAGCCCGATGTCTCCATCTAGAGGTCATATCACAGATCACATATAATCACCAGCCCGATGTCTCCATCTAGAGGTCATATCACAGATCACATATAATCACCGGCCCGATGTCTCCATCTAGAGGTCATATCACTGATCACATATAATCACCAGCCCGATGTCTCCATCTAGAGGACATATCACAGATCACATATAAAAACCAGCCCGTTGTCACCATCTAGAGGACATATCACTGATCACATATAATCACCAGCCCGATGTCTCCATCTAGAGGTCATATCACAGATCACATATAATCACCGGCCCGATGTCTCCATCTAGAGGTCATATCACTGATCACATATAATCACCAGCCCGATGTCTCCATCTAGAGGTCATATCACAGATCACATATAATCACCGGCCCGATGTCTCCATCTAGAGGACATATCACAGATCACATATAATCACCGGCCCGATGTCTCCATCTAGAGGTCATATCACTGATCACATATAATCACCAGCCCGATGTCTCCATCTAGAGGTCATATCACAGATCACATATAATCACCAGCCCGATGTCTCCACCTAGAGGTCATATCACAGATCACATATAATCACCAGCCCGATGTCTCCATCTAGAGGTCATATCACAGATCACATATAATCACCAGCCCGATGTCTCCATCTAGAGGACATATCACAGATCACATATAATCACCAGCCCGATGTCTCCATCTAGAGGTCATATCACAGATCACATATAATCACCAGCCCGATGTCACCATCTAGAGGACATATCACAGATCACATATAATCACCAGCCCGATGTCACCATCTAGAGGACATATCACAGATCACATATAATCACCAGCCCGATGTCACCATCTAGAGGACATATCACAGATCACATATAATCACCAGCCCGATGTCACCATCTAGAGGACATATCACAGATCACATATAATCACCAGCCCGATGTCTCCATCTAGAGGACATATCACAGATCACATATAATCACCAGCCCGATGTCTCCATCTAGAGGACATATCACAGATCACATATAATCACCAGCCCGATGTCTCCATCTAGAGGTCATATCACAGATCACATATAATCACCAGCCCGATGTCTCCATCTAGAGGACATATCACAGATCACATATAATCACCAGCCCGATGTCTCCATCTAGAGGACATATCACAGATCACATATAATCACCAGCCCGATGTCTCCATCTAGAGGACAGATCACAGATCACATATAATCTCCAGCCCGATGTCTCCATCTAGAGGTCAGATCACAGATCACATATAATCACCAGCCCGATGTCTCCATCTAGAGGACATCTCACATATAATCACCGGCCCGATGTCACCATCTAGAGGTCATATCAGAGATCACATATAATCACCAGCCCGATGTCTCCATCTAGAGGACATATCAGAGATCACATATAATCACCAGCCCGATGTCTCCATCTAGAGGACAGATCACAGATCACATATAATCTCCAGCCCGATGTCTCCATCGAGAGGTCAGATCACAGATCACATATAATCACCAGCCCGATGTCTCCATCTAGAGGACATATCACAGATCACATATAATCACCGGCCCGATGTCACCATCTAGAGGTCATATCAGAGATCACATATAATCACCAGCCCGATGTCACCATCTAGAGGTCATATCAGAGATCACATATAATCACCGGCCCGATGTCACCATCTAGAGGTCATATCAGAGATCACATATAATCACCAGCCCGATGTCTACATCTAGAGGACATATCAGAGATCACATATAATCACCAGCCCGATGTCACCATCTAGAGGACATATCACTGATCACATATAATCACCAGCCCGATGTCTCCATCTAGAGGACAGATCACAGATCACATATAATCACCAGCCCGATGTCTCCATCTAGAGGTCATATCACAGATCACATATAATCACCAGCCCGATGTCTCCATCTAGAGGACATCTCACATATAATCACCGGCCCGATGTCACCATCTAGAGGTCATATCAGAGATCACATATAATCACCAGCCCGATGTCTCCATCTAGAGGACATATCAGAGATCACATATAATCACCAGCCCGATGTCTCCATCTAGAGGACATATCAGAGATCACATATAATCACCAGCCCGATGTCACCATCTAGAGGACATATCACTGATCACATATAATCACCAGCCCGATGTCTCCATCTAGAGGACATATCACTGATCACATATAATCACCAGCCCGATGTCTCCATCTAGAGGACAGATCACAGATCACATATAATCACCAGCCCGATGTCTCCATCTAGAGGACATCTCACATATAATCACCAGCCCGATGTCACCATCTAGAGGTCATATCACAGATCACATATAATCACCGGCCCGATGTCTCCATCTAGAGGTCATATCACAGATCACATATAATCACCAGCCCGATGTCTCCATCTAGAGGACAGATCACAGATCACATATAATCACCGGCCCGATGTCTCCATCTAGAGGACTTAACACAGATCACATATAATCACCAGCCCGATGTCTCCATCTAGAGGACATATCACTTATCACATATAATCACCAACCCGATGTCTCCATCTAGAGGTCATATCACAGATCACATATAATCACCAGCCCGATGTCTCCATCTAGAGGACATATCACTTATCACATATAATCACCAACCCGATGTCTCCATCTAGAGGTCATATCACAGATCACATATAATCACCAGCCCGATGTCTCCATCTAGAGGACATATCACAGATCACATATAATCACCAGCCCGATGTCTCCATCTAGAGGTCATATCACAGATCACATATAATCACCAGCCCGATGTCTCCATCTAGAGGTCATATCACAGATCACATATAATCACCAGCCCGATGTCTCCATCTAGAGGTCATATCACAGATCACATATAATCACCAACCCGATGTCTCCATCTAGAGGACATATCACAGATCACATATAATCACCAGCCCGATGTCTCCATCTAGAGGTCATATCACAGATCACATATAATCACCAACCCGATGTCTCCATCTAGAGGTCATATCACAGATCACATATAATCACCAGCCCGATGTCTCCATCTAGAGGTCATATCACAGATCACATATAATCACCAGCCCGATGTCTCCATCTAGAGGACATATCACTGATCACATATAATCACCAGCCCGATGTCTCCATCTAGAGGACATATCACAGATCACATATAATCACCAGCCCGATGTCTCCATCTAGAGGACATATCACTTATCACATATAATCACCAGCCCGATGTCACCATCTAGAGGACATATCACAGATCACATATAATCACCAGCCTGATGTCTCCATCTAGAGGACATATCACAGATCACATATAATCACCAGCCCGATGTCTCCATCTAGAGGTCATATCACAGATCACATATAATCACCAGCCCGATGTCTCCATTTAGAGGACATATCACAGATCACATATAATCACCAGCCCGATGTCTCCATCTAGAGGACATATCACAGATCACATATAATCACCAGCCCGATGTCTCCATCTAGAGGTCATATCACATATAATCACCAGCCCGATGTCACCATCTAGAGGTCATATCACAGATCACATATAATCACCAGCCCGATGTCTCCATCTAGAGGACATATCAGAGATCACATATAATCACCAGCCCGATGTCTCCATTTAGAGGACTTATCACATATAATCACCAGCCCGATGTCTCCATCTAGAGGTCATATCACAGATCACATATAATCACCAGCCCGATGTCTCCATCTAGAGGACTTATCACATATAATCACCAGCCCGATGTCTCCATCTAGAGGTCATATCACTGATCACATATAATCACCAGCCCGATGTCTCCATCTAGAGGTCATATCACAGATCACATATAATCACCAGCCCGATGTCTCCATCTAGAGGACATATCACAGATCACATATAATCACCAGCCCGATGTCTCCATCTAGAGGTCAGATCACAGATCACATATAATCACCAGCCCGATGTCTCCATCTAGAGGACATCTCACATATAATCACCGGCCCGATGTCACCATCTAGAGGTCATATCAGAGATCACATATAATCACCAGCCCGATGTCTCCATCTAGAGGACATATCAGAGATCACATATAATCACCAGCCCGATGTCTCCATCTAGAGGTCATATCACAGATCACATATAATCACCAGCCCGATGTCTCCATCTAGAGGTCATATCACTGATCACATATAATCACCAGCCCGATGTCTCCATCTAGAGGACATATCACTGATCACATATAATCACCAGCCCGATGTCTCCATCTAGAGGACAGATCACAGATCACATATAATCTCCAGCCCGATGTCTCCATCTAGAGGACATCTCGCATATAATCACCGGCCCGATGTCTCCATCTAGAGGACATATCACAGATCACATATAATCACCAGCCCGATGTCTCCATCTAGAGGACATATCACAGATCACATATAATCACCAGCCCGATGTCTCCATCTAGAGGACAGATCACAGATCACATATAATCTCCAGGCCGATGTCTCCATCTAGAGGACATCTCGCATATAATCACCGGCCCGATGTCTCCATCTAGAGGTCATATCACAGATCACATATAATCACCAGCCCGATGTCTCCATCTAGAGGTCATATCACAGGTCACATATAATCACCAGCCCGATGTCTCCATCTAGAGGACATATCACAGATCACATATAATCACCAGCCCGATGTCTCCATCTAGAGGACAGATCACAGATCACATATAATCTCCAGCCCGATGTCTCCATCTAGAGGTCATATCACTGATCACATATAATCACCGGCCCGATGTCTCCATCTAGAGGTCATATCACAGATCACATATAATCACCAGCCCGATGTCTCCATCTAGAGGTCATATCACAGATCACATGTAATCACCAGCCCGATGTCTCCATCTAGAGGACTTAACACAGATCACATATAATCACCAGCCCGATGTCTCCATCTACAGGACATATCACAGGTCACATATAATCACCAGCCCGATGTCTCCATCTAGAGGACATATCACAGATCACATATAATCACCAGCCCGATGTCTCCATCTAGAGGACATATCACAGATCACATATAATCACCAGCCCGATGTCTCCATCTAGAGGACATATCACTGATCACATATAATCACCAACCCGATGTCTCCATCTAGAGGTCATATCACAGATCACATATAATCACCAGCCCGATGTCTCCATCTAGAGGTCATATTACAGATCACATATAATCACCAGCCCGATGTCTCCATCTAGAGGACATATCACAGATCACATATAATCACCAGCCCGATGTCTCCATCTAGAGGACATATCACAGATCACATACAATCACCAGCCCGATGTCTCCATCTAGAGGACATATCACTTATCACATATAATCACCAGCCCGATGTCACCATCTAGAGGACATATCACTGATCACATATAATCACCAGCCCGATGTCTCCATCTAGAGGACATATCACTTATCACATATAATCACCAGCCCGATGTCACCATCTAGAGGACATATCACAGATCACATATAATCACCAGCCCGATGTCTCCATCTAGAGGACTTATCACATATAATCACCAGCCCGATGTCTCCATCTAGAGGACATATCACTGATCACATATAATCACCAGCCCGATGTCTCCATCTAGAGGACATATCACTGATCACATATAATCACCAGCCCGATGTCTCCATCTAGAGGACTTATCACATATAATCACCAGCCCGATGTCTCCATCTAGAGGACATATCACTGATCACATATAATCACCAGCCCGATGTCTCCATCTAGAGGACTTATCACATATAATCACCAGCCCGATGTCTCCATCTAGAGGACATATCACAGATCACATATAATCACCAGCCCGATGTCTCCATCTAGAGGACATATCACTGATCACATATAATCACCAGCCCGATGTCTCCATCTAGAGGACATATCACAGATCACATATAATCACCAGCCCGATGTCTCCATCTAGAGGTCATATCACAGATCACATATAATCAATAGCCCGATGTCTCCATCTAGAGGACATATCACAGATCACATATAATCACCAGCCCGATGTCTCCATCTAGAGGTCATATCACAGATCACATATAATCACCAGCCCGATGTCACCATCTAGAGGTCATATCACAGATCACATATAATCACCAGCCCGATGTCTCCATCTAGAGGTCATATCACAGATCACATATAATCACCAGCCCGATGTCTCCATCTAGAGGTCATATCACAGATCACATATAATCACCAGCCCGATGTCTCCATCTAGAGGACATATCACAGATCACATATAATCACCAGCCCGATGTCTCCATCTAGAGGTCATATCACAGATCACATATAATCACCAGCCCGATGTCTCCATCTAGAGGACATATCACAGATCACATATAATCACCAGCCCGATGTCTCCATCTAGAGGTCATATCACAGATCACATATAATCACCGGCCCGATGTCTCCATCTAGAGGACATATCACAGATCACATATAATCACCAGCCCGATGTCTCCATCTAGAGGACATATCACATATAATCACCAGCTCGATGTCTCCATCTAGAGGACATATCACTGATCACATATAATCACCAACCCGATGTCTCCATCTAGAGGACATATCACAGATCACATATAATCACCAGCCCGATGTCTCCATCTAGAGGACATATCACAGATCACATATAATCACCAGCCCGATGTCACCATCTAGAGGACTTATCACATATAATCACCAGCCCGATGTCTCCATCTAGAGGTCATATCACAGATCACATATAATCACCAGCCCGATGTCTCCATCTAGAGGTCATATCACAGATCACATATAATCACCAGCCCGAGGTCTCCATTTAGAGGACATATCACTGATCACATATAATCACCAGCCCGATGTCACCATCTAGAGGACATATCACAGATCACATATAATCACCAGCCCGATGTCTCCATCTAGCGGTCATATCACAGATCAAATATAATCACCAGCCCGATGTCTCCATCTAGAGGTCATATCACAGATCACATATAATCACCAGCCCGATGTCTCCATCTAGAGGTCATATCACAGATCACATATAATCACCAGCCCAATGTCTCCATCTAGAGGTCATATCAGAGATCACATATAATCACCAGCCCGATGTCTCCATCTAGAGGTCATATCAGAGATCACATATAATCACCAGCCCGATGTCTCCATCTAGAGGTCATATCAGAGATCACATATAATCACCAGCCCGATGTCTCCATCTAGAGGTCATATCAGAGATCACATATAATCACCAGCCCGATGTCTCCATCTAGAGGTCATATCACAGATCACATATAATCACCAGCCCGATGTCTCCATCTAGAGGTCATATCACAGATCACATATAATCACCAGCCCGATGTCTCCATCTAGAGGTCATATCACAGATCACATATAATCACCAGCCCAATGTCTCCATCTAGAGGTCATATCACAGATCACATATAATCACCAGCCCGATGTCTCCATCTAGAGGTCATATCACAGATCACATATAATCACCAGCCCGATGTCTCCATCTAGAGGACATATCACAGATCACATATAATCACCAGCCCGATGTCACCATCAAGAGGACATATCACAGATCACATATAATCACCAGCCCGATGTCTCCATCTAGAGGTCATATCACAGATCACATATAATCACCAGCCCGATGTCTCCATCTAGAGGTCATATCACAGATCACATATAATCACCAGCCCGATGTCTCCATCTAGAGGTCATATCACAGATCACATATAATCACCGGCCCGATGTCTCCATCTAGAGGTCATATCACAGATCACATATAATCACCAGCCCGATGTCACCATCTAGAGGTCATATCACAGATCACATATAATCACCAGCCCGATGTCTCCATCTAGAGGACATATCAGAGATCACATATAATCACCGGCCCGATGTCTCCATCTAGAGGTCATATCACAGATCACATATAATCACCGGCCCGATGTCTCCATCTAGAGGTCATATCACAGATCACATATAATCACCGGCCCGATGTCTCCATCTAGAGGTCATATCACAGATCACATATAATCACCAGCCCGATGTCTCCATCTAGAGGTCATATCACATATAATCACCAGCCCGATGTCTCCATCTAGAGGTCATATCACAGATCACATATAATCACCAGCCCGATGTCTCCATCTAGAGGACATATCACAGATCACATATAATCACCGGCCCGATGTCTCCATCTAGAGGTCATATCACAGATCACATATAATCACCGGCCCGATGTCTCCATCTAGAGGTCATATCACTGATCACATATAATCACCAGCCCGATGTCTCCATCTAGAGGGCATATCACAGATCACATATAATCACCAGCCCAATGTCTCCATCTAGAGGACATATCACAGATCACATATAATCACCAGCCCGATGTCTCCATCTAGTGGTCATATCACAGATCACATATAATCACCAGCCCGATGTCTCCATCTAGAGGTCATATCACAGATAACATATAATCACCAGCCCGATGTCTCCATCTAGAGGGCATATCACAGATCACATATAATCACCAGCCCAATGTCTCCATCTAGAGGACATATCACAGATCACATATAATCACCAGCCCGATGTCTCCATCTAGTGGTCATATCACAGATAACATATAATCACCAGCCCGATGTCTCCATCTAGTGGTCATATCACAGATAACATATAATCACCAGCCCGATGTCTCCATCTAGAGGACATATCACAGATCACATATAATCACCAGCCCGATGTCTCCATCTAGTGGTCATATCACAGATCACATATAATCACAGCCCGATGTCACCATCAAGAGGTCATATCACAGATCACATATAATCACCAGCCCGATGTCTCCATCTAGAGGTCATATCACAGATCACATATAATCACCAGCCCGATGTCACCATCTAGAGGTCATATCACAGATCACATATAATCACCAGCCCGGTGTCACTATCTAGAGGTCATATCAGAGATCACATATAATCACCGGCCCGATGTCTCCATCTAGAGGTCATATCACAGATCACATATAATCACCAGCCCGATGTCTCCATCTAGAGGACATATCACAGATCACATATAATCACCAGCCCGATGTCTCCATCTAGTGGTCATATCACAGATCACATATAATCACCAGCCCGATGTCTCCATCTAGTGGTCATATCACAGATCACATATAATCACCAGCCCGATGTCTCCATCTAGAGGACATATCACTGATCACATATAATCACCTGCCCGATGTCTCCATCTAGAGGACATATCACAGATTACATATAATCACCAGCCCGATGTCTCCATCTAGAGGTCATATCACAGATCAAATATAATCACCAGCCCGATGTCTCCATCTATAGGTCATATCACAGATCACATATAATCACCAGCCCGATGTCTCCATCTATAGGTCATATCACAGATCACATATAATCACCGGCCCGATGTCTCCATCTAGAGGACATATCACAGATCACATATAATCACCAGCCCGATGTCTCCATCTAGAGGTCATATCACATATAATCACCAGCCCGATGTCTCCACCTAGAGGTCATATCACAGATCACATATAATCACCAGCCCGATGTCACCATCTAGAGGACATATCACAGATCACATATAATCACCAGCCCGATGTCACCATCTAGAGGACATATCACAGATCACATATAATCACCAGCCCGATGTCTCCATCTAGAGGACATATCACAGATCACATATAATCACCAGCCCGATGTCTCCACCTAGAGGTCATATCACAGATCACATATAATCACCAGCCCGATGTCACCATCTAGAGGACATATCACAGATCACATATAATCACCAGCCCGATGTCTCCATCTAGAGGACATATCACAGACCACATATAATCACCAGTCCGATGTCTCCATCTAGAGGTCATATCACAGATCACATATAATCATCAGCCCGATGTCACCATCTAGAGGTCATATCACAGATCACATATAATCACCAACCCGATGTCTCCATCTAGAGGTCATATCACAGATCACATATAATCACCGGCCCGATGTCTCCATCTAGAGGACATATCACAGATCACATATAATCACCAGCCCGATGTCTCCATCTAGAGGTCATATCACATATAATCACCAGCCCGATGTCTCCACCTAGAGGTCATATCACAGATCACATATAATCACCTGCCCGATGTCACCATCTAGAGGACAGATCACAGATCACATATAATCTCCAGCCCGATGTCTCCATCTAGAGGTCAGATCACAGATCACATATAATCACCAGCCCGATGTCTCCATCTAGAGGACATCTCACATATAATCACCGGACCGATGTCACCATCTAGAGGTCATATCAGAGATCACATATAATCACCAGCCCGATGTCTCCATCTAGAGGACATATCAGAGATCACATATAATCACCAGCCCGATGTCTCCATCTAGAGGACATATCACAGATCACATATAATCACCAGCCCGATGTCACCATCTAGAGGACATATCACAGATCACATATAATCACCAGCCCGATGTCTCCATCTAGAGGTCATATCACTGATCACATATAATCACCAGCCCGATGTCTCCATCTAGAGGACATATCACAGATCACATATAATCACCAGCCCGATGTCTCCATCTAGAGGTCATATCACTGATCACATATAATCACCAGCCCGATGTCTCCATCTAGAGGACATATCACAGATCACATATAATCACCAGCCCGATGTCTCCATCTAGAGGACAGATCACAGATCACATATAATCTCCAGCCCGATGTCTCCATCTAGAGGACATCTCACATATAATCACCGGCCCGATGTCTCCATCTAGAGGTCATATCACAGATCACATATAATCACCGGCCCGATGTCTCCATCTAGAGGTCATATCACAGATCACATATAATCACCAGCCCGATGTCTCCATCTAGAGGTCATATCACAGATCACATATAATCACCAGCCCGATGTCTCCATCTAGAGGACAGATCACAGATCACATATAATCTCCAGCCCGATGTCTCCATCTAGAGGTCATATCACTGATCACATATAATCACCGGCCCGATGTCTCCATCTAGAGGACTTAACACAGATCACATATAATCACCAGCCCGATGTCTCCATCTAGAGGACATATCACAGATCACATATAATCACCAGCCCGATGTCTCCATCTAGAGGTCATATCACAGATCACATATAATCACCAGCCCGATGTCTCCATCTAGAGGTCATATCACAGATCACATATAATCACCAACCCGATGTCTCCATCTAGAGGTCATATCACAGATCACACATAATCACCAGCCCGATGTCTCCATCTAGAGGTCATATCACTGATCACATATAATCACCGGCCCGATGTCTCCATCTAGAGGACATATCACTGATCACATATAATCACCAGCCCGATGTCTCCAACTAGAGGTCATATCAGAGATCACATATAATCACCAGCCCGATGTCTCCATCTAGAGGTCATATCACAGATCACATATAATCACCAGCCCGATGTCACCATCTAGAGGTCATATCACAGATCACATATAATCACCAGCCCGATGTCTCCATCTAGAGGACAGATCACATATAATCTCCAGCCCGATGTCTCCATCTAGAGGACATATCACAGATCACATATAATCACCAGCCCGATGTCTCCATCTAGAGGTCATATTACAGATCACATATAATCACCAGCCCGATGTCACCATCTAGAGGACATATCACTGATCACATATAATCACCAGCCCGATGTCTCCATCTAGAGGACATATCACTTATCACATATAATCACCAGCCCGATGTCACCATCTAGAGGACATATCACAGATCACATATAATCACCAGCCCGATGTCACCATCTAGAGGACATATCACAGATCACATATAATCACCAGCCCGATGTCACCATCTAGAGGACATATCACAGATCACATATAATCACCAGCCCGATGTCTCCATCTAGAGGTCATATCACAGATCACATATAATCACCAGCCCGATGTCTCCATCTAGAGAACATATCACAGATCACATATAATCACCAGCCCGATGTCTCCATCTAGAGGACATATCACAGATCACATATAATCACCAGCCCGATGTCTCCATCTAGAGGACATATCACTGATCACATATAATCACCAGCCCGATGTCTCCATCTAGAGAACATATCACAGATCACATATAATCACCAGCCCGATGTCTCCATCTAGAGGTCATATCACTGATCACATATAATCACCAGCCCGATGTCTCCATCTAGAGGTCATATCACAGATCACATATAATCACCAGCCCGATGTCTCCATCTAGAGGTCATATCACAGATCACATATAATCACCAGCCCGATGTCTCCATCTAGAGGACATATCAGAGATCACATATAATCACCGGCCCGATGTCTCCATCTAGAGGACATATCACAGATCACATATAATCACAGCCCGATGTCTCCATCTAGAGGTCATATCACTGATCACATATAATCACCAGCCCGATGTCACCATCTAGAGGACATATCACTGATCACATATAATCACCAGCCCGATGTCTCCATCTAGAGAACATATCACTGATCACATATAATCACCAGCCCGATGTCTCCATCTAGAGGTCATATCACAGATCACATATAATCACCAGCCCGATGTCTCCATCTAGAGGACATATCACTGATCACATATAATCACCAGCCCGATGTCTCCATCTAGAGAACATATCACTGATCACATATAATCACCAGCCCGATGTCTCCATCTAGAGGTCATATCACTGATCACATATAATCACCAGCCCGATGTCTCCATCTAGAGGTCATATCACAGATCACATATAATCACCAGCCCGATGTCACCATCTAGAGGTCATATCACAGATCACATATAATCACCAGCCCGATGTCTCCATCTAGAGGTCATATCACAGATCACATATAATCACCAGCCCGATGTCTCCATCTAGAGGTCATATCACAGATCACATATAATCACCAGCCCGATGTCTCCATCTAGAGGTCATATCACAGATCACATATAATCACCAGCCCGATGTCTCCATCTAGAGGTCATATCACAGATCACATATAATCACCAGCCCGATGTCTCCATCTAGAGGACATATCACAGATCACATATAATCACCAGCCCGATGTCTCCATCTAGAGGTCATATCACAGATCACATATAATCACCAGCCCGATGTCTCCATCTAGAGGACTTATCACAGATCACATATAATCACCAGCCCGATGTCTCCATCTAGAGGACATATCACAGATCACATATAATCACCAGCCCGATGTCTCCATCTAGAGGTCATATCACAGATCACATATAATCACCAGCCCGATGTCTCCATCTAGAGGTCATATCACAGATCACATATAATCACCGGCCCGATGTCTCCATCTAGAGGACATATCACATATAATCACCAGCCCGATGTCTCCATCTAGAGGACATATCACAGATCACATATAATCACCAGCCCGATGTCTCCATCTAGAGGACTTATCACAGATCACATATAATCACCAACCCGATGTCTCCATCTAGAGGTCATATCACAGATCACATATAATCACCAGCCCGATGTCTCCATCTAGAGGTCATATCACAGATCACATATAATCACCAGCCCGATGTCTCCATCTAGAGGACTTATCACATATAATCACCAGCCCGATGTCTCCATCTAGAGGACTTATCATATATAATCACCAGCCCGATGTCTCCATCTAGAGGTCATATCACAGATCACATATAATCACCAGCCCGATGTCTCCATCTAGAGGACATATCACAGATCACATATAATCACCAGCCCGATGTCTCCATCTAGAGGTCATATCACAGATCACATATAATCACCAGCCCGATGTCTCCATCTAGAGGTCATATCACAGATCACATATAATCACCAGCCCGATGTCTCCATCTAGAGGTCATATCACAGATCACATATAATCACCAGCCCGATGTCTCCATCTAGAGGACTTATCACATATAATCACCAGCCCGATGTCTCCATCTAGAGGACTTATCATATATAATCACCAGCCCGATGTCTCCATCTAGAGGTCATATCACAGATCACATATAATCACCAGCCCGATGTCTCCATCTAGAGGACATATCACAGATCACATATAATCACCAGCCCGATGTCTCCATCTAGAGGTCATATCACAGATCACATATAATCACCAGCCCGATGTCTCCATCTAGAGGTCATATCACAGATCACATATAATCACCAGCCCGATGTCTCCATCTAGAGGACTTATCACATATAATCACCAGCCCGATGTCTCCATCTAGAGGACTTATCATATATAATCACCAGCCCGATGTCTCCATCTAGAGGTCATATCACAGATCACATATAATCACCAGCCCGATGTCTCCATCTAGAGGACATATCACAGATCACATATAATCACCAGCCCGATGTCTCCATCTAGAGGTCATATCACAGATCACATATAATCACCAGCCCGATGTCTCCATCTAGAGGACATATCACAGATCACATATAATCACCAGCCCGATGTCTCCATCTAGAGGTCATATCACAGATCACATATAATCACCAGCCCGATGTCTCCATCTAGCGGTCATATCACAGATCAAATATAATCACCAGCCCGATGTCTCCATCTAGCGGTCATATCACAGATCAAATATAATCACCAGCCCGATGTCTCCATCTAGAGGTCATATCACAGATCACATATAATCACCAGCCCGATGTCTCCATCTAGCGGTCATATCACAGATCAAATATAATCACCAGCCCGATGTCTCCATCTAGAGGTCATATCACTGATCACATATAATCACCAGCCCGATGTCTCCATCTAGCGGTCATATCACAGATCACATATAATCACCAGCCCGATGTCTCCATCTAGAGGTCATATCACAGATCAAATATAATCACCAGCCCGATGTCACCATCTAGAGGTCATATCACAGATCACATATAATCACCAGCCCGATGTCTCCATCTAGAGGTCATATAACAGATCACATATAATCACCAGCCCGATGTCTCCATCTAGAGGTCATATCAGAGATCACATATAATCACCAGCCCGATGTCTCCATCTAGAGGTCATATCAGAGATCACATATAATCACCAGCCCGATGTCTCCATCTAGAGGTCATATCACAGATAACATATAATCACCAGCCCGATGTCTCCATCTAGTGGTCATATCACAGATCACATATAATCACCTGCCCGATGTCTCCATCTAGAGGTCATATCACAGATCACATATAATCACCAGCCCGATGTCACCATCAAGAGGACATATCACAGATCACATATAATCACCAGCCCGATGTCTCCATCTAGAGGTCATATCACAGATCACATATAATCACCGGCCCGATGTCTCCATCTAGAGGTCATATCACAGATCACATATAATCACCGGCCCGATGTCTCCATCTAGAGGTCATATCACAGATCACATATAATCACCAGCCCGATGTCACCATCTAGAGGTCATATCACAGATCACATATAATCACCCGCCCGATGTCTCCATCTAGAGGACATATCAGAGATCACATATAATCACCGGCCCGATGTCTCCATCTAGAGGTCATATCACAGATCACATATAATCACCGGCCCGATGTCTCCATCTAGAGGTCATATCACAGATCACATATAATCACCAGCCCGATGTCTCCATCTAGAGGTCATATCACAGATCACATATAATCACCAGCCCGATGTCTCCATCTAGAGGTCATATCACAGATCACATATAATCACCAGCCCGATGTCACCATCTAGAGGTCATATCACAGATCACATATAATCACCAGCCCGATGTCTCCATCTAGAGGTCATATCACAGATCACATATAATCACCTGCCCGATGTCTCCATCTAGAGGTCATATCACAGATCACATATAATCACCAGCCCGATGTCTCCATCTAGAGGTCATATCACAGATCACATATAATCACCAGCCCGATGTCTCCATCTAGAGGTCATATCACAGATCACATATAATCACCAGCCCGATGTCTCCATCTAGAGGTCATATCACAGATCACATATAATCACCAGCCCGATGTCACCATCTAGAGGTCATATCACAGATCACATATAATCACCAGCCCGATGTCTCCATCTAGAGGTCATATCACAGATCACATATAATCACCAGCCCGATGTCTCCATCTAGAGGTCATATCACAGATCACATATAATCACCAGCCTGATGTCACCATCTAGAGGTCATATCACAGATCACATATAATCACCAGCCCGATGTCTCCATCTAGAGGACATATCAGAGATCACATATAATCACCGGCCCGATGTCTCCATCTAGAGGTCATATCACAGATCACATATAATCACCAGCCCGATGTCTCCATCTAGAGGACATATCAGAGATCACATATAATCACCGGCCCGATGTCTCCATCTAGAGGTCATATCACAGATCACATATAATCACCGGCCCGATGTCTCCATCTAGAGGTCATATCACAGATCACATATAATCACCGGCCCGATGTCTCCATCTAGAGGTCATATCACAGATCACATATAATCACCAGCCCGATGTCTCCATCTAGAGGACATATCACAGATCACATATAATCACCGGCCCGATGTCTCCATCTAGAGGACATATCACTGATCACATATAATCACCAGCCCGATGTCTCCATCTAGAGGGCATATCACAGATCACATATAATCACCAGCCCGATGTCTCCATCTAGAGGTCATATCACAGACCACATATAATCACCAGCCCGATGTCTCCATCTAGAGGACATATCACAGATCACATATAATCACCAGCCCGATGTCTCCATCTAGAGGACAGATCACAGATCACATATAATCACCAGCCCGATGTCTCCATCTAGAGGACATATCACAGATCACATATAATCACCGGCCCGATGTCTCCATCTAGAGAACATATCACAGATCACATATAATCACCAGCCCGATGTCTCCATCTAGTGGTCATATCACAGATCACATATAATCACCAGCCCGATGTCTCCATCTAGTGGTCATATCACAGATCACATATAATCACCAGCCCGATGTCTCCATCTAGTGGTCATATCACAGATCACATATAATCACCAGCCCGATGTCTCCATCTAGAGGACAGATCACAGATCACATATAATCACCGGCCCGATGTCTCCATCTAGAGGACATATCACAGATCACATATAATCACCAGCCCGATGTCTCCATCTAGAGGACAGATCACAGATCACATATAATCACCAGCCCGATGTCTCCATCTAGAGGACATATCACTGATCACATATAATCACCAGCCCGATGTCTCCATCTAGAGAACATATCACAGATCACATATAATCACCAGCCCGATGTCTCCATCTAGTGGTCATATCACAGATCACATATAATCACCAGCCCGATGTCTCCATCTAGAGGACATATCACAGATCACATATAATCACCGGCCCGATGTCTCCATCTAGAGGTCATATCACAGATCACATATAATCACCAGCCCGATGTCTCCATCTAGAGGTCGTATCACAGATCACATATAATCACCAGCCCGATGTCACCATCTAGAGGTCATATCACAGATCACATATAATCACCAGCCCGGTGTCTCCATCTAGAGGTCATATCACAGATCACATATAATCACCAGCCCGATGTCTCCATCTAGAGGACATATCACAGATCACATATAATCACCAGCCCGATGTCTCCATCTAGAGGACATATCACAGATCACATATAATCACCAGCCCGATGTCACCATCTAGAGGTCATATCACAGATCACATATAATCACCAGCCCGGTGTCTCCATCTAGAGGACATATCACAGATCACATATAATCACCAGCCCGATGTCTCCATCTAGTGGTCATAACACAGATCACATATAATCACCAGCCCGATGTCTCCATCTAGAGGACATATCACAGATCACATATAATCACCAGCCCGATGTCTCCATCTAGTGGTCATAACACAGATCACATATAATCACCAGCCCGATGTCTCCATCTAGAGGTCATATCACAGATCACATATAATCACCAGCCCGATGTCTCCATCTAGAGGTCATATCACTGATCACATATAATCACCAGCCCGATGTCTCCATCTAGTGGTCATAACACAGATCACATATAATCACCAGCCCGATGTCTCCATCTAGAGGTCATATCACAGATCACATATAATCACCAGCCCGATGTCACCATCTAGAGGTCATATCACAGACCACATATAATCACCGGCCCGATGTCTCCATCTAGAGGTCATATCACAGATCACATATAATCACCAGCCCAATGTCTCCATCTAGAGGACATATCACAGATCACATATAATCACCAGCCCGATGTCACCATCTAGAGGTCATATCACTGATCACATATAATCACAGCCCGATGTCACCATCTAGAGGACATATCACAGATCACATATAATCACCAGCCCGATGTCACCATCTAGAGGTCATATCACAGATCACATATAATCACCAGCCCGATGTCTCCATCTAGGGGACATATCACAGATCACATATAATCACCAGCCCGATGTCACCATCTAGAGGACATATCACAGATCACATATAATCACCAGCCCGATGTCACCATCTAGAGGTCATATCACTGATCACATATAATCACAGCCCGATGTCACCATCTAGAGGTCATATCACAGATCACATATAATCACCAGCCCGATGTCTCCATCTAGAGGTCATATCACATATAATCACCAGCCCGATGTCTCCATCTAGAGGTCATATCACTGATCACATATAATCACAGCCCGATGTCTCCATCTAGAGGTCATATCACATATAATCACCAGCCCGATGTCTCCATCTAGTGGTCATATCACAGATCACATATAATCACAGCCCGATGTCACCAACTAGAGGTCATATCACAGATCACATATAATCACAGCCCGATGTCACCATCTAGAGGTCATATCACAGATCACATATAATCACCAGCCCGATGTCTCCATCTAGAGGTCATATCACAGATCACATATAATCACCAGCCCGATGTCTCCATCTAGAGGACATATCACAGATCACATATAATCACAGCCCGATGTCACCATCTAGAGGTCATATCACAGATCACATATAATCACCAGCCCGATGTCTCCATCTAGAGGACATATCACAGATCACATATAATCACCAGCCCGATGTCTCCATCTAGTGGTCATATCACAGATCACATATAATCACCAGCCCGATGTCTCCATCTAAAGGTCATATCACAGATCACATATAATCACCAGCCCGATGTCTCCATCTAGAGGACATATCACTGATCACATATAATCACCAGCCCGATGTCTCCATCTAGTGGTCATATCACAGATCACATATAATCACCAGCCCGATGTCACCATCTAGAGGTCATATCACTGATCACATATAATCACCAGCCCGATGTCACCATCTAGAGGTCATATCACAGATCACATATAATCACCAGCCCGATGTCACCATCTAGAGGTCATATCACAGATCACATATAATCACCAGTCCGATGTCTCCACCTAGAGGTCATATCACAGATCACGTATAATCACCAGCCCGATGTCTCCATCTAGAGGTCATATCACTGATCACATATAATCACCAGCCCGATGTCTCCATTTAGAGGTCATATCACAGATCACATATAATCACCGGCCCGATGTCTCCATCTAGAGGTCATATCACAGATCACATATAATCACCAGCCCGATGTCACCATCTAGAGGTCATATCACAGATCACATATAATCACCAGCCCGATGTCTCCATCTAGAGGTCATATCACAGATCACATATAATCACCAGCCCGATGTCTCCATCTAGAGGACATATCACAGATCACATATAATCACCAGCCCGATGTCTCCATCTAGAGGTCATATCACTGATCACATATAATCACCGGCCCGATGTCTCCATCTAGAGGACATATCACAGATCACATATAATCACCAGCCCGATGTCTCCATCTAGAGAACATATCACAGATCACATATAATCACCAGCCCGATGTCTCCATCTAGAGGACATATCACTGATCACATATAATCACCAGCCCGATGTCACCATCTAGAGGTCATATCACAGATCACATATAATCACCAGCCCGATGTCTCCATCTAGAGGTCATATCACAGATCACATATAATCACCAGCCCGATGTCTCCATCTAGAGGACAGATCACTGATCACATATAATCACCGGCCCGATGTCACCATCTAGAGGACATATCACTGATCACATATAATCACAGCCCGATGTCACCATCTAGAGGTCATATCACAGATCACATATAATCACCGGCCCGATGTCTCCATCTAGAGGACAGATCACTGATCACATATAATCACCGGCCCGATGTCACCATCTAGAGGACATATCACAGATCACATATAATCACCAGCCCGATGTCTCCATCTAGAGGACATATCACAGATCACATATAATCACCAGCCCGATGTCTCCATCTAGAGGACATATCACTGATCACATATAATCACCAGCCCGATGTCTCCATCTAGAGGTTATATCACAGATCACATATAATCACCAGCCCGATGTCTCCATCTAGAGGTCATATCACAGATCACATATAATCACCAGCCCGATGTCTCCATCTAGAGGTTATATCACAGATCACATATAATCACCAGCCCGATGTCTCCATCTAGAGGACAGATCACAGATCACATATAATCACCAGCCCGATGTCTCCATCTAGAGGACAGATCACAGATCACATATAATCACCAGCCCGATGTCTCCATCTAGAGGTCATATCACAGATCACATATAATCACCAGCCCGATGTCTCCATCTAGAGGTCATATCACAGATCACATATAATCACCAGCCCGATGTCTCCATCTAGAGGTTATATCACAGATCACATATAATCACCAGCCCGATGTCTCCATCTAGAGGTTATATCACAGATCACATATAATCACCAGCCCGATGTCTCCATCTAGAGGTCATATCACAGATCACATATAATCACCAGCCCGATGTCTCCATCTAGAGGACATATCACAGATCACATATAATCACCAGCCCGATGTCTCCATCTAGAGGACATATCACTGATCACATATAATCACCAGCCCGATGTCTCCATCTAGAGGTCATATCACAGATCACATATAATCACCAGCCCGATGTCACCATCTAGAGGACATATCACAGATCACATATAATCACCGGCCCGATGTCTCCATCTAGAGGTCATATCACAGATCACATATAATCACCAGCCCGATGTCTCCATCTAGAGGACATATCACAGATCACATATAATCACCAGCCCGATGTCTCCATCTAGAGGTCATATCACAGATCACATATAATCACCAGCCCGATGTCTCCATCTAGAGGTCATATCAAAGATCACATATAATCACCAGCCCGATGTCTCCATCTAGAGGACATATCACAGATCACATATAATCACCGGCCCGATGTCTCCATCTAGAGGTCATATCAAAGATCACATATAATCACCAGCCCGATGTCTCCATCTAGAGGTCATATCAAAGATCACATATAATCACCAGCCCGATGTCTCCATCTAGAGGTCATATCACAGATCACATATAATCACCGGCCCGATGTCTCCATCTAGAGGACATATCACAGATCACATATAATCACCAGCCCAATGTCTCCATCTAGAGGTCATATCACAGATCACATATAATCACCAGCCCGATGTCTCCATCTAGGAGGTCATATCACAGATCACATATAATCACCAGCCCGATGTCTCCATCTAGAGGACATATCACAGATCACATATAATCACCAGCCCGATGTCTCCATCTAGAGGACATATCACTGATCACATATAATCACCAGCCCGATGTCTCCATCTAGAGGTCATATCACAGATCACATATAATCACCGGCCCGATGTCTCCATCTAGAGGTCATATCACAGATCACATATAATCACCGGCCCAATGTCTCCATCTAGAGGTCATATCACAGATCACATATAATCACCAGCCCGATGTCTCCATCTAGGAGGTCATATCACAGATCACATATAATCACCAGCCCGATGTCTCCATCTAGAGGACATATCACAGATCACATATAATCACCAGCCCGATGTCTCCATCTAGAGGACATATCACTGATCACATATAATCACCAGCCCGATGTCTCCATCTAGAGGTCATATCACAGATCACATATAATCACCAGCCCGATGTCTCCATCTAGAGGACATATCACAGATCACATATAATCACCAGCCCGATGTCTCCATCTAGAGGTCATATCACAGATCACATATAATCACCAGCCCGATGTCTCCATCTAGAGGACATATCACTGATCACATATAATCACCAGCCCGATGTCACCATCTAGAGGACATATCACAGATCACATATAATCACCAGCCCAATGTCTCCATCTAGAGGTCATATCACAGATCACATATAATCACCAGCCCGATGTCTCCATCTAGGAGGTCATATCACAGATCACATATAATCACCAGCCCGATGTCTCCATCTAGAGGACATATCACAGATCACATATAATCACCAGCCCGATGTCTCCATCTAGAGGACATATCACTGATCACATATAATCACCAGCCCGATGTCTCCATCTAGAGGTCATATCACAGATCACATATAATCACCAGCCCGATGTCTCCATCTAGAGGACATATCACAGATCACATATAATCACCAGCCCGATGTCTCCATCTAGAGGTCATATCACAGATCACATATAATCACCAGCCCGATGTCTCCATCTAGAGGACATATCACAGATCACATATAATCACCGGCCCGATGTCTCCATCTAGAGGTCATATCACAGATCACATATAATCACCAGCCCGATGTCTCCATCTAGAGGACATATCACTGATCACATATAATCACCAGCCCGATGTCACCATCTAGAGGACATATCACAGATCACATATAATCACCAGCCCGATGTCTCCATCTAGAGGTCATATCACAGATCACATATAATCACCAGCCCGATGTCTCCATCTAGAGGTCATATCACAGATCACATATAATCACCAGCCCGATGTCTCCATCTAGAGGACTTATCACATATAATCACCAGCCCGATGTCTCCATCTAGAGGACATATCACAGATCACATATAATCACCGGCCCGATGTCTCCATCTAGAGGTCATATCACAGATCACATATAATCACCAGCCCGATGTCTCCATCTAGAGGACATATCACTGATCACATATAATCACCAGCCCGATGTCACCATCTAGAGGTCATATCACAGATCACATATAATCACCAGCCCGATGTCTCCATCTAGAGGACATATCACAGATCACATATAATCACCGGCCCGATGTCTCCATCTAGAGGTCATATCACAGATCACATATAATCACCAGCCCGATGTCTCCATCTAGAGGTCATATCACATATAATCATAGAATCATAGAATGGTAGAGTTGGAAGGGACCTCCTGGGTCATCTGGTCCAACCCCCTGCTCAAAGCAGGATTCACTAGATCATCTCAGACAGATGTCTGTCCAGCCTCTGTTTGAAGACGTCCATTGAAGGGGAACTCACCACCTCTCGTGGCAGCCTGTTCCACTCATTAATCACCCTAACTGTCAAAAAGTTTTTTCTAATATCTAATCTGTGTCTCCTCCCATTTAGTTTCATCCCATTGCTTCTAGTCTTTCCTTGTGCAAATGAGAATAAAGATGATCCTTCTACAATGTGACAGCCCTTGACATATTTGTAGACAGCTATTAAGTCTCCTCTCAGTCTTCTTTTTTACAAGCTAAACATTCCCAAATCCTGCAACCGTTCCTCATAGGACATGGTTTGCAGACCAGTCACCATTCTGGTCGCTCTTCTCTGAACTTGCTCCAGTTTGTCTATGTCTTTTTTAAAATGTGGTGCCCAAAACTGTACACAGTATTCCAGATGAGGTCTGACCAAAGAGGAGTAAAGACCGATAATGACTTCACGTGATCTAGACTGTATGCTTCTGTTAATACATCCCAGAATTGTATTTGCCTTTTTTGCTGCTGCATCACACTGTTGACTCAGGTATACTAATAGATCATAGACTGAACATAAGTCTTTTTCACATGTACTGTTGCTTAGCTCTATTCCTCCCATTCTGTATATGCTTTTTTCATTTTTATTGCCCAGATGTAGTACTTTGCATTTTTCCCTGTTAAAAACCATTCTGTTGGTTGCTGCCCACTGCTCCAGTTTATTTAGGTCTTTTTGAATCCTCTCTCTCTCTTCTCTAGTATTAGCTATCCCTCCTAGCTTCGTGTCATCAGCAAATTTAATCAGTTTACCCTCAATTCCTTCATCTAAATCATTGATAAAGATGTTGAACAATACAGGTCCCAGGACAGAGCCCTGTGGTATCCCACTTGAGACATTCATCCAGCTGGATGTGAAGCCATTTACAACCACCCTTTGAGTCCGATCACTAAGCCAGTTATGAATCCACCTAACAGTTGCCTGGTCCATTGCATACTTGGTCATTTTTTCAATAAGGATGGTGTGAGATACTTTGTCAAATGCTTTGCTGAAGTCAAGATATACTATATCTACAGCATTTCCCTGATCCACCCAGTCAGTGATTCTGTCATAGAAGGAAATTAAGTTAGTCTGACATGACTTGTTAGTTACAAACCCATGCTGACTCTGGTTAATCACTTCATTCTTATCCAGGTACTTACATACATGTTGTTTAATAATTTGTTCAAAGATCTTTCCTGGTATAGAAGTCAGACTCACCGGCCTATAGTTCCCTGGGTCCACCTTCTTCCCCTTTTTGAAGATAGGAACATTTGCTCTTCTCCAGTCTTCTGGGACTTCTCCTGTTTTCCAAGAATTTTCAAAGATTATGGAGAGTGGTTCTAAAATTTCTTCTACGATCTCCTTCAGTACTCTGGGGTGTAATTCATCTGGACCTGGAGACTTGAACTCATTTATGTTAGCTAAATATTCCCTCACAATCTTTCTGTTTACAGATAACTTGGATTCCTCTATTCCTTTAAAAGGACAGTGAAGATCAGTTGATGTTACATTTTCTTTCTGAGAGAAAACAGATGCAAAATAGGAATTAAAAAGTTCGGCCTTCTCAACATCCTTTCTTACCATTTCTCCATTTTCATCCTGTAAAAATCCTATAGCATCTTTGACTTTTCTTTTACTTTTGACATACCCCCAAAATCCTTTTTTATTGCTTTTGACATCTCTTGCAAGCCATAATTCATTGTCAGCTTTAGCTAACCTGATACGTGCCCTACAGGTTCTGCAGACTGCATTATAATCTTCTTTAGATATGCCTCCCTCTTTCCATTTGATAAACATTTCTTTCTTTCTTTTTAGCATGTGTTTAAGTTCTGTGTTCATCCATCCTGGTTTCCTTAAATGCTTCCCGTTCTTCCTACTTTTCGGGATTGTTAACGATTGTGCTTTGAGAATCTCATTTTTAAAAATTTCCCATCCTTCCTGGACATTTTTGTCCTTAAGGACATGCAGCCATTGGATCCCTCCTATTCTCTTTCTGAGTCTCTTAAAATCTGCCTTTCTAAAATCTAACCTTGAAGTTTGAGTCTTCACATGTCTTCCTCCTCTAGTTATCCAAAATTCTATAATAGCATGATCGCTGCCTCCTAGGGTCCCAGCCACCTTTACCTCCTCAACCATTTCCTCCCTGTTTATAAGGATTAGATCCAAAGTAGCAGATCCCCTTGTTTTCTCCCCTACCTTTTGGAAGATAAAGTTGTCAGCAAGAGAGGATAAGAATTTGCTTGACCTGTTAGTTTTACTTGAGAGAGATTCCCAACAAATGTCTGGATAGTTGAAATCTCCCATGACCACTACGTCATATTTTTTGGAGAACTTGGTCATTTGATACATAAAGAGTTCATCCATATCTTCAGGTTGCCCAGGTGGCCTGTAGTAAATGCCTACAATGGTGTCCTTTCCGTTGTTCTCTCCTTGTATTCTTACCCAGACAGTTCCCACAGAACTCCCAGTCTCTGAAGCTTCGATCTCTGTGCAGATATTCGCTTTTCTAACATACAATGCAACACCTCCTCCTCGTTTATCAAGTCTGTTTCTTGCAAATAAGTTGTATCCTTTTAGCCTTTTATTCCCATCATGTGTATCGTCCCACCAAGTTTCAGTGATTCCAATGACATCATATTCCTTTTCCTGCATTAGTAGTTCCAATTCTCCTTGTTTGTTGCCCATGCTTTGTGCATTTGTATAAAAACATTTTAGTTTGTGATTGGTTTCTCTTCCTCCCATATTTTTATTATTTAAATTGTTTTGTCTTTGTTCTTCCTTTCCACTTCCAGTAGCAGAGATCTCAATAGTATTTGTCAGCTGTATGGCTTTTTCTGGCCTTTTGCTTCCCTTCCCACATTGTTCTGGTATAAAGCTCTCCTGATGAGTGCAGCAAGGCGACTTCCAAATACATGTTTTCCAGTCTTCGTAAGGTGCACCCCATCTCTAGCAAGTAGTCCATCGTATAGGTAATTCATTCCGTGATCCAGAAATCCAAATCCTTGTTGACGGCACCATCGACGTAGCCAGTTGTTCACCTGTAGAATCTTATTCCACCTCATTGTTCCATGGTCATCCACTGGGAGGATGGATGAGAAGACCACCTGCGCTCCCAATTCTTTCACTTTCTTGCCTAAGTCTTCAAAGTCACTGCAGATGGTTTCCAGGTCCTTTCTTGCGGTGTCATTTGTCCCCACATGTATTAGCAGGAATGGGTAGTGATCTGTAGGTCTGAAGAGTCTTGATATCCTGTCAGACACATCTGTAATTTTTGCTCCTGGAAGACAGCACATTTCTCTTGAGGTTATGTCTGGTCTGCAGATAGCGGCCTCTGTTCCTCTTAACAGGGAATCCCCCATGACCACCACTCTCCGTTTTTTCTTCACAACATTCTTCTTTCTCCATCCAGGAGGATTCTGAGGGCTTACAAGGTTATTCATTGCTGGCAAAGTCTTATCTTGCTGTATTTCTTCATGGTTCTCCTGCGAGAGAGCCTGGTACTGGTTCCTGAGCAGTATGGCTGCTGACTGCCTCTCGATCCTCCTGCTTCTGTGGGTCACATGCTTCCATTCCTCTGTTTCCTCAGGTGCAGAGAGAATTTCTTCTCTTTCTGAATCATGAAGAGATAATTCTGCTCTGTCTAAGAACTCTTCACCTTCCTTAATGATTTTCAAGGAAGTTAACCTCTCTTCTAGATTTCGCAACTTTTCCTCCAAGAGGGACACAAGCTTGCATTTCTGGCATGTGAAGTTTGGCTTTTCCACTGGCAAGTCTGTGAACATGTAGCAGGATATGCAGCTCACCAAATGGCTCCTGGACTCTTCCATGTTCTTACTGTTAATGTTCTGAAAACAGTGAAAAAAGCTTCAATATGCGTGTGCCGGCAGGCGCGCTGTTTACTGATGTCCTCTTTCCAGCTCCAACAGCCAAAATCCAGTGTTCTTTGAGCTCGCGGAGACTCTTCACTTACCCCAAAATGCAGTGGGAATATGCAAATTATCTCCTCAGGACTCCTCCCCTGGTTTTTCCATCACCAGCCCGATGTCTCCATCTAGAGGTCATATCACAGATCACATATAATCACCAGCCCGATGTCTCCATCTAGAGGTCATATCACTGATCACATATAATCACCAGCCCGATGTCACCATCTAGAGGTCATATCACAGATCACATATAATCACCAGCCCGATGTCTCCATCTAGAGGTCATATCACAGATCACATATAATCACCAGCCCGATGTCACCATCTAGAGGTCATATCACAGATCACATATAATCACCAGCCCGATATCTCCATCTAGAGGACATATCACAGATCACATATAATCACCAGCCCGATATCTCCATCTAGAGGACATATCACAGATCACATATAATCACCACCAGTCCTTTCAGCCTGATGCCACCCTCGCACATGGTCCATGTGACATGCAGAAGTAGTTCTGTTGCTTTGAAAGCATTCAGCAACTATTGGATGTAACACAAGCACATGAGACAGGAAGTGTTGTGCTCCAGAAGCATCCAGCAACTAGAGGGGTTAATACAGTCACAGGAGAAGGGGAGTGTTTTAGCAGAGCCCCAGGGAGATTGTGGAGAAGTTGTTTACTGTCTGGCTGGAGTCGAAGAGAAAGGTGGTGTGTGTGTTATGTATCTCACAGAAGCGCCCCTGCAAGTGAAAAGGATTCAAGTCAGGAGTGAAGCTAAGCACAGGTCAAGTAGAGTTCCTGAACTAGCAGCTGTCAGGCAGAAAGATAAGGACTGGAAGAAATGGTGTCACAGGGATCATCTCCCTCAGCAAACCCTCACCCCCTCCTCCATACCACTGTGCTGTAAAGAATGCTGTGCTCATTAATGTGCCTTTGCATTAGTACTGTGCTGTCCTGTACTACTGGGAGGACTGTGAGCTGCTGTGCTGATAAGGAAACTGTACTGTTTGTCACTGGAGCCTGTTGCTCATAAGACTTAAGCCGCACAGCCAGTGCAAGTTCTTATTAAACCACCCCCCACATGCTACATCCCACCCTCCACATCCAGCCCTGAGCCCCCACATGGTACGCTGCCCCTCACATTCAGTCCCATGCCCCTCCAATATTCAGGACCCCAGAAGTCAGATTTGTGGCAACTGTATTTTATTAATTAAATAAATCATAAAATAAACTTTTCCCTTTAGAAATAGTCAGTGGGGGCCATGAGGTGCGGAGCCCCCCGGAGCAGAGGAAAGGCTTCTATGTACAGTGTGAGTCAGCAGAGCGCGGGGCCCCGGGCCCTGGGTCACCTCCTCTTCTCCTTCACGCTGTAGGACAGAACCAGGGGTGCGGGCTGAAAGACAAGCAGGAGACGTGAGTAGGGGCCACACACATGCCGTGGACAGGGGATGGGGGTCACACCAGGCACATGGGGGACACACACACGCCGTGGACAGAGGGGGCCACACACACACACACACACGCCGTGGACAGAGGGGGCCACACACACGCCGTGGACAGAGGGGGCCACACACACGCCGTGGACAGAGGGGGCCACACACACACACGCCGTGGACAGAGGGGGCCACACACACACACGCCGTGGACAGAGGGGGCCACACACACACACACGCCGTGGACAGAGGGGGCCACACACACACACACGCCGTGGACAGAGGGGGCCACACACACACACACGCCGTGGACAGAGGGGGCCACACACACACACACGCCGTGGACAGAGGGGGCCACACACACACACACGCCGTGGACAGAGGGGGCCACACACACACACACGCCGTGGACAGAGGGGGCCACACACACACACACGCCGTGGACAGAGGGGGCCACACACACACACACGCCGTGGACAGAGGGGGCCACACACACACACACGCCGTGGACAGAGGGGGCCACACACACACACACGCCGTGGACAGAGGGGGCCACACACACACACACACACACGCCGTGGACAGAGGGGGCCACACACACACACGCCGTGGACAGAGGGGGCCACACACACGCCGTGGACAGAGGGGGCCACACACACACGCGCCGTGGACAGAGGGGGCCACACACACACACGCCGTGGACAGAGGGGGCCACACACACACACGCCGTGGACAGAGGGGGCCACACACACACGCCGTGGACAGAGGGGGCCACACACACACACGCCGTGGACAGAGGGGGCCACACACACACACGCCGTGGACAGAGGGGGCCACACACACACACGCCGTGGACAGAGGGGGCCACACACACACACGCCGTGGACAGAGGGGGCCACACACACACACACGCCGTGGGCAGAGGGGGCCACACACACCGTGGAGAGAGGGGGCCACACACACCGTGGAGAGAGGGGGCCACACACACCGTGGACAGAGGGGGCCACACACACACGCCGTGGACAGAGGGGGCCACACACACACACGCCGTGGACAGAGGGGGCCACACACACACACGCCGTGGACAGAGGGGGCCACACACACACACGCCGTGGACAGAGGGGGCCACACACACACACACGCCGTGGACAGAGGGGGCCACACACACACACACGCCGTGGACAGAGGGGGCCACACACACACACACGCCGTGGACAGAGGGGGCCACACACACACACACACACGCCGTGGACAGAGGGGGCCACACACACACGCCGTGGACAGAGGGGGCCACACACACACACACACACGCCGTGGACAGAGGGGGCCACACACACACGCCGTGGACAGAGGGGGCCACACACACACGCCGTGGACAGAGGGGGCCACACACACACACGCCGTGGACAGAGGGGGCCACACACACACGCCGTGGACAGAGGGGGCCACACACACACACGCCGTGGACAGAGGGGGCCACACACACACACGCCGTGGACAGAGGGGGCCACACACACACACGCCGTGGACAGAGGGGGCCACACACACACACGCCGTGGACAGAGGGGGCCACACACACAAACGCCGTGGACAGAGGGGGCCACACACACACACACACGCCGTGGACAGAGGGGGCCACACACACACACACGCCGTGGACAGAGGGGGCCACACACACACACACACACGCCGTGGACAGAGGGGGCCACACACACACGCCGTGGACAGAGGGGGCCACACACACACGCCGTGGACAGAGGGGGCCACACACACACACACGCCGTGGACAGAGGGGGCCACACACACACGCCGTGGACAGAGGGGGCCACACACACACACGCCGTGGACAGAGGGGGCCACACACACACGCCGTGGACAGAGGGGGCCACACACACACACGCCGTGGACAGAGGGGGCCACACACACACACGCCGTGGACAGAGGGGGCCACACACACACACGCCGTGGACAGAGGGGGCCACACACACACACGCCGTGGACAGAGGGGGCCACACACACACACGCCGTGGACAGAGGGGGCCACACACACAAACGCCGTGGACAGAGGGGGCCACACACACACACGCCGTGGACAGAGGGGGCCACACACACACGCCGTGGACAGAGGGGGCCACACACACACACACGCCGTGGAGAGAGGGGGCCACACACACCGTGGATAGAGGGGGCCACACACACACACGCCGTGGACAGAGGGGGCCACACACACACACGCCGTGGACAGAGGGGGCCACACACACACACGCCGTGGACAGAGGGGGCCACACACACACACGCCGTGGACAGAGGGGGCCACACACACACACGCCGTGGACAGAGGGGGCCACACACACACACGCCGTGGACAGAGGGGGCCACACACACACACGCCGTGGACAGAGGGGGCCACACACACACACGCCGTGGACAGAGGGGGCCACACACACACACGCCGTGGACAGAGGGGGCCACACACACACACGCCGTGGACAGAGGGGGCCACACACACACACGCCGTGGACAGAGGGGGCCACACACACACGCCGTGGACAGAGGGGGCCACACACACACACACGCCGTGGACAGAGGGGGTCACACACACCGTGGAGAGAGGGGGCCACACACACCGTGGACAGAGGGGGCCACACACACACGCCGTGGATAGAGGGGGCCACACACACACACGCCGTGGACAGAGGGGGCCACACACACACACGCCGTGGACAGAGGGGGCCACACACACACACGCCGTGGACAGAGGGGGCCACACACACACACGCCGTGGACAGAGGGGGCCACACACACACACGCCGTGGACAGAGGGGGCCACACACACACACGCCGTGGACAGAGGGGGCCACACACACACACGCCGTGGACAGAGGGGGCCACACACACACACGCCGTGGACAGAGGGGGCCACACACACACACGGTACATGGGGGCCACACACACACGGTACATGGGGGCCACACACACACACGGTACATGGGGGCCACACACACACACACGGTACATGGGGGCCACACACACACACACGGTACATGGGGGCCACACACACGGTACATGGGGGCCACACACACGGTACATGGGGGCCACACACACGGTACATGGGGGCCACACACACGGTACATGGGGGCCACACACACACACACACGGTACATGGGGGCCACACACACACACACACACGGTACATGGGGGCCACACACACACACGGTACATGGGGGCCACACACACACACACGGTACATGGGGGCCACACACACACACACACACGGTACATGGGGGCCACACACACACACACACACGGTACATGGGGGCCACACACACACACGGTACATGGGGGCCACACACACACACGGTACATGGGGGCCACACACACACACGGTACATGGGGGCCACACACACACACGGTACATGGGGGCCACACACACACACGGTACATGGGGGCCACACACACACACGGTACATGGGGGCCACACACACACACGGTACATGGGGGCCACACACACACACGGTACATGGGGGCCACACACACACACGGTACATGGGGGTCACACACACACACGGTACATGGGGGTCACACACACACACGGTACATGGGGGCCACACACACACACACGGTACATGGGGGCCACACACACACACACGGTACATGGGGGCCACACACACACACGGTACATGGGAGCCACACACACACACGGTACATGGGGGCCACACACACACACGGTACATGGGGGCCACACACACACACGGTACATGGGGGCCACACACACACACGGTACATGGGGGTCACACACACACACGGTACATGGGGGTCACACACACACACGGTACATGGGGGTCACACACACACACGGTACATGGGGGCCACACACACACACACGGTACATGGGGGCCACACACACACACACGGTACATGGGGGCCACACACACACACGGTACATGGGAGCCACACACACACACGGTACATGGGGGCCACACACACACACACACGGTACATGGGGGCCACACACACACACACACACGGTACATGGGGGCCACACACACGGTACATGGGGGCCACACACACGGTACATGGGGGCCACACACACGGTACATGGGGGCCACACACACGGTACATGGGGGCCACACACACGGTACATGGGGGCCACACACACGGTACATGGGGGCCACACACACGGTACATGGGGGCCACACACACGGTACATGGGGGCCACACACACGGTACATGGGGGCCACACACACGGTACATGGGGGCCACACACACGGTACATGGGGGCCACACACACGGTACATGGGGGCCACACACACACACACGGTACATGGGGGCCACACACACACGGTACATGGGGGCCACACACACACACACGGTACATGGGGGCCACACACACACACACGGTACATGGGGGCCACACACACACACACACGGTACATGGGGGCCACACACACACACACACGGTACATGGGGGCCACACACACACACACACGGTACATGGGGGCCACACACACACACACACGGTACATGGGGGCCACACACACACACACACACGGTACATGGGGGCCACACACACACACACACGGTACATGGGGGCCACACACACACACACACACGGTACATGGGGGCCACACACACACACGGTACATGGGGGCCACACACACACACGGTACATGGGGGCCACACACACACACACACGGTACATGGGGGCCACACACACACACACACGGTACATGGGGGCCACACACACACACACACGGTACATGGGGGCCACACACACACACACACGGTACATGGGGGCCACACACACACACACACGGTACATGGGGGCCACACACACACACACACGGTACATGGGGGCCACACACACACACGGTACATGGGGGCCACACACACACACGGTACATGGGGGCCACACACACACACACGGTACATGGGGGCCACACACACACACGGTACATGGGGGCCACACACACACACACGGTACATGGGGGCCACACACACACACACACGGTACATGGGGGCCACACACACGGTACATGGGGGCCACACACACACGGTACATGGGGGCCACACACACACGGTACATGGGGGCCACACACATGGTACATGGGGGCCACACACATGGTACATGGGGGCCACACACATGGTACATGGGGGCCACACACACACACACGGTACATGGGGGCCACACACACACACACGGTACATGGGGGCCACACACACACACACGGTACATGGGGGCCACACACACACACGGTACATGGGGGCCACACACACACACGGTACATGGGGGCCACACACACACACGGTACATGGGGGCCACACACACACACACGGTACATGGGGGCCACACACACACACACACGGTACATGGGGGCCACACACACACACACGGTACATGGGGGCCACACACACACACACGGTACATGGGGGCCACACACACACACACGGTACATGGGGGCCACACACACACACACGGTACATGGGGGCCACACACACACACACACGGTACATGGGGGCCACACACACACACACACGGTACATGGGGGCCACACACACACACACACGGTACATGGGGGCCACACACACACACACACGGTACATGGGGGCCACACACACACGGTACATGGGGGCCACACACACACGGTACATGGGGGCCACACACACGGTACATGGGGGCCACACACACACACGGTACATGGGGGCCACACACACACACGGTACATGGGGGCCACACACACACACGGTACATGGGGGCCACACACACACACACGGTACATGGGGGCCACACACACACACGGTACATGGGGGCCACACACACACGGTACATGGGGGCCACACACACACGGTACATGGGGGCCACACACACACGGTACATGGGGGCCACACACACACACGGTACATGGGGGCCACACACACACGGTACATGGGGGCCACACACACACGGTACATGGGGGCCACACACACACACGGTACATGGGGGCCACACACACACACACACGGTACATGGGGGCCACACACACACACACACACGGTACATGGGGGCCACACACACACGGTACATGGGGGCCACACACACACACACACGGTACATGGGGGCCACACACACACACACACGGTACATGGGGGCCACACACACACACACACACGGTACATGGGGGCCACACACACACACACACACGGTACATGGGGGCCACACACACACACACGGTACATGGGGGCCACACACACACACGGTACATGGGGGCCACACACACACACGGTACATGGGGGCCACACACACACACACACGGTACATGGGGGCCACACACACACACACACACGGTACATGGGGGCCACACACACACACACACGGTACATGGGGGCCACACACACACACACACGGTACATGGGGGCCACACACACACACACGGTACATGGGGGCCACACACACACACACACACGGTACATGGGGGCCACACACACGGTACATGGGGGTCACACACACACACGGTACATGGGGGCCACACACACACACGGTACATGGGGGTCACACACACACACGGTACATGGGGGTCACACACACACACACACACACACACACACACACACGGTACATGGGGGCCACACACACACGGTACATGGGGGCCACACACACACACGGTACATGGGGGCCACACACACACACGGTACATGGGGGCCACACACACACACGGTACATGGGGGCCACACACACACACGGTACATGGGGGTCACACACACGGTACATGGGGGCCACACACACACACACGGTACATGGGGGCCACACACACACACGGTACATGGGAGCCACACACACACACGGTACATGGGGGCCACACACACACACGGTACATGGGGGCCACACACACACACACGGTACATGGGGGCCACACACACGGTACATGGGGGCCACACACACGGTACATGGGGGCCACACACACACACACGGTACATGGGGGCCACACACACACACACACGGTACATGGGGGCCACACACACACACACACGGTACATGGGGGCCACACACACGGTACATGGGGGCCACACACACGGTACATGGGGGCCACACACACACACACGGTACATGGGGGCCACACACACACACACACGGTACATGGGGGTCACACACACACACGGTACATGGGGGTCACACACACACACGGTACATGGGGGTCACACACACACACGGTACATGGGGGTCACACACACACACGGTACATGGGGGTCACACACACACACGGTACATGGGGGTCACACACACACACGGTACATGGGGGTCACACACACACACACACGGTACATGGGGGTCACACACACACACACACGGTACATGGGGGTCACACACACACACACACGGTACATGGGGGTCACACACACACACACACGGTACATGGGGGTCACACACACACACACGGTACATGGGGGTCACACACACACACACGGTACATGGGGGTCACACACACACACACGGTACATGGGGGTCACACACACACACACGGTACATGGGGGTCACACACACACACACGGTACATGGGGGTCACACACACACACACGGTACATGGGGGTCACACACACACACACGGTACATGGGGGTCACACACACACACACGGTACATGGGGGTCACACACACACACACGGTACATGGGGGTCACACACACACACGGTACATGGGGGTCACACACACACACGGTACATGGGGGTCACACACACACACGGTACATGGGGGTCACACACACACACGGTACATGGGGGTCACACACACACACGGTACATGGGGGTCACACACACACACGGTACATGGGGGTCACACACACACACGGTACATGGGGGTCACACACACACACGGTACATGGGGGTCACACACACACACACACGGTACATGGGGGTCACACACACACACACACGGTACATGGGGGTCACACACACACACACACGGTACATGGGGGTCACACACACACACACACGGTACATGGGGGTCACACACACACACACACGGTACATGGGGGTCACACACACACACACACACGGTACATGGGGGTCACACACACGGTACATGGGGGTCACACACACGGTACATGGGGGTCACACACACGGTACATGGGGGTCACACACACACACACACGGTACATGGGGGTCACACACACACACACACGGTACATGGGGGTCACACACACACACACACACACACGGTACATGGGGGGGGTCACACACACACGGTACATGGGGGGGTCACACACACACGCCGTGGACAGGGGGCTCACCTTCCCATACCAGTGCGTCAGCCACAGCTGCTTCATGGTCATGTGATCTGGGAGGTGGGCGCTGTCAATCATCAGATGAACCTGAGCAGAAGAGGATGTGGAGACCTCGTCATCAGCGCCCCGTACCCATCCCCCACCTCCTAATACATAGACTGGAGGCGCCAGCTCCTCCTACATGACTATATACAGAGCTGTGCAGGAATGGCAGGTGGGGCGGAATAAATGCTGCAGTCAGAAGCTTCCAGAAACAAAAGGGTTAATGGATTATTCTAAATGAACGAAGATGCAAAGTGACATGAGAACTGGAAATTCCCCCGCCATCCAGAGACCCCACCCGTCCGCCATCCTGAGACCCCCCTATCCCGCCATCCAGAGACCTCCCCCGTCCGCAATCCAGAGACCCCCCTATCCCGCCATCCAGAGACCTCCCCCGTCCGCAATCCAGAGACCCCCCTATCCCGCCATCCAGAGACCTCCCCCGTCCGCAATCCAGAGACCCCCCGCCCGCCATCCAGAGACCTCCCCCGTCCGCCATCCAGAGACCCCCCGCCGCCATCCAGAGACCCCCCCTATCCCGCCATCCAGAGACTCCCCCCTATCCCGCCATCCAGAGACTCCCCCCTATCCCGCCATCCAGAGACTCCCCCCTATCCCGCCATCCAGAGACCCCCCCTATCCCGCCATCCAGAGACTCCCCCCTATCCCGCCATCCAGAGACTCCCCCCTATCCCGCCATCCAGAGACCTCCCCCGTCCGCCATCCAGAGACCCCCCGCCGCCATCCAGAGACCCCCCCTATCCCGCCATCCAGAGACTCCCCCCTATCCCGCCATCCAGAGACTCCCCCCTATCCCGCCATCCAGAGACTCCCCCCTATCCCGCCATCCAGAGACTCCCCCCTATCCCGCCATCCAGAGACTCCCCCCTATCCCGCCATCCAGAGACCCCCCCCCGCCATCCAGAGACCCCCCCCGCCATCCAGAAACTCCCCCCTATCCCGCCATCCAGAGACTCCCCCCTATCCCGCCATCCAGAGACTCCCCCCTATCCCGCCATCCAGAGACCCCCCCCGTCCGCCATCCAGAGACCCCCCCCCGTCCGCCATCCAGAGACCCCCCCCGTCCGCCATCCAGAGACCCCCCCCGTCCGCCATCCAGAGACCCCCCCCCGTCCGCCATCCAGAGACCCCCCCCCGTCCGCCATCCAGAGACCCCCCCCCGTCCGCCATCCAGAGACCCCCCCCCCGTCCGCCATCCAGAGACCCCCCCCCGTCCGCCATCCAGAGACCCCCCCCCGTCCGCCATCCAGAGACCCCCCCCCGTCCGCCATCCAGAGACCCCCCCCGTCCGCCATCCAGAGACCCCCCCCGTCCGCCATCCAGAGACCCCCCCGTCCGCCATCCAGAGACCCCCCCCGTCCGCCATCCAGAGACCCCCCCCGTCCGCCATCCAGAGACCCCCCCCGTCCGCCATCCAGAGACCTCCCCCGTCGCCATCCAGAGACCCCCCCCTATCCCGCCATCCAGAGACTCCCCCCTATCCCGCCATCCAGAGACCCCCCCCGTCATCCAGAGACCCCCCGCCGCCATCCAGAGACTCCCCCCTATCCCGCCATCCAGAGACTCCCCCCTATCCCGCCATCCAGAGACTCCCCCCTATCCCGCCATCCAGAGACTCCCCCCTATCCCGCCATCCAGAGACCCCCCCCGTCCGCCATCCAGAGACCCCCCCCGTCCGCCATCCAGAGACCCCCCCGTCCGCCATCCAGAGACCCCCCCGTCCGCCATCCAGAGACCCCCCCCGTCCGCCATCCAGAGACCCCCCCCCGTCCGCCATCCAGAGACCCCCCCCCGTCCGCCATCCAGAGACCCCCCCCGTCCGCCATCCAGAGACCCCCCCCGTCCGCCATCCAGAGACCCCCCCCGTCCGCCATCCAGAGACCCCCCCCCGTCCGCCATCCAGAGACCCCCCCCGTCCGCCATCCAGAGACCCCCCCCCGTCCGCCATCCAGAGACCCCCCCGTCCGCCATCCAGAGACCCCCCCTATCCCGCCATCCAGAGACCCCCCCTATCCCGCCATCCAGAGACCCCCCCTATCCCGCCATCCAGAGACCCTCCCTATCCCGCCATCCAGAGACCCCCCCCCGTCATCCATCCAGAGACTGAGGTGCAGGGCGGTCATGCAGCCACTGATGATGATGATGGTAGGGTTTGAGCCCATATATTATTTTGCCGGCTTTTTATAAATCCTCCAGACAGTTTTGGTCTTTGTACGCATGGCTAATTCGTATGATCATTACTAAGTGGGCGTGGCTCATAGGATTTTCTGTGGGCGTGTCTTCTGGCTGCTCTGCATTATTACCAGTGAGCCACACCCCCTTGACAGTCCATATGAACTAGCAGTAATAAGAGGCCACATCTGTGGGATTTATAAAGTCAGGGAACAGAGGAGCAGCGGGATGGAGAAGAGCAGGACCCCGCCAGACGCCCCCGCTGACAGCGCCACTAACACGTCCATCACCGGCGCCGCTCGCTCTGCAGCTTCTCCCCACACCCGCAGGACGCCTGCAAATGCTGCGCGGTATCACATGTCGGCTTATTACCTGTGGAAATGGCGCCCCAAGGCGGTGAGCGAGGACTCTGCGTAGGTGACGGATCTCTGAGCGGACCGAACATCTGACATATTTGTGCTGTAAAGAGATGTGAGGGGACAGTATGAGGGAGAGGGCAAGAGAGCGGGCGAGGGTAAGAGAGCGGGGAAGGGGGGAGAGCGGCCTCGGTCACCTATCAGAGGCGGGGAAGGGGGGAGAGCGGCCTCGGTCACCTATCAGAGGCGGGGAAGGGGGGAGAGCGGCCTCGGTCACCTATCAGAGGCGGGGAAGGGGGAGAGCGGCCTCGGTCACCTATCAGAGGCGGGGAAGGGGGGACGAGCGGCCTCGGTCACCTATCAGAGGCGGGGAAGGGGGGACGAGCGGCCTCGGTCACCTATCAGAGGCGGGGAAGGGGGGACGAGCGGCCTCGGTCACCTATCAGAGGCGGGGAAGGGGGGACGAGCGGCCTCGGTCACCTATCAGAGGCGGGGAAGGGGGGACGAGCGGCCTCGGTCACCTATCAGAGGCGGGGAAGGGGGGACGAGCGGCCTCGGTCACCTATCAGAGGCGGGGAAGGGGGAGAGCGGCCTCGGTCACCTATCAGAGGCGGGGAAGGGGGAGAGCGGCCTCGGTCACCTATCAGAGGCGGGGAAGGGGGAGAGCGGCCTCGGTCACCTATCAGAGGCGGGGAAGGGGGAGAGCGGCCTCGGTCACCTATCAGAGGCGGGGAAGGGGGAGAGCGGCCTCGGTCACCTATCAGAGGCGGGGAAGGGGGAGAGCGGCCTCGGTCACCTATCAGAGGCGGGGAAGGGGGAGAGCGGCCTCGGTCACCTATCAGAGGCGGGGAAGGGGGAGAGCGGCCTCGGTCACCTATCAGAGGCGGGGAAGGGGGAGAGCGGCCTCGGTCACCTATCAGAGGCGGGGAAGGGGGAGAGCGGCCTCGGTCACCTATCAGAGGCGGGGAAGGGGGAGAGCGGCCTCGGTCACCTATCAGAGGCGGGGAAGGGGGAGAGCGGCCTCGGTCACCTATCAGAGGCGGGGAAGGGGGAGAGCGGCCTCGGTCACCTATCAGAGGCGGGGAAGGGGGAGAGCGGCCTCGGTCACCTATCAGAGGCGGGGAAGGGGGAAAGCGGCCTCGGTCACCTATCAGAGGCGGGGAAGGGGGAGAGCGGCCTCGGTCACCTATCAGAGGAGAGGGGTGCTGGAGGAGGAGCAGCGGCAGTGAGTAATCAACGACAAGGGGAGTTGGGAGAAGAGCAGCTTTCGTGAGGGACCACAGGCAAGGAGAATCAGAAGAGAATAGTGATGTGAGGGATCGGAGGCGAGGGGCATCGGGGGAGAGCAGCGACGGTGAGGGATCGGAGGCGAGGGGCATCGGGGGAGAGCAGCGACGGTGAGGGATCGGAGGCGAGGGGCATCGGGGGAGAGCAGCGACGGTGAGGGATCGGAGGCGAGGGGCATCGGGGGAGAGCAGCGACGGTGAGGGATCGGAGGCGAGGGGCATCGGGGGAGAGCAGCGACGGTGAGGGATCGGAGGCGAGGGGCATCGGGGGAGAGCAGCGACGGTGAGGGATCGGAGGCGAGGGGCATCGGGGGAGAGCAGCGACGGTGAGGGATCGGAGGCGAGGGGCATCGGGGGAGAGCAGCGACGGTGAGGGATCGGAGGCGAGGGGCATCGGGGGAGAGCAGCGACGGTGAGGGATCGGAGGCGAGGGGCATCGGGGGAGAGCAGCGACGGTGAGGGATCGGAGGCGAGGGGCATCGGGGGAGAGCAGCGACGGTGAGGGATCGGAGGCGAGGGGCATCGGGGGAGAGCAGCGACGGTGAGGGATCGGAGGCGAGGGGCATCGGGGGAGAGCAGCGACGGTGAGGGATCGGAGGCGAGGGGCATCGGGGGAGAGCAGCGACGGTGAGGGATCGGAGGCGAGGGGCATCGGGGGAGAGCAGCGACTGTGAGGGATCGGAGGCGAGGGGCATCGGGGGAGAGCAGCGACTGTGAGGGATCGGAGGCGAGGGGCATCGGGGGAGAGCAGCGACTGTGAGGGATCGGAGGCGAGGGGCATCGGGGGAGAGCAGCGACTGTGAGGGATCGGAGGCGAGGGGCATCGGGGGAGAGCAGCGACTGTGAGGGATCGGAGGCGAGGGGCATCGGGGGAGAGCAGCGACTGTGAGGGATCGGAGGCGAGGGGCATCGGGGGAGAGCAGCGACTGTGAGGGATCGGAGGCGAGGGGCATCGGGGGAGAGCAGCGACTGTGAGGGATCGGAGGCGAGGGGCATCGGGGGAGAGCAGCGACTGTGAGGGATCGGAGGCGAGGGGCATCGGGGGAGAGCAGCGACTGTGAGGGATCGGAGGCGAGGGGCATCGGGGGAGAGCAGCGACTGTGAGGGATCGGAGGCGAGGGGCATCGGGGGAGAGCAGCGACTGTGAGGGATCGGAGGCGAGGGGCATCGGGGGAGAGCAGCGACTGTGAGGGATCGGAGGCGAGGGGCATCGGGGGAGAGCAGCGACTGTGAGGGATCGGAGGCGAGGGGCATCGGGGGAGAGCAGCGACTGTGAGGGATCGGAGGCGAGGGGCATCGGGGGAGAGCAGCGACTGTGAGGGATCGGAGGCGAGGGGCATCGGGGGAGAGCAGCGACTGTGAGGGATCGGAGGCGAGGGGCATCGGGGGAGAGCAGCGACTGTGAGGGATCGGAGGCGAGGGGCATCGGGGGAGAGCAGCGACTGTGAGGGATCGGAGGCGAGGGGCATCGGGGGAGAGCAGCGACTGTGAGGGATCGGAGGCGAGGGGCATCGGGGGAGAGCAGCGACTGTGAGGGATCGGAGGCGAGGGGCATCGGGGGAGAGCAGCGACTGTGAGGGATCGGAGGCGAGGGGCATCGGGGGAGAGCAGCGACTGTGAGGGATCGGAGGCGAGGGGCATCGGGGGAGAGCAGCGACTGTGAGGGATCGGAGGCGAGGGGCATCGGGGGAGAGCAGCGACTGTGAGGGATCGGAGGCGAGGGGCATCGGGGGAGAGCAGCGACTGTGAGGGATCGGAGGCGAGGGGCATCGGGGGAGAGCAGCGACTGTGAGGGATCGGAGGCGAGGGGCATCGGGGGAGAGCAGCGACTGTGAGGGATCGGAGGCGAGGGGCATCGGGGGAGAGCAGCGACTGTGAGGGATCGGAGGCGAGGGGCATCGGGGGAGAGCAGCGACTGTGAGGGATCGGAGGCGAGGGGCATCGGGGGAGAGCAGCGACTGTGAGGGATCGGAGGCGAGGGGCATCGGGGGAGAGCAGCGACTGTGAGGGATCGGAGGCGAGGGGCATCGGGGGAGAGCAGCGACTGTGAGGGATCGGAGGCGAGGGGCATCGGGGGAGAGCAGCGACTGTGAGGGATCGGAGGCGAGGGGCATCGGGGGAGAGCAGCGACTGTGAGGGATCGGAGGCGAGGGGCATCGGGGGAGAGCAGCGACTGTGAGGGATCGGAGGCGAGGGGCATCGGGGGAGAGCAGCGACTGTGAGGGATCGGAGGCGAGGGGCATCGGGGGAGAGCAGCGACTGTGAGGGATCGGAGGCGAGGGGCATCGGGGGAGAGCAGCGACTGTGAGGGATCGGAGGCGAGGGGCATCGGGGGAGAGCAGCGACTGTGAGGGATCGGAGGCGAGGGGCATCGGGGGAGAGCAGCGACTGTGAGGGATCGGAGGCGAGGGGCATCGGGGGAGAGCAGCGACTGTGAGGGATCGGAGGCGAGGGGCATCGGGGGAGAGCAGCGACTGTGAGGGATCGGAGGCGAGGGGCATCGGGGGAGAGCAGCGACTGTGAGGGATCGGAGGCGAGGGGCATCGGGGGAGAGCAGCGACTGTGAGGGATCGGAGGCGAGGGGCATCGGGGGAGAGCAGCGACTGTGAGGGATCGGAGGCGAGGGGCATCGGGGGAGAGCAGCGACTGTGAGGGATCGGAGGCGAGGGGCATCGGGGGAGAGCAGCGACTGTGAGGGATCGGAGGCGAGGGGCATCGGGGGAGAGCAGCGACTGTGAGGGATCGGAGGCGAGGGGCATCGGGGGAGAGCAGCGACTGTGAGGGATCGGAGGCGAGGGGCATCGGGGGAGAGCAGCGACTGTGAGGGATCGGAGGCGAGGGGCATCGGGGGAGAGCAGCGACTGTGAGGGATCGGAGGCGAGGGGCATCGGGGGAGAGCAGCGACTGTGAGGGATCGGAGGCGAGGGGCATCGGGGGAGAGCAGCGACTGTGAGGGATCGGAGGCGAGGGGCATCGGGGGAGAGCAGCGACTGTGAGGGATCGGAGGCGAGGGGCATCGGGGGAGAGCAGCGACTGTGAGGGATCGGAGGCGAGGGGCATCGGGGGAGAGCAGCGACTGTGAGGGATCGGAGGCGAGGGGCATCGGGGGAGAGCAGCGACTGTGAGGGATCGGAGGCGAGGGGCATCGGGGGAGAGCAGCGACTGTGAGGGATCGGAGGCGAGGGGCATCGGGGGAGAGCAGCGACTGTGAGGGATCGGAGGCGAGGGGCATCGGGGGAGAGCAGCGACTGTGAGGGATCGGAGGCGAGGGGCATCGGGGGAGAGCAGCGACTGTGAGGGATCGGAGGCGAGGGGCATCGGGGGAGAGCAGCGACTGTGAGGGATCGGAGGCGAGGGGCATCGGGGGAGAGCAGCGACTGTGAGGGATCGGAGGCGAGGGGCATCGGGGGAGAGCAGCGACTGTGAGGGATCGGAGGCGAGGGGCATCGGGGGAGAGCAGCGACTGTGAGGGATCGGAGGCGAGGGGCATCGGGGGAGAGCAGCGACTGTGAGGGATCGGAGGCGAGGGGCATCGGGGGAGAGCAGCGACTGTGAGGGATCGGAGGCGAGGGGCATCGGGGGAGAGCAGCGACTGTGAGGGATCGGAGGCGAGGGGCATCGGGGGAGAGCAGCGACTGTGAGGGATCGGAGGCGAGGGGCATCGGGGGAGAGCAGCGACTGTGAGGGATCGGAGGCGAGGGGCATCGGGGGAGAGCAGCGACTGTGAGGGATCGGAGGCGAGGGGCATCGGGGGAGAGCAGCGACTGTGAGGGATCGGAGGCGAGGGGCATCGGGGGAGAGCAGCGACTGTGAGGGATCGGAGGCGAGGGGCATCGGGGGAGAGCAGCGACTGTGAGGGATCGGAGGCGAGGGGCATCGGGGGAGAGCAGCGACTGTGAGGGATCGGAGGCGAGGGGCATCGGGGGAGAGCAGCGACTGAGGGATCGGAGGCGAGGGGCATCGGGGGGAGAGCAGCGACTGTGAGGGATCGGAGGCGAGGGGCATCGGGGGAGAGCAGCGACTGTGAGGGATCGGAGGCGAGGGGCATCGGGGGAGAGCAGCGACTGTGAGGGATCGGAGGCGAGGGGCATCGGGGGAGAGCAGCGACTGAGGGATCGGAGGCGAGGGGCATCGGGGGAGAGCAGCGACTGTGAGGGATCGGAGGCGAGGGGCATCGGGGGAGAGCAGCGACTGTGAGGGATCGGAGGCGAGGGGCATCGGGGGAGAGCAGCGACTGTGAGGGATCGGAGGAGGCGAGGGGCATCGGGGGAGAGCAGCGACTGTGAGGGATCGGAGGCGAGGGGCATCGGGGGAGAGCAGCGACTGTGAGGGATCGGAGGCGAGGGGCATCGGGGGAGAGCAGCGACTGTGAGGGATCGGAGGCGAGGGGCATCGGGGGAGAGCAGCGACTGTGAGGGATCGGAGGCGAGGGGCATCGGGGGAGAGCAGCGACTGTGAGGGATCGGAGGCGAGGGGCATCGGGGGAGAGCAGCGACTGTGAGGGATCGGAGGCGAGGGGCATCGGGGGAGAGCAGCGACTGTGAGGGATCGGAGGCGAGGGGCATCGGGGGAGAGCAGCGACTGTGAGGGATCGGAGGCGAGGGGCATCGGGGGAGAGCAGCGACTGTGAGGGATCGGAGGCGAGGGGCATCGGGGGAGAGCAGCGACTGTGAGGGATCGGAGGCGAGGGGCATCGGGGGAGAGCAGCGACTGTGAGGGATCGGAGGCGAGGGGCATCGGGGGAGAGCAGCGACTGTGAGGGATCGGAGGCGAGGGGCATCGGGGGAGAGCAGCGACTGTGAGGGATCGGAGGCGAGGGGCATCGGGGGAGAGCAGCGACTGTGAGGGATCGGAGGCGAGGGGCATCGGGGGAGAGCAGCGACTGTGAGGGATCGGAGGCGAGGGGCATCGGGGGAGAGCAGCGACTGGAGGGATCGGAGGCGAGGGGCATCGGGGGAGAGCAGCGACTGTGAGGGATCGGAGGCGAGGGGCATCGGGGAGAGCAGCGACTGTGAGGGATCGGAGGCGAGGGGCATCGGGGGAGAGCAGCGACTGAGGGATCGGAGGCGAGGGGCATCGGGGGAGAGCAGCGACTGAGGGATCGGAGGCGAGGGGCATCGGGGGAGAGCAGCGACTGTGAGGGATCGGAGGCGAGGGGCATCGGGGGAGAGCAGCGACTGTGAGGGATCGGAGGCGAGGGGCATCGGAGGCGAGGGGCATCGGGGGAGAGCAGCGACTGAGGGATCGGAGGAGAGGGGCATCGGGGGAGAGCAGCGACTGAGGGATCGGAGGCGAGGGGCATCGGGGGAGAGCAGCGACGGTGAGGGATCGGAGGCGAGGGGCATCGGGGGAGAGCAGCGACGGTGAGGGATCGGAGGCGAGGGGCATCGGGGGAGAGCAGCGACGGTGAGGGATCGGAGGCGAGGGGCATCGGGGGAGAGCAGCGACGGTGAGGGATCGGAGGCGAGGGGCATCGGGGGAGAGCAGCGACGGTGAGGGATCGGAGGCGGGGGGCATCGGGGGAGAGCAGCGACGGTGAGGGATCGGAGGCGAGGGGCATCAGGGGAGAGCAGCGACGGTGAGGGATCGGAGGCGAGGGGCATCAGGGGAGAGCAGCGACGGTGAGGGATCGGAGGCGAGGGGCATCAGGGGAGAGCAGCGACGGTGAGGGATCGGAGGCGAGGGGCATCGGGGGAGAGGAGCGACGGTGAGGGATCGGAGGCGAGGGGCATCGGGGTAGAGCAGTGACTGAGGGATCGGAGGCGAGGGGCATCGGGGGGAGAGCATAGATGACTTACCTGTAGGAAGAACTTCTTTTTATCTTTACCAGACCTGAAAATCAAGACGAGATGTGAGATGATGACGAAAAGGCGCTGTTCTGGTGCAGCTCGAGACGGCCGACTAGTGTCCACAGCCCACTCCACCTGCTTGGGGATCATACCTTTTAGTTTAGGACCCTGAGGTTCCCTCACCTTTCTGCTGTTAATCAGCAGGTCCTTGCTGTGTCCTTACATACCCTCGGATCGTTGCTGGTGACGGCGTGTTACCTATTCGGGCCGGGGGTTCTAGTAGTCGGCTGGAGTTACCTTGGAGTCCCTCGTGGATGTTTGCCGTGCTTTTTCCGGTGTCATCTTGGAGTTAAGTATATTCCCGTTTGTTTCCCGTGTGTCCTTTAGTTATAGTGGGGCTGACTTAGTGCTCACCCCTCCCCTGCCCACCTAGGGCCTTAGGGTCAGATAGGGCCAGGTTTCCTGCTCGGCGATAGGTTCTGCACCTATTTAGGGGGTCTATAGGGGAGTCCGGGTTTGTCGTCCTATTTAGGGGTCTCCACTCTCCTTAGTGGTAGGGCTCTCTCTCCTTTTCCCGTCGTATATGCTGGTTTCTCTCCATACCTAGCATCACACTCCCACCATGACGTTACCCAGAAGCCTCACTCTTCTGGTAATTATGACCTTAGTCTTTGATCCCATACTGTTAACCAAGTATGAGGCGGGGGCTACACATGCGGCATTTATAGGGGAGATAGGAGCGCAGTTACCCTGTCTTCTCCAGGCACAGGCTGACATGTTCATCATTCCTATAGTAGTGCGAGGTGCTCTGAGAGACAGCCAGCGAGACCGATAACCGAGAGACATCCACCACCGGATCTAGGAGAGAGCAGATTAGCGTTACACCACCGGGAGGAAGCAGGAGGAGAGAATGGCGAAGGGGGCGCCAAGAGTAATCCTGCAGTGAGGGGGTACAGGGGCAGTGAGGGGGTACAGGGGCAGTGAGGGGAGGGGTGAGCGCGAGAGGCGCAGCGAGAGGGGGTGACGGTTGAGGAACAGGCACAGGGGCAGTGAGAGGAGAACAGGCACAGGGGCAGTGAGCGGGACAGTGAAGGGACAAGCGCAGCGAGGGGGTACAGGGGCAGTGAGCCTGCAGTGAGGGGAGGGGAGGGGTGAGAGGGACAGGCGCAGCGAGGAGGGGGGGCGGTGGAGGGACAGGCGCAGCGAGGAGGGGGGGCGGTGGAGGGACAGGCGCAGCGAGGAGGGGGGGCGGTGGAGGGACAGGCGCAGCGAGGGGGTACAGGGGCAGTGAGCCTGCAGTGAGGGGAGGGGAGGGGTGAGAGGGACAGGCGCAGCGAGGAGGGGGGGCGGTGGAGGGACAGGCGCAGCGAGGAGGGGGGGCGGTGGAGGGACAGGCGCAGCGAGGAGGGGGGGCGGTGGAGGGACAGGCGCAGCGAGGGGGTACAGGGGCAGTGAGCCTGCAGTGAGGGGAGGGGAGGGGTGAGAGGGACAGGCGCAGCGAGGAGGGGGGGCGGTGGAGGGACAGGCGCAGCGAGGAGGGGGGGCGGTGGAGGGACAGGCGCAGCGAGGAGGGGGGGCGGTGGAGGGACAGGCGCAGCGAGGAGGGGGGGCGGTGGAGGGACAGGCGCAGCGAGGAGGTACAGGGGCAGTGAGCCTGCAGTGAGGGGAGGGGAGGGGTGAGAGGGACAGGCGCAGCGAGGAGGGGGGCGGTGGAGGGACAGGCGCAGCGAGGGGGTACAGGGGCAGTGAGCCTGCAGTGAGGGGAGGGGAGGGGTGAGAGGGACAGGCGCAGCGAGGAGGGGGGGCGGTGGAGGGACAGGCGCAGCGAGGAGGGGGGGCGGTGGAGGGACAGGCGCAGCGAGGGGGTACGGGGCAGTGGGCCTGCAGTGAGGGGAGGGGAGGGGTGAGAGGGACAGGCGCAGCGAGGGGGGGGGGGGCGGTGGAGGGACAGGCGCAGCGAGGAGGGGGGGCGGTGGAGGGACAGGCGCAGCGAGGAGGGGGGGCGGTGGAGGGACAGGCGCAGCGAGGAGGGGGGGCGGTGGAGGGACAGGCGCAGCGAGGGGGTACAGGGGCAGTGAGCCTGCAGTGAGGGGAGGGGTGAGCGGGACAGGCGCAGAGAGGGGGGGCGGTGGAGGGACAGGCGCAGAGAGGGGGGGCGGTGGACGGACAGGCGCAGAGAGGGGGTACAGGGGCAGTGAGGGGGTACAGGGCAGTGAGCCTGTAGTGAGGGGAGGGGTGAGCGGGACAGGGGCAGCGAGGGGGGGGGCGGTGGAGGGACAGGCGCAGCGAGGGGGGCGGTGGAGGGACAGGCGCAGCGAGGGGGGGCGGTGGAGGGACAGGCGCAGCGAGGGGGGGGGGGAGGTGGAGGGACAGGCGCAGCGAGGGGGGGGGGTGGAGGGACAGGCGCAGCGAGGGGGGGGAGGTGGAGGGACAGGCGCAGCGAGGGGGGCGGTGGAGGGACAGGCGCAGCGAGGGGGGGCGGTGGAGGGACAGGCGCAGCGAGGGGGGGGGAGGTGGAGGGACAGGCGCAGCGAGGGGGGGGGGAGGTGGAGGGACAGGCGCAGCGAGGGGGGGGGGGGAGGTGGAGGGACAGGCGCAGCGAGGGGGGGGAGGTGGAGGGACAGGCGCAGCGAGGGGGGGGAGGTGGAGGGACAGGCGCAGCGAGGGGGGGGAGGTGGAGGGACAGGCGCAGCGAGGGGGGGGGAGGTGGAGGGACAGGCGCAGCGAGGGGGGGGGGAGGTGGAGGGACAGGCGCAGCGAGGGGGGGGGTGGAGGGACAGGCGCAGCGAGGGGGGGGTGGAGGGACAGGCGCAGCGAGGGGGGGGTGGAGGGACAGGCGCAGCGAGGGGGGGGTGGAGGGACAGGCGCAGCGAGGGGGGGGTGGAGGGACAGGCGCAGCGAGGGGGGGGGGAGGTGGAGGGACAGGCGCAGCGAGGGGGGGGCGGTGGCGGCGGGACAGGCGCAGCGAGGGGGGGGCGGTGGAGGGACAGGCGCAGCGAGGGGGGGGGCGGTGGAGGGACAGGCGCAGCGAGGGGGGGCGGTGGAGGGACAGGCGCAGCGAGGGGGGGGTGGAGGGACAGGCGCAGCGAGGGGGGGGGTGGAGGGACAGGCGCAGCGAGGGGGGGGGTGGAGGGACAGGCGCAGCGAGGGGGGGGGGGAGGTGGAGGGACAGGCGCAGCGAGGGGGGGGGGGAGGTGGAGGGACAGGCGCAGCGAGGGGGGGGTGGAGGGACAGGCGCAGCGAGGTGGAGGGACAGGCGCAGCGAGGGGGGGGGACAGGCGCAGCGAGGGGGGGGAGGTGGAGGGACAGGCGCAGCGAGGGGGGGGGAGGTGGAGGGACAGGCGCAGCGAGGGGGGGGAGGTGGAGGGACAGGCGCAGCGAGGGGGGGGAGGTGGAGGGACAGGCGCAGCGAGGGGGGGGGAGGTGGAGGGACAGGCGCAGCGAGGGGGGGGAGGTGGAGGGACAGGCGCAGCGAGGGGGGGGAGGGACAGGCGCAGCGAGGGGGGGGGGTGGAGGGACAGGCGCAGCGAGGGGGGAGAGGTGGAGGGACAGGCGCAGCGAGGGGGGGGAGGTGGAGGGACAGGCGCAGCGAGGGGGGGAGGTGGAGGGACAGGCGCAGCGAGGGGGGGGAGGTGGAGGGACAGGCGCAGCGAGGGGGGGGAGGTGGAGGGACAGGCGCAGCGAGGGGGGGGGGAGGTGGAGGGACAGGCGCAGCGAGGGGGGGGGGGAGGTGGAGGGACAGGCGCAGCGAGGGGGGGGGGTGGAGGGACAGGCGCAGCGAGGGGGGGGGGAGGTGGAGGGACAGGCGCAGCGAGGGGGGGGGGAGGTGGAGGGACAGGCGCAGCGAGGGGGGGGGGGAGGTGGAGGGACAGGCGCAGCGAGGGGGGGGGGGGAGGTGGAGGGACAGGCGCAGCGAGGGGGGGGGGAGGTGGAGGGACAGGCGCAGCGAGGGGGGGGGGGAGGTGGAGGGACAGGCGCAGCGAGGGGGGGGAGGTGGAGGGACAGGCGCAGCGAGGGGGGGCGGTGGAGGGACAGGCGCAGCGAGGGGGGGCGGTGGAGGGACAGGCGCAGCGAGGGGGGGCGGTGGAGGGACAGGCGCAGCGAGGGGGGGCGGTGGAGGGACAGGCGCAGCGAGGGGGGGCGGTGGAGGGACAGGCGCAGCGAGGGGGGGCGGTGGAGGGACAGGCGCAGCGAGGGGGGGCGGTGGAGGGACAGGCGCAGCGAGGGGGGGCGGTGGAGGGACAGGCGCAGCGAGGGGGGGCGGTGGAGGGACAGGCGCAGCGAGGGGGGGCGGTGGAGGGACAGGCGCAGCGAGGGGGGGCGGTGGAGGGACAGGCGCAGCGAGGGGGGGCGGTGGAGGGACAGGCGCAGCGAGGGGGGGCGGTGGAGGGACAGGCGCAGCGAGGGGGGGCGGTGGAGGGACAGGCGCAGCGAGGGGGGGCGGTGGAGGGACAGGCGCAGCGAGGGGGGGCGGTGGAGGGACAGGCGCAGCGAGGGGGGGCGGTGGAGGGACAGGCGCAGCGAGGGGGGGCGGTGGAGGGACAGGCGCAGCGAGGGGGGGCGGTGGAGGGACAGGCGCAGCGAGGGGGGGCGGTGGAGGGACAGGCGCAGCGAGGGGGGGCGGTGGAGGGACAGGCGCAGCGAGGGGGGGCGGTGGAGGGACAGGCGCAGCGAGGGGGGGCGGTGGAGGGACAGGCGCAGCGAGGGGGGGCGGTGGAGGGACAGGCGCAGCGAGGGGGGGCGGTGGAGGGACAGGCGCAGCGAGGGGGGGCGGTGGAGGGACAGGCGCAGCGAGGGGGGGCGGTGGAGGGACAGGCGCAGCGAGGGGGGGCGGTGGAGGGACAGGCGCAGCGAGGGGGGGCGGTGGAGGGACAGGCGCAGCGAGGGGGGGGGGTGGAGGGACAGGCGCAGCGAGGGGGGGGGAGGTGGAGGGACAGGCGCAGCGAGGGGGGGGGGTGGAGGGACAGGCGCAGCGAGGGGGGGGAGGTGGAGGGACAGGCGCAGCGAGGGGGGGGGTGGAGGGACAGGCGCAGCGAGGGGGGGGTGGAGGGACAGGCGCAGCGAGGGGGGGGTGGAGGGACAGGCGCAGCGAGGGGGGGGGAGGTGGAGGGACAGGCGCAGCGAGGGGGGGCGGTGGCGGCGGGACAGGCGCAGCGAGGGGGGGGCGGTGGAGGGACAGGCGCAGCGAGGGGGGGGCGGTGGAGGGACAGGCGCAGCGAGGGGGGGCGGTGGAGGGACAGGCGCAGCGAGGGGGGGGTGGAGGGACAGGCGCAGCGAGGGGGGGGTGGAGGGACAGGCGCAGCGAGGGGGGGGTGGAGGGACAGGCGCAGCGAGGGGGGGGGGAGGTGGAGGGACAGGCGCAGCGAGGGGGGGGGGGAGGTGGAGGGACAGGCGCAGCGAGGGGGGGGTGGAGGGACAGGCGCAGCGAGGTGGAGGGACAGGCGCAGCGAGGGGGGGGGACAGGCGCAGCGAGGGGGGGGAGGTGGAGGGACAGGCGCAGCGAGGGGGGGGGAGGTGGAGGGACAGGCGCAGCGAGGGGGGGGAGGTGGAGGGACAGGCGCAGCGAGGGGGGGGAGGTGGAGGGACAGGCGCAGCGAGGGGGGGGGAGGTGGAGGGACAGGCGCAGCGAGGGGGGGGGAGGTGGAGGGACAGGCGCAGCGAGGGGGGTGGGAGGGACAGGCGCAGCGAGGGGGGGGGGTGGAGGGACAGGCGCAGCGAGGGGGGAGAGGTGGAGGGACAGGCGCAGCGAGGGGGGGGGAGGTGGAGGGACAGGCGCAGCGAGGGGGGGGAGGTGGAGGGACAGGCGCAGCGAGGGGGGGGAGGTGGAGGGACAGGCGCAGCGAGGGGGGGGGGAGGTGGAGGGACAGGCGCAGCGAGGGGGGGGGGGAGGTGGAGGGACAGGCGCAGCGAGGGGGGGGGGGTGGAGGGACAGGCGCAGCGAGGGGGGGGGGAGGTGGAGGGACAGGCGCAGCGAGGGGGGGGGGAGGTGGAGGGACAGGCGCAGCGAGGGGGGGGGGGAGGTGGAGGGACAGGCGCAGCGAGGGGGGGGGGAGGTGGAGGGACAGGCGCAGCGAGGGGGGGGGGAGGTGGAGGGACAGGCGCAGCGAGGGGGGGGGGGAGGTGGAGGGACAGGCGCAGCGAGGGGGGGAGGTGGAGGGACAGGCGCAGCGAGGGGGGGCGGTGGAGGGACAGGCGCAGCGAGGGGGGGCGGTGGAGGGACAGGCGCAGCGAGGGGGGGCGGTGGAGGGACAGGCGCAGCGAGGGGGGGCGGTGGAGGGACAGGCGCAGCGAGGGGGGGCGGTGGAGGGACAGGCGCAGCGAGGGGGGGCGGTGGAGGGACAGGCGCAGCGAGGGGGGGCGGTGGAGGGACAGGCGCAGCGAGGGGGGCGGTGGAGGGACAGGCGCAGCGAGGGGGGGCGGTGGAGGGACAGGCGCAGCGAGGGGGGGCGGTGGAGGGACAGGCGCAGCGAGGGGGGGCGGTGGAGGGACAGGCGCAGCGAGGGGGGGCGGTGGAGGGACAGGCGCAGCGAGGGGGGGCGGTGGAGGGACAGGCGCAGCGAGGGGGGGCGGTGGAGGGACAGGCGCAGCGAGGGGGGGCGGTGGAGGGACAGGCGCAGCGAGGGGGGGCGGTGGAGGGACAGGCGCAGCGAGGGGGGGCGGTGGAGGGACAGGCGCAGCGAGGGGGGGCGGTGGAGGGACAGGCGCAGCGAGGGGGGGCGGTGGAGGGACAGGCGCAGCGAGGGGGGGCGGTGGAGGGACAGGCGCAGCGAGGGGGGGCGGTGGAGGGACAGGCGCAGCGAGGGGGGGCGGTGGAGGGACAGGCGCAGCGAGGGGGGGCGGTGGAGGGACAGGCGCAGCGAGGGGGGGCGGTGGAGGGACAGGCGCAGCGAGGGGGGGCGGTGGAGGGACAGGCGCAGCGAGGGGGGGCGGTGGAGGGACAGGCGCAGCGAGGGGGGGCGGTGGAGGGACAGGCGCAGCGAGGGGGGGGGTGGAGGGACAGGCGCAGCGAGGGGGGGGAGGTGGAGGGACAGGCGCAGCGAGGGGGGGGGGTGGAGGGACAGGCGCAGCGAGGGGGGGGGAGGTGGAGGGACAGGCGCAGCGAGGGGGGGGGAGGTGGAGGGACAGGCGCAGCGAGGGGGGGCGGTGGAGGGACAGGCGCAGCGAGGGGGGGCGGTGGAGGGACAGGCGCAGCGAGGGGGGGCGGTGGAGGGACAGGCGCAGCGAGGGGGGGGGGAGGTGGAGGGACAGGCGCAGCGAGGGGGGGGGGAGGTGGAGGGACAGGCGCAGCGAGGGGGGGGGAGGTGGAGGGACAGGCGCAGCGAGGGGGGGGAGGTGGAGGGACAGGCGCAGCGAGGGGGGGGGAGGTGGAGGGACAGGCGCAGCGAGGGGGGGGAGGTGGAGGGACAGGCGCAGCGAGGGGGGGGGAGGTGGAGGGACAGGCGCAGCGAGGGGGGGGGAGGTGGAGGGACAGGCGCAGCGAGGGGGGGGGGGGTGGAGGGACAGGCGCAGCGAGGGGGGGGGTGGAGGGACAGGCGCAGCGAGGGGGGGGGTGGAGGGACAGGCGCAGCGAGGGGGGGGTGGAGGGACAGGCGCAGCGAGGGGGGGGTGGAGGGACAGGCGCAGCGAGGGGGGGGGAGGTGGAGGGACAGGCGCAGCGAGGGGGGGGCGGTGGCGGCGGGACAGGCGCAGCGAGGGGGGGGCGGTGGAGGGACAGGCGCAGCGAGGGGGGGGCGGTGGAGGGACAGGCGCAGCGAGGGGGGGCGGTGGAGGGACAGGCGCAGCGAGGGGGGGTGGAGGGACAGGCGCAGCGAGGGGGGGTGGAGGGACAGGCGCAGCGAGGGGGGGGTGGAGGGACAGGCGCAGCGAGGGGGGGGGGAGGTGGAGGGACAGGCGCAGCGAGGGGGGGGGGAGGTGGAGGGACAGGCGCAGCGAGGGGGGGGTGGAGGGACAGGCGCAGCGAGGTGGAGGGACAGGCGCAGCGAGGGGGGGGGACAGGCGCAGCGAGGGGGGGGAGGTGGAGGGACAGGCGCAGCGAGGGGGGGGGGAGGTGGAGGGACAGGCGCAGCGAGGGGGGGGAGGTGGAGGGACAGGCGCAGCGAGGGGGGGGGAGGTGGAGGGACAGGCGCAGCGAGGGGGGGGAGGTGGAGGGACAGGCGCAGCGAGGGGGGGGAGGTGGAGGGACAGGCGCAGCGAGGGGGGGGGAGGGACAGGCGCAGCGAGGGGGGGGGGTGGAGGGACAGGCGCAGCGAGGGGGGAGAGGTGGAGGGACAGGCGCAGCGAGGGGGGGGGAGGTGGAGGGACAGGCGCAGCGAGGGGGGGGAGGTGGAGGGACAGGCGCAGCGAGGGGGGGGAGGTGGAGGGACAGGCGCAGCGAGGGGGGGGAGGTGGAGGGACAGGCGCAGCGAGGGGGGGGGAGGTGGAGGGACAGGCGCAGCGAGGGGGGGGGAGGTGGAGGGACAGGCGCAGCGAGGGGGGGGGAGGTGGAGGGACAGGCGCAGCGAGGGGGGGGGGAGGTGGAGGGACAGGCGCAGCGAGGGGGGGGGGGAGGTGGAGGGACAGGCGCAGCGAGGGGGGGGAGGTGGAGGGACAGGCGCAGCGAGGGGGGGCGGTGGAGGGACAGGCGCAGCGAGGGGGGGCGGTGGAGGGACAGGCGCAGCGAGGGGGGGCGGTGGAGGGACAGGCGCAGCGAGGGGGGGCGGTGGAGGGACAGGCGCAGCGAGGGGGGGCGGTGGAGGGACAGGCGCAGCGAGGGGGGGCGGTGGAGGGACAGGCGCAGCGAGGGGGGGCGGTGGAGGGACAGGCGCAGCGAGGGGGGGCGGTGGAGGGACAGGCGCAGCGAGGGGGGGCGGTGGAGGGACAGGCGCAGCGAGGGGGGGCGGTGGAGGGACAGGCGCAGCGAGGGGGGGCGGTGGAGGGACAGGCGCAGCGAGGGGGGGCGGTGGAGGGACAGGCGCAGCGAGGGGGGGCGGTGGAGGGACAGGCGCAGCGAGGGGGGGCGGTGGAGGGACAGGCGCAGCGAGGGGGGGCGGTGGAGGGACAGGCGCAGCGAGGGGGGGCGGTGGAGGGACAGGCGCAGCGAGGGGGGGCGGTGGAGGGACAGGCGCAGCGAGGGGGGGCGGTGGAGGGACAGGCGCAGCGAGGGGGGGCGGTGGAGGGACAGGCGCAGCGAGGGGGGGCGGTGGAGGGACAGGCGCAGCGAGGGGGGGCGGTGGAGGGACAGGCGCAGCGAGGGGGGGCGGTGGAGGGACAGGCGCAGCGAGGGGGGGCGGTGGAGGGACAGGCGCAGCGAGGGGGGGCGGTGGAGGGACAGGCGCAGCGAGGGGGGGCGGTGGAGGGACAGGCGCAGCGAGGGGGGGCGGTGGAGGGACAGGCGCAGCGAGGGGGGGCGGTGGAGGGACAGGCGCAGCGAGGGGGGGCGGTGGAGGGACAGGCGCAGCGAGGGGGGGCGGTGGAGGGACAGGCGCAGCGAGGGGGGGCGGTGGAGGGACAGGCGCAGCGAGGGGGGGCGGTGGAGGGACAGGCGCAGCGAGGGGGGGCGGTGGAGGGACAGGCGCAGCGAGGGGGGGCGGTGGAGGGACAGGCGCAGCGAGGGGGGGCGGTGGAGGGACAGGCGCAGCGAGGGGGGGCGGTGGAGGGACAGGCGCAGCGAGGGGGGGCGGTGGAGGGACAGGCGCAGCGAGGGGGGGCGGTGGAGGGACAGGCGCAGCGAGGGGGGGCGGTGGAGGGACAGGCGCAGCGAGGGGGGGCGGTGGAGGGACAGGCGCAGCGAGGGGGGGCGGTGGAGGGACAGGCGCAGCGAGGGGGGGCGGTGGAGGGACAGGCGCAGCGAGGGGGGGCGGTGGAGGGACAGGCGCAGCGAGGGGGGGCGGTGGAGGGACAGGCGCAGCGAGGGGGGGCGGTGGAGGGACAGGCGCAGCGAGGGGGGGCGGTGGAGGGACAGGCGCAGCGAGGGGGGGCGGTGGAGGGACAGGCGCAGCGAGGGGGGGCGGTGGAGGGACAGGCGCAGCGAGGGGGGGCGGTGGAGGGACAGGCGCAGCGAGGGGGGGCGGTGGAGGGACAGGCGCAGCGAGGGGGGGCGGTGGAGGGACAGGCGCAGCGAGGGGGGGCGGTGGAGGGACAGGCGCAGCAGGGGGGGCGGTGGAGGGACAGGCGCAGCGAGGGGGGGCGGTGGAGGGACAGGCGCAGCGAGGGGGGGCGGTGGAGGGACAGGCGCAGCGAGGGGGGGCGGTGGAGGGACAGGCGCAGCGAGGGGGGCGGTGGAGGGACAGGCGCAGCGAGGGGGGGCGGTGGAGGGACAGGCGCAGCGAGGGGGGGCGGTGGAGGGACAGGCGCAGCGAGGGGGGGCGGTGGAGGGACAGGCGCAGCGAGGGGGGGCGGTGGAGGGACAGGCGCAGCGAGGGGGGGCGGTGGAGGGACAGGCGCAGCGAGGGGGGGCGGTGGAGGGACAGGCGCAGCGAGGGGGGGCGGTGGAGGGACAGGCGCAGCGAGGGGGGGCGGTGGAGGGACAGGCGCAGCGAGGGGGGGCGGTGGAGGGACAGGCGCAGCGAGGGGGGGCGGTGGAGGGACAGGCGCAGCGAGGGGGGGCGGTGGAGGGACAGGCGCAGCGAGGGGGGGCGGTGGAGGGACAGGCGCAGCGAGGGGGGGCGGTGGAGGGACAGGCGCAGCGAGGGGGGGCGGTGGAGGGACAGGCGCAGCGAGGGGGGGCGGTGGAGGGACAGGCGCAGCGAGGGGGGGCGGTGGAGGGACAGGCGCAGCGAGGGGGGGCGGTGGAGGGACAGGCGCAGCGAGGGGGGGCGGTGGAGGGACAGGCGCAGCGAGGGGGGGCGGTGGAGGGACAGGCGCAGCGAGGGGGGGCGGTGGAGGGACAGGCGCAGCGAGGGGGGGCGGTGGAGGGACAGGCGCAGCGAGGGGGGGCGGTGGAGGGACAGGCGCAGCGAGGGGGGGCGGTGGAGGGACAGGCGCAGCGAGGGGGGGCGGTGGAGGGACAGGCGCAGCGAGGGGGGGCGGTGGAGGGACAGGCGCAGCGAGGGGGGGCGGTGGAGGGACAGGCGCAGCGAGGGGGGGCGGTGGAGGGACAGGCGCAGCGAGGGGGGGCGGTGGAGGGACAGGCGCAGCGAGGGGGGGCGGTGGAGGGACAGGCGCAGCGAGGGGGGGCGGTGGAGGGACAGGCGCAGCGAGGGGGGGCGGTGGAGGGACAGGCGCAGCGAGGGGGGGCGGTGGAGGGACAGGCGCAGCGAGGGGGGGCGGTGGAGGGACAGGCGCAGCGAGGGGGGGCGGTGGAGGGACAGGCGCAGCGAGGGGGGGCGGTGGAGGGACAGGCGCAGCGAGGGGGGGCGGTGGAGGGACAGGCGCAGCGAGGGGGGGCGGTGGAGGGACAGGCGCAGCGAGGGGGGGCGGTGGAGGGACAGGCGCAGCGAGGGGGGGCGGTGGAGGGACAGGCGCAGCGAGGGGGGGCGGTGGAGGGACAGGCGCAGCGAGGGGGGGCGGTGGAGGGACAGGCGCAGCGAGGGGGGGCGGTGGAGGGACAGGCGCAGCGAGGGGGGGCGGTGGAGGGACAGGCGCAGCGAGGGGGGGCGGTGGAGGGACAGGCGCAGCGAGGGGGGGCGGTGGAGGGACAGGCGCAGCGAGGGGGGGCGGTGGAGGGACAGGCGCAGCGAGGGGGGGCGGTGGAGGGACAGGCGCAGCGAGGGGGGGCGGTGGAGGGACAGGCGCAGCGAGGGGGGGCGGTGGAGGGACAGGCGCAGCGAGGGGGGGCGGTGGAGGGACAGGCGCAGCGAGGGGGGGCGGTGGAGGGACAGGCGCAGCGAGGGGGGGCGGTGGAGGGACAGGCGCAGCGAGGGGGGGCGGTGGAGGGACAGGCGCAGCGAGGGGGGGCGGTGGAGGGACAGGCGCAGCGAGGGGGGGCGGTGGAGGGACAGGCGCAGCGAGGGGGGGCGGTGGAGGGACAGGCGCAGCGAGGGGGGGCGGTGGAGGGACAGGCGCAGCGAGGGGGGGCGGTGGAGGGACAGGCGCAGCGAGGGGGGGCGGTGGAGGGACAGGCGCAGCGAGGGGGGGCGGTGGAGGGACAGGCGCAGCGAGGGGGGGCGGTGGAGGGACAGGCGCAGCGAGGGGGGGCGGTGGAGGGACAGGCGCAGCGAGGGGGGGCGGTGGAGGGACAGGCGCAGCGAGGGGGGGCGGTGGAGGGACAGGCGCAGCGAGGGGGGGCGGTGGAGGGACAGGCGCAGCGAGGGGGGGCGGTGGAGGGACAGGCGCAGCGAGGGGGGGCGGTGGAGGGACAGGCGCAGCGAGGGGGGGCGGTGGAGGGACAGGCGCAGCGAGGGGGGGCGGTGGAGGGACAGGCGCAGCGAGGGGGGGCGGTGGAGGGACAGGCGCAGCGAGGGGGGGCGGTGGAGGGACAGGCGCAGCGAGGGGGGGCGGTGGAGGGACAGGCGCAGCGAGGGGGGGCGGTGGAGGGACAGGCGCAGCGAGGGGGGGCGGTGGAGGGACAGGCGCAGCGAGGGGGGGCGGTGGAGGGACAGGCGCAGCGAGGGGGGGCGGTGGAGGGACAGGCGCAGCGAGGGGGGGCGGTGGAGGGACAGGCGCAGCGAGGGGGGGCGGTGGAGGGACAGGCGCAGCGAGGGGGTTCAGGGGCAGTGAGAGGGTACAGGGGCAGTGAGAGGGTACAGGGGCAGTGAGAGGGTACAGGGGCAGTGAGCCTGCAGTGAGGGGAGAGCGGGACAGGCGCAGCGATGGGGGGGGAGTGGTGGAGGAACAGGCGCAGCGAGGGGGGGTGGTGGAGGGACAGGCGCAGCGAGGGGGGGTGGTGGAGGGACAGGCGCAGCGAGGGGGGGTGGTGGAGGGACAGGCGCAGCGAGGGGGTACAGGGGCAGTGAGGTGCAGCAGGGTGGAGTGACGGCTGCAGGGAGCAATGCTGGGGTCAGGGCACTGTCGCCCACGCTCACCCTCCACTGTGTTGGTGTGCAGGACCCGCTCCAGACCTCGAGACTGATAGAACTCCCGGATCCTCATGTCTTCATCTGAAAAACATCAATAAAGTGTGCTGCCAACCACAGGAGGTAGAGGGGGGGGCAGCGTGCCGCCAACCACAGGAGGTAGAGAGAGGGGGGGGGGCAGCGTGCCGCCAACCACAGGAGGTAGAGAGAGGGGGGGGGGGCAGCGTGCCGCCAACCACAGGAGGTAGAGAGAGAGGGGGGGGGGCGCCAGCGTGCCGCCAACCACAGGAGGTAGAGAGGGGGGGGGGGGGGCAACGTGCCGCCAACCACAGGAGGTAGAGAGAGGGGGGCCAGCGTGCCGCCAACCACAGGAGGCAGAGAGAGGGGGGGGGGCAGCGTGCCGCCAACCACAGGAGGCAGAGAGAGGGGGGGGGGGCAGCGTGCCGCCAACCACAGGAGGCAGAGAGAGGGGGGGGGCAGCGTGCCGCCAACCACAGGAGGCAGAGAGAGGGGGGGGGCCAGCGTGCCGCCAACCACAGGAGGTAGAGAGAGAGGCGAGGCAGAGAAAGGCAGCGGCGGAGCTGTAGAGCAGGTGAGAAGAGGCGGGGCTGCAGAGTGAAGGGGCTGTAGAAAGGGGAGAGGCGGTGCTGAGGAGCAGTAGAGAGGCAGGGTTGTGGAGCTGAGGAAGGGGAGAAAAGCCAGGGAGAGGGGCTGCGGATCAGAGGGGGCAGTGTAGAGAGGCGGGGCTGCGGAGCAGAGGGGGCAGTAGAGAGGCGGGGCTGCGGAGCAGAGGGGCCAGAGCAGAGAGCGGGAAAGGCGGGGCTGCGGAGCAATAGAGAGGCGGGGCTGCGGAGCAATAGAGAGGCGGGGCTGCGGAGCAATAGAGAGGCGGGGCTGCGGAGCAATAGAGAGGCGGGGCTGCGGAGCAATAGAGAGGCGGGGCTGCGGAGCAATAGAGAGGCGGGGCTGCGGAGCAATAGAGAGGCGGGGCTGCGGAGCAATAGAGAGGCGGGGCTGCGGAGCAATAGAGAGGCGGGGCTGCGGAGCAATAGAGAGGCGGGGCTGCGGAGCAATAGAGAGGCGGGGCTGCGGAGCAATAGAGAGGCGGGGCTGCGGAGCAGAGGGAGCAGTGGAGAGGCGGGGCTGCAGAGCAGAGGGAGCAGTGGAGAGGCGGGGCTGCAGAGCAGAGGGAGCAGTGGAGAGGCAGGGCTGCGGAGCAGAGGGAGCAGTGGAGAGGCAGGGCTGCGGAGCAGTGGAGAGGCAGGGCTGCGGAGCAGAGGGAGCAGTAGAGAGGCTGGGCTGCGGAGCAGAGGGAGCAGTAGAGAGGCGGGGCTGCGGAGCAGAGGGAGCAGTAGAGAGGCGGGGCTGCGGAGCAGAGGGAGCAGTAGAGAGGCGGGGCTGCGGAGCAGAGGGGCCAGAGCAGAGACCGGGAAAGGCGGGGCTGCGGAGCAGAGGGGGCAGTAAAGAGAGGCGGGGCTGCGGAGCAGAGGGGGCAGTGTAGAGGCGGGGGGCAGTAGATGGGAGTGGCCTGACGCAGCACTCACTCTCCTGCAGCCGCGGCACCAGCTTGTACACGATGTCCTGCATGACGCGGTCCAGCTTGAGGTTGAGCAGTGGCTGGGTCTCATGGATCTTGATGTTACACAGAGGGCAGTACTTGCTGGTCTGCAGATACTTCACTATACAGCTCTTACAGACTGGGGGGGGGGGGGGGGCAGAAGAGAAGGCGGAGTCACACACAAGCTACGACATGGGGGCACAGGAGGGAGTCAGCAGCGTGCTGGGGCCTTACACGTGTGCAGACACTCGGTGATGGTGGTGGCGTCGATGAAGTAGCCGGCACACAGGTAGCACACGATGTGTTCATTCAGCTCCTTGATCTTCACTTTCACCACCTCCTGGAGAGAAACAAGGAGAAACTCTGGAGCCTGTAACAGGGGAAAGGAGTGTAAAGTGTGCTAGAGAGGGGGGAAGGACACAGCATTTAATCTTAATTATCCAGAGGTCTATTTTCAGCAGGTCAGGAGACTGTCACATTGTCTGAATGTTGACACTTAAGTTGATGTGTGTTGTAACTTATTGTCTTCACCCTGGAGGATAGGGACGCAGGGTCATGGAACAAGGCTGTTAGCCAAATGCTGATCACATATTGTACCAGGCCAGCTAGTTTGTTGACCTTCAAAGCAGAGGAGGAAAAACTATGCAGACTGATTAAATGCTCAAACAATGAGAGTTAAATGTCTTGAAGGGCAGCTGTGAACTATATAAGGGGGTGTGAGGACCTGGCCACATACTAAATACTTTTCCAGCACTGAGCACCCCTTTTCGTCAATCTTAATTTTGTGTTTTGTTAGACATTTGCTTGCTGTGTTTTGTTAGTGATTTGTTTGCTCATCAGTTCAACCTCAGGTATCTATTCCTTTCACTGACCATATCTCCGAGACCTTGGGCCATTGTTCTCACCACAGGGGGTCTCACATGCAAACCCAGGGGATGGGCTCCACCTGAGAAAATATCTGCACTAAGGCACAGTTAGCTGGGGGAGGGAGGGGTGAGCTCTTCTGCCGATCCAGGGGGCTGAACCCTGTGCAGGAGAAAGAGAACATTTTGCTAGTCGGACTGAGAGCTGGGTGGTATCAGGGGCTGCGGTCGTGATATCCATCATCCGAAGGAGCATATGCTGTGACTGCCAATATACCGGCGGGAGATACAAAAAGCTGTGGGCCAACCAAAAGTTCGGGGACAGTGGGTATCACTTGGTATGGGGCAGTGGAACTACTGATCCCAGGTTGGAAATTCGAGGACTAAGAGAATTGCCTGTTGGACATTTACCTGGAATTGCTGTTCACCGTGGTCGGAAGGAATAAAACTATTTGCATCGATAACCTGCCTAGGTGATTATTAAAATCCACAACTGCACATCTTTACAGGGGGACATGCCTCTGTATCACAAAACCACATCCAGGAACACTCTACATGACACCATGGCTCCATCAAGAGGGACACAGATTTGGATTTGTCAGGGAGATATTAAGAAAATATGAACCATTTCTCCCAAACCCCTTTTCACCCTTCCCTACCATTTGTCACAGGAGAGCTGACAGTCCAGCAACTGTCTCTCTGCAAATTACCACCTACAGCAGAAGTGACATGTAAAGCTATAGCCTAATTAAAATGCGAGGGTCTTTCTCCCTGGCAGCCGCAAGGGATGATTAGACACCGGCTTTAGATCAATTGACATGTAGCTGTTGAAGCTTGCTTCCCAGGACAAAAAAGGGAATTTACTAGAGAGTCCAGGGACGCCCGAGATGAAATATGGAGTAGCTCAAGTTCCATAATTCTGATAAGGGGACCCATATTTTTAGTGGCAGGGTCAGCCAAGGAACAAGATGCTTATTTTTTCGTAACTGTAAGTCCCTCTGGGGAGCTGTAGAGCAAGAGCACCAGAATAACGGATCGCAGCTACGCCATGTGCAGTCTCTAAATGAAGGTAAAATCAAAGAAAATATGGTATCACTTTTGGGATCAACCAGCGATAAGTTATCCCAAAAAACAAATCTCTTAAATAAAATGTGCAGGCTGGAGACCAGCCCCATGATGTCAGCACAGGGGGTGTGTGGGCAGATCTTCCCTTAGGCATAAAAGAGTCCACGGAGGAGAGATGAGCATTCTTTGCCAGGGGGGTATAGACACTATAAGCAATGGATCGCGTTTGATAACGCTCAAATCAAATAGGGGAGCCCCTCCTCCAGCTATACTGATTCGTCTCTGCGAACTCTATATTAAGTTTCTTCTGTGATCCTGTTTATTTTATGTAACTGTCTATTCTGTAATGTAAATGCCCATTTGTAAAATCTTGTATATTTTTCATAACACTGCCTCCCTTTTGGATTAAATATAAAATTGAATAGTTCTGTTTATTTTGTCCTGTAATCGTTCCCTCCCCAGAAGCCATATATGCTACCAGACGGCAGGCGTCCGGCCAGGCCTGTATTATAGTTCAAACTCGGCCGGTGGTGGCAGCGAATAATAATAATTGGACTATCGTGAAGGTGGCAGAAACTACGGGGCATGTACACATTCCATGCGTTGGAATCCGGATGTGTGATTACATACGCTTTTTGCTCGCTTGCCGATAGCTGTGTAGTGAGTAGTTGGGATCGTGTGCGCACAGACCCCTGACGAAATCCTGACAGTGATCTCCCCGGCGTCGCCCCTGCTGTCTCTGAAACCCTGACAGGATTCTACAGGATGCCAGCCTAATGGACCATGGCACTGGCTGGAGGAATACAGATCTGCTCCATTGACTATCACAGAACCCATAAACACATTTTGGGAAACCAGGTTGAGACCCTCCGGTCACCTGGTCCCATGGATATGTTCGGAGAAAGTCAGAGTGAGATCTTCAGGTTACCTGGCCTTGTACCTCAATGGACTGTCAGCTTCTTAAGTTTGCCGATAACTCATCTCTGTGGGGGCCCGCCAAAAGCTAGGGGCCACTGGTTGAGGTAAATCGGCCCTGGAAGCCCCAGCAGCTTTAAACCCGGCAACGACAACAAGGACAAGGAGAACAGGGGGGGGGTGGCGAGGAGCGGACGACGGTGGCGAGGAGCGGACGGCGGTGGCGAGGAGCGGACGGCGGTGGCGAGGAGCGGACGGCGGTGGCGAGGAGCGGACGGCGGTGGCGAGGAGCGGACGGCGGTGGCGAGGAGCGGACGGCGGTGGCGAGGAGCGGACGGCGGTGGCGAGGAGCGGACGGCGGAAGGGAGGGGACGGCGGAAGGGAGGGGACGGCGGAAGGGAGGGGACGGCGGAAGGGAGGGGACGGCGGAAGGGAGGGGACGGCGGAAGGGAGGGGACGGCGGAAGGGAGGGGACGGCGGAAGGGAGGGGACGGCGGCGAGGAGGGGACGGCGGCGAGGAGGGGACGAGGGCGAGGAGGGGACGGCGGCGAGGAGGGGACGGCGGCGAGGAGGGGACGGCGGCGAGGAGGGGACGGCGGCGAGGAGGGGACGAGGGCGAGGAGGGGACGAGGGCGAGGAGGGGACGGCGGCGAGGAGGGGACGGCGGCGAGGAGGGGACGGCGGCGAGGAGGGGACGGCGGCGAGGAGGGGACGGCGGCGAGGAGGGGACGGCGGCGAGGAGGGGACGAGGGCGAGGAGGGGACGAGGGCGAGGAGGGGACGAGGGCGAGGAGGGGACGAGGGCGAGGAGGGGACGGCGGCGAGGAGGGGACGGCGGCGAGGAGGGGACGAGGGCGAGGAGGGGACGAGGGCGAGGAGGGGGCGAGGGCGAGGAGGGGACGGCGGCGAGGAGGGGACGGCGGCGAGGAGGGGACGGCGGCGAGGAGGGGACGGCGGCGAGGAGGGGACGGCGGCGAGGAGGGGACGGCGGCGAGGAGGGGACGGCGGCGAGGAGGGGACGGCGGCGAGGAGGGGACGGCGGCGAGGAGGGGACGAGAGCGAGGAGGGGACGGCAAGGGATGTTGGCGGAGGATGTGGAGGGGACGAGGGCGAGGAGGGGACGGCAAGGGATGTTGGCGGAGGATGTGGAGGGGACGAGGGCGAGGAGGGGACGGCGGCGAGGAGGGGACGAGGGCGAGGAGGGGACGAGGGCGAGGAGGGGACGAGGGCGAGGAGGGGACGGCGGCGAGGAGGGGACGGCGGCGAGGAGGGGACGGCGGCGAGGAGGGGACGGCGGCGAGGAGGGGACGGCGGCGAGGAGGGGACGGCGGCGAGGAGGGGACGGCGGCGAGGAGGGGACGGCAAGGGATGTTGGCGGAGGATGTGGAGGGGACACACCGACCGGAGGTCCAGACGCGACTTTCGGGAGCACACACTCCGGGGCCGCTCACCTCGTTCCGCAGAGGGTCCATCTTGTACACGGACTGTAGCTGGTTTCGGAGCCGCATAGCGATCACCATCGGTCCCTGTGTAGTCGCCATGTTCCCGCCAGTGACGACACTTCCGGGGAAGCAGTCAACTCCGGCTTAGAACTGTTGTCATGGAGATGACGCAGGGCACGTTCTGGAGGTTTCATCATCGTGACGTCACAATGCGCCCCTCCTGGAGATGCAGCTGTGGAAGGCGGGGTTATGTAAATAAGACATGTGACAGCGCAGTCTGTTTAGGTTATAGCCCGGGTTGATTCCGGGGGCGGGCCTATAGCGATGTGGGCGGGGTTACGTGCAGTGTCCTGGTCTTGTGCTGCAGAGCCCCGCCCCTTACAAGTCAGCGACAGCTGATCCCGCGGAGCGGTCGTGACGCCTCCAGCCGAGAGGCCGAGCCCCGGTCACCTCCACAGGCCGCACACACGTGACGGCTGAGCCCCGACCTCACTGAGGCCCGTCATGTCTCCTCGGCGCTCCCCTCTCTGCCCTTTTGCGCCTTCTATTCGTCGCTCCCCTCTCTGCCCTTTGGGCCGTCTCCTCGGCGCTCCCCTCTCTGCCCTTTGGGCCGTCTCCTCGGCGCTCCCCTCTCTGCCCTTTGGGCCGTCTCTTCGGCGCTCCCCTCTCTGCCCTTTGGGCCCTCTCCTCGGCGCTCCCCTCTCTGCCCTTTGGGCCCTCTCCTCGGCGCTCCCCTCTCTGCCCTTTGGGCCCTCTCCTCGGCGCTCCCCTCTCTGCCCTTTGGGCCGTCCCCTCGGCTCTCCCCTCTCTGCCCTTTGGGCCGTCTCCTCGGCGCTCCCCTCTCTGCCCTTTGGGCCGTCTCCTCGGCGCTCCCCGCTCTGCCCTTTGGGCCGTCTCCTCGGCGCTCCCCTCTCTGCCCTTTGGGCCGTCTCCTCGGCGCTCCCCTCTCTGCCCTTTGGGCCGTCTCCTCGGCGCTCCCCGCTCTGCCCTTTGGGCCGTCTCCTCGGCGCTCCCCGCTCTGCCCTTTGGGCCGTCTCCTCGGCGCTCCCCGCTCTGCCCTTTGGGCCGTCTCCTCGGCGCTCCCCGCTCTGCCCTTTGGGCCGTCTCCTCGGCGCTCCCCGCTCTGCCCTTTGGGCCGTCTCCTCGGCGCTCCCCGCTCTGCCCTTTGGGCCGTCTCCTCGGCGCTCCCCGCTCTGCCCTTTGGGCCGTCTCCTCGGCGCTCCCCGCTCTGCCCTTTGGGCCGTCTCCTCGGCGCTCCCCGCTCTGCCCTTTGGGCCGTCTCCTCGGCGCTCCCCGCTCTGCCCTTTGGGCCGTCTCCTCGGCGCTCCCCGCTCTGCCCTTTGGGCCGTCTCCTCGGCGCTCCCCGCTCTGCCCTTTGGGCCGTCTCCTCGGCGCTCCCCTCTCTGCCCTTTTGGGCCATCACCTCGGCGCTCCCCTCTCTGCCCTTTTGGGCCATCACCTCTGCGCTCCCCTCTCTGCCCTTTTGGGCCATCACCTCTGCGCTCCCCTCTCTGCCCTTTGGGTCAGCTCCGCCTTTGGGCCGTCTCCTCAGAGCTCCCCTCTCCCTCTCTGCCCCCGGGACGTGTCAGGCTGAGTTATGTCACAATGTGTACCTCCTCTGTAGAGGTGCTTCCCTTTGTCTTCTGTACTCCACCTGTATACCTGTGTTACAGATATAACAGCCTTACTCACCCCCCCCCCCCCCCCCATGCTCCAGCGTCTACTCGCTGCTGCTCCAGTCCAGTTTACTGGCTTCAGCGGTGGTGATATCTTATCTGTAACCGCTGCAGCCAATCACAAAGTAAAACATCTGGTGCCGACTAAACCAGCATCAGCGTATGTACTAAACCTTCTCATGTATCATACACCTCCTGTATCCTCTATGCTGTATGTACCGTACCTCCTCATGTATCGTACACCTCCTGTATCCTCTACACTGTATGTACTGTACCTCCTCATGTATCGTACACCTCCTGTATCCTCTACGCTGTATGTACTGTACCTCCTCATGTATCATACACCTCCTGTATCCTCTACGCTGTATGTACTGTACCTCCTCATGTATCGTACACCTCCTGTATCCTCTACGCTGTATGTACTGTACCTCCTCATGTATCATACACCTCCTGTATCCTCTACGCTGTATGTACTGTACCTCCTCATGTATCGTACACCTCCTGTATCCTCTACGCTGTATGTACCGTACCTCCTCATGTATCATACACCTCCTGTATCCTCTATGCTGTATGTACCGTACCTCCTCATGTATCATACACCTCCTGTATCCTCTACACTGTATGTACCGTACCTCCTCATGTATCGTGCACCTCCTGTATCCTCTACACTGTATGTACTGTACCTCCTCATGTATCATACACCTCCTGTATCCTCTATGCTGTATGTACCGTACCTCCTCATGTATCGTACACCTCCTGTATCCTCTACACCAGAGGTCCCCAACCGCCGGTCCGCGGATCAGGACCGGGCCGTTGGGGTTTTTCAGCCGGTCCGCGGCGCTGCTGACAGCTAGCTCCGCAGCCCTGCGCCTGGTCAGAGCTCGCTCTGTGTGGATTTATAATGTTTTCTGCCATAGCCGTGACAGCTCGCAGCTCCCGGCAGAGAACATTATGCAGGACGGGGTGGGGCGTTGGGCGGGTCTTAGTGACGCAGCCCTCCACAGCACAGCATGGTACCTGTTGTACGTCACGGGGCGGGTCTTAGTGACGCGGCCCTCCTGCACAGCATGGTGTGTTCCTGACGGGGTGGGGCGGCAGGCTCTCCTCACTGACACGCCCCCGGCAGAACATGTTATGTGGGGCGTGCTGGGGCAGCAGACTGGCTTCAGTGACGCGGCTCCCGGTACCGGTGTTCAGTGTGTAGCGCTGCTAAGCAGCAGCGCTGTATACACTGACGCTCAATGTACAATGCTGCTACTTAGCAGCGCTGTACACCGAGGTCCCGCCAGCATCCTCCCCATACAGCTCCACCCCTCCATAACCCCACCCCCATATGACCAAAGCCCCGCCCCCACCCCCACCGGGCCATGGAAAACTGGTCTTGCTTAAAGCCGGTCCCTGGTGCAAAAAAGGTTGGGGACCTCTGCTCTACACTGTATGTACTGTACCTCCTCATGTATCATACACCTCCTGTATCCGCTTTGCTGTATGTACCGTACCTCCTCATGTATCGTACACCTCCTGTATCCTCTACACTGTATGTACCGTACCTCCTCATGTATCATAAACCTCCTGTACCCTCTACACTGTATGTACCGTACCTCCTCATGTATCATACACCTCCTGTACCCTCTACGCTGTATGTACTGTACCTTCTCATGTATCATAAACCTCCTGTACCCTCTACACTGTATGTACCGTACCTCCTCATGTATCATACACCTCCTGTATCCTCTACGCTGTATGTACTGTACCTTCTCATGTATCATAAACCTCCTGTACCCTCTACACTGTATGTACCGTACCTCCTCATGTATCATACACCTCCTGTATCCTCTACACTGTATGTACTGTACCTCCTCATGTATCATAAACCTCCTGTACCCTCTACACTGTATGTACTGTACCTCCTCATGTATCATACACCTCCTGTACCCTCTACACTATGTACTGTACCTCCTCATGTATCATACACCTCCTGTATCCTCTACACTATGTACTGTACCTCCTCATGTATCATACACCTCCTGTATCCTCTACACTGTATGTACTGTACCTCCTCATGTATCATACACCTCCTGTACCTCCTCATGTATCATACACCTCCTGTACCCTCTACACTATGTACTGTACTTCCTCATGTATCATACACCTCCTGTACCCTCTACACTATGTACTGTACCTCCTCATGTATCATACACCTCCTGTACCCTCTACACTATGTACTGTACCTCCTCATGTATCATACACCTCCTGTATCCTCTACGCTGTATGTACTGTACCTTCTCATGTATCATACACCTCCTGTACCCTCTACACTGTATGTACTGTACCTTCTCATGTATCATACACCTCCTGTACCCTCTACGCTGTATGTACTGTACCTTCTCATGTATCATAAACCTCCTGTACCCTCTACTCTGTATGTACTGTACCTCCTCCTGTATCCTCTACGCTGTATGTAGTGTACCTCCTCCTGTATCCTCTACGCTGTATGTACTGTACCTCCTCATGTATCGTACACCTCCTGTATCCTCTACACTGTATGTACTGTACCTCCTCATGTATCATACACCTCCTGTATCCTCTATGCTGTATGTACCGTACCTCCTCATGTATCGTACACCTCCTGTATCCTCTACACTGTATGTACCGTACCTCCTCATGTATCATACACCTCCTGTATCCTCTACACTGTATGTACTGTACCTCCTCATGTATCATACACCTCCTGTATCCTCTACACTGTATGTACTGTACCTCCTCATGTATCATACACCTCCTGTACCCTCTACGCTGTATGTACTGTACCTCCTCATGTATCATACACCTCCTGTATCCTCTACACTGTATGTACCGTACCTCCTCATGTATCATACACCTCCTGTACCCTCTACGCTGTATGTACTGTACCTCCTCATGTATCATACACCTCCTGTACCCTCTACGCTGTATGTACTGTACCTCCTCATGTATCATACACCTCCTGTATCCTCTACACTGTATGTACTGTACCTCCTCATGTATCATACACCTCCTGTACCCTCTACGCTGTATGTACTGTACCTCCTCATGTATCATACACCTCCTGTATCCTCTACACTGTATGTACTGTACCTCCTCATGTATCATACACCTCCTGTACCCTCTACGCTGTATGTACTGTACCTCCTCATGTATCATACACCTCCTGTATCCTCTACGCTGTATGTACCGTACCTCCTCATGTATCATACACCTCCTGTACCCTCTACGCTGTATGTACTGTACCTCCTCATGTATCATACACCTCCTGTACCCTCTACGCTGTATGTACTGTACCTCCTCATGTATCATACACCTCCTGTATCCTCTACGCTGTATGTACTGTTCCTCCTCATGTATCATACACCTCCTGTACCCTCTATGCTGTATGTACTGTACCTCCTCCTGTATCCTCTACGCTGTATGTACTGTACCTTCTCATGTATCATACACCTCCTGTATCCTCTACGCTGTATGTACTGTTCCTCCTCATGTATCATACACCTCCTGTACCCTCTATGCTGTATGTACTGTACCTCCTCCTGTATCCTCTACGCTGTATGTACTGTACCTCCTCCTGTATCCTCTACGCTGTATGTACCGTACCTCCTCATGTATCATACACCTCCTGTATCCTCTACACTGTATGTACTGTACCTCCTCATGTATCATACACCTCCTGTACCTCCTCATGTATCATACACCTCCTGTACCCTCTACACTATGTACTGTACCTCCTCATGTATCATACACCTCCTGTACCCTCTACACTATGTACTGTACCTCCTCATGTATCATACACCTCCTGTATCCTCTACGCTGTATGTACTGTTCCTCCTCATGTATCATACACCTCCTGTACCCTCTATGCTGTATGTACTGTACCTCCTCCTGTATCCTCTACGCTGTATGTACTGTACCTTCTCATGTATCATACACCTCCTGTATCCTCTACGCTGTATGTACTGTTCCTCCTCATGTATCATACACCTCCTGTACCCTCTATGCTGTATGTACTGTACCTCCTCCTGTATCCTCTACGCTGTATGTACTGTACCTCCTCCTGTATCCTCTACGCTGTATGTACCGTACCTCCTCATGTATCATACACCTCCTGTATCCTCTACTCTGTATGTACTGTACCTCCTCATGTATCGTACACCTCCTGTACCCTCTACACTGTATGTACTGTACCTTCTCATGTATCATACACCTCCTGTACCCTCTACACTGTATGTACTGTACCTTCTCATGTATCATAAACCTCCTGTACCCTCTACACTGTATGTAGTGTACCTCCTCCTGTATCCTCTACACTGTATGTACTGTACCTCCTGTATCCTCTACGCTGTATGTACTGTATCTTCTCATGTATCATACACCTCCTGTACCCTCTACGATGTACAGTGCCCGCAAAAAATATCTTTACAAGTTCAATGAAACCACAAAATCTTAATATTCAAGTGGATTCAAGTGTTTTATTGTGGATATTGTATTACAATTAGTATTTTGTCATGTCACCCTCACATTTTATTACCATCTGCAGTCGTCTAGGCATGGATTCATCAAGGCTGGCTAGGTATGTGGAGTCCATGTTTACCCACAGTGTCTTCAGCACCTCCTTTAGATTGTTGATGTTGCTGGGTCGTGTCTCTTGAACCTTGTTTTTCATTAAATTCCAGGCATTTTCTATGGGGTTAAGGTCAGGGGAATTACCTGGCCACTCTAAAATGTTAATGTTATGGTTACTGAGAAACTTTCTCCCGGCCTTGGCTTTGTGGACAGGGGCTCCATCATGCATAAAGTAATCACACTGATGTATGACCCAAAAAGTAAGCAGGTGTTCTTCCAAAACAGTAATATAATTGCTTGCTTTCATAGTTATAATCTTGGGAAGGAAGTACAAACCTGCCCTGCCCATGCTTCCACTGAATGCACCCCACACCATCACACTGTCAGGGTGTTTAACAGTCTTCACTGTATATTTTGGGTCATAACGTGATACGGTACTTGGACGACGCACAACCTTTGAGCCTCCCCTGACCAGCCTGAAAGTGCTCTCATCACTAAACATCACTTTCCTCCACTCTTCAGATGTCCAATCTTGATATTTCTCACAAAAGGCCAGCCGTTTCTTCTTCATTGCTGCTGTGAGCAGGGGCTTCTTTGCGGCACGGCAACTTGGTAGACCCATGTCCTTCTGCAGGCGGTGACGAATTGTCCTAGTTGCGATGTTCTGCAGGAGCATAGGGTACTTATTTTTTATTTCAACGGCAGTTATAGAAGGATGTGACATCACTTCACGCTCCAGACGCTTATCAGTCCTTGGTGAAGTCTTCTTAGGTGCGCCAGAGCCTGACTTTCTCTGTGGTACCATCCCAGGAGGCAGTGATGCCGCCGACCCCTTCAGTTCAAAATTGCTTCTCTTGACACTCCCAGATCTCTAGCTACAGCAATCACCGCATCCCCCTTCTCGAGCAGAGTCAAGGCACGGGATTGCTCTTCCATTTTAAGCTTCTTTCGACCCATTGTGGGAGATAATATAAAACTGAGGGAGATAATAAAAGACTGCCTAATAGCAAAACTGGCTGAGCTGCACATAACAACCAATCAGAGTGCAGCTTTCGCTTGACCAGAGAAGTGAAAACTGAGCATTGATTGGTTGATATTTGCAACAAAGCCAGCTTTAATATTAGACAGTTTTTTATTATCTCCCCCATTGTGTACACTTTTAAAAAGTGAAATTATGATGTGGATTTTATATGTAAAGTTTTTTTTTGCCGCCACTGTATGTACCGTACCTCCTCATGTATCATACACCTCCTGTATCCTCTACGCTGTATGTACTGTACCTCCTCATGTATCATACACCTCCTGTACCCTCTACGCTGTATGTACTGTACCTCCTCATGTATCATACACCTCCTGTACCCTCTACACTGTATCATACACCTCCTGTACCCTCTACACTGTATGTACCGTACCTCCTCATGTATCATACACCTCCTGTACCCTCTACGCTGTATGTACCGTACCTCCTCATGTATCATACACCTCCTGTACCCTCTACACTGTATGTACTGTACCTCCTCATGTATCCTACACCTCCTGTATCCTCTACGCTGTATGTACCGTACCTCCTCATGTATCATACACCTCCTGTACCCTCTACGCTGTATGTACCGTACCTCCTCATGTATCATACACCTCCTGTACCCTCTACACTGTATGTACTGTACCTCCTCATGTATCCTACACCTCCTGTATCCTCTACGCTGTATGTACTGTACCTCCTCATGTATCATACACCTCCTGTATCCTCTACACTGTATGTACTGTACCTCCTCATGTATCATACACCTCCTGTATCCTCTACACTGTATGTACTGTACCTCCTCATGTATCCTACACCTCCTGTATCCTCTACGCTGTATGTACCGTACCTCCTCATGTATCATACACCTCCTGTACCCTCTACGCTGTATGTACTGTACCTCCTCATGTATCATACACCTCCTGTACCCTCTACACTGTATGTACTGTACCTCCTCATGTATCCTACACCTCCTGTATCCTCTACGCTGTATGTACTGTACCTCCTCATGTATCATACACCTCCTGTATCCTCTACACTGTATGTACTATACCTCCTCATGTATCATACACCTCCTGTATCCTCTACACTGTATGTACCGTACCTCCTCATGTATCATACACCTCCTGTACCCTCTACACTGTATGTACTGTACCTCCTCATGTATCCTACACCTCCTGTATCCTCTACGCTGTATGTACTGTACCTCATGTATCATACACCTCCTGTACCCTCTACGCTGTATGTACTGTACCCCCTCATGTATCATACACCTCCTGTACCCTCTACGCTGTATGTACTGTACCTCCTCATGTATCATACACCTCCTGTATCCTCTACACTGTATGTACTGTACCCTCTCATGTATCATACACCTCCTGTACCCTCTACACTGTATGTACTGTACCTCCTCATGTATCATACACCTCCTGTATCCTCTACGCTGTATGTACTGTACCTCCTCATGTATCGTACACCTCCTGTACCCTCTACGCTGTATGTACTGTACCCCCTCATGTATCGTACACCTCCTGTATCCTCTACGCTGTATGTACTGTACCCCCTCATGTATCATACACCTCCTGTACCCTCTACGCTGTATGTACTGTACCTCCTCATGTATCATACACCTCCTGTATCCTCTACACTGTATGTACTGTACCTCCTCATGTATCATACACCTCCTGTACCCTCTACGCTGTATGTACTGTACCTCCTCATGTATCATACACCTCCTGTATCCTCTACGCTGTATGTACTGTACCTCCTCATGTATCATACACCTCCTGTATCCTCTACGCTGTATGTACTGTACCTCCTCATGTATCATACACCTCCTGTACCCTCTACACTGTATGTACTGTACCTCCTCATGTATCATACACCTCCTGTACCCTCTACGCTGTATGTACCGTACCTCCTCATGTATCATACACCTCCTGTATCCTCTACACTGTATGTACTGTACCCCCTCATGTATCATACACCTCCTGTACCCTCTACGCTGTATCTACCGTACCTCCTCATGTATCATACACCTCCTGTACCCTCTACGCTGTATGTACCGTACCTCCTCATGTATCATACACCTCCTGTATCCTCTACACTGTATGTTGTAAAGCGACAAGCTCTGCTGTATGCGGAGGTAAAACACAGGATACTGTCTCTTTAAATTTTCGGGTTAGTTTATTTAGCAGTCATAAAGTATCCTGGAGTCCATATCTCGGCCAAGGTCTGGCCACACACAGTTAGCAATGCACAGGTTCAGCACTGCACGTGTGCTCTCCTTCCTGGAGCAGCGTTTCCCCAGGTACTGAACACACCTGAGTGTCAGGGCTGGCTATTTAAAGCCCAGACACTCCCCTGATTGGAGGGATGGTGGATAACGTCCCTCCCTGCACTTCCGTTATTAACTAAAAGCATTCCCTTTTAAATGTGGTTCTATTAACTTTTTCTCCACCTACTTGTGCAGGAGAACTCGCATGATTTCACATCACTGAGCTTAAGCGTTTCAGCGACATATACCTCCCTTCTGACACACTACCAGTGACCTTGTCACATATTTCCCCCTCTACCCAAAGCCGGGGTTTTGGCACCTTCACTCACTAGACTGGGAAGTCTGGACAGGGCATCGGCATTAACATGCAGTTTGCCGGGCCTGTGCTCTACCAAAAAACTAAAGTCCTGGAGGGCCAGGAACCACCTGGTGACCCAGGCATTTTCCCCCCATCCGTTCCCTCATCCATCTTAGGGGGGCATGGTCTGAGACAAGTCTAAATTTGCAGCCTAATAGGTAGTACCTAAGGGTATCAACTGCCCACTTGACGGCCAGGCACTCCTTTTCCACGATTGCATAATTCTTTTTGCAGGCCGAGAGTTTTATGTTCAAGTACAGAATGGGGTGTTCCTCCCCATTTACCACTTGCGATAAGACGGCTCCTATGCCGACGTCTGAGGCGTCCGTCTGGAGCACAAACTCTTTCCGGAAGTCAGGTGTTATCAAGACCGGCTGGTTACAAAGGAAGCTTTTTAGCTCCTGGAATGCTATCTTTGCCTCAGAAGACCACTTAGCCATTGCCGTCTTCGTGCCTCTAAGTAGGTCGGTTAGGGGTGCCGCTATTGTGGCGAAATTCGGGATAAACCGACGATCATATCCCACGATTCCCAGAAAGGCCCGTTCCTGTTTCTTGGAGGCCGGTTGCGGGCACTTCTGGATTGCCTCCACCTTGTTCATTTGCGGTTTTATTTCGCCCCTGTCAACCACGTAGCCCAAGTATTTCACCTCCTCCTTTCCTATGGCTCATTTTCTTGGGTTCATGGTAAACTCGGCATTTCTCCACGCATCCAGTACTGCCTGGACCTTCTGCAGGTGGGTTCCCCAATCTGGGCTGAAAATCACTATGTCGTCCAAGTAAGCAGCAGCGTATTTTTTTTTGTGAGCCCAGAATCCGGTCCATGGCCCTCTGGGAGATAGCTGGGGCTCCCTGCAGTCCATCCTAGTGTATTGAAAACACCCATCGTGTGTAGAGAAGGCCGTTTTCTCCTGGGGCCAGGCGGATCTGCCAGTACCCTTTTGTTAGGTCCAGGGTAGTGATGTACCTGGCAGGCCCCAGCCTCTCAATAAGCTCATTGACCCGGGGCATCGGGTAGGTGTCAAACTTCTATAATCGTTACAGAACCGCCACTATCCATCTGGCTTAGGCACAAGAACAATCGGGCTGGACCAGCGGCTCTTAGATTCCTCAACATTCTCCTGACCTCCTTGGAGATCACCTCACGGCGGGCTTCGGGAATTCGATATGGCCTTTGGTTCACCCGTACATGCTGTTCCGTCAGGATCTCATGCTCCACAACTTGCGTAGATCCGGGCAATTCTGAGAACAGGTCTTGGTTTCTCTACAAGAGGTCTCGGCACTGTTGTGTCTGGGCCGGTGACAGTGTCTTTGCCACTGTAACGTCCTCGACCCTGGCTTCAGGATTTGCCCATAGGGATGGAGCTTCCACCGGTTCCCTGTCTCGCCACGGCTTCAGTAAGTTGATGTGGTAGATCTGGTATGGCTTCCTTCTACCAGGCTTGTTGACCTTGTAATTGACTTCACTCAGCTTCTCAACTACTTTGTACGATCCTTGCCACTTAGCCAGGAACTTACTCTCGACCGTGGGCACCAACACCCAATCTCCAGGACTGAATTGTCTCAGCTTTGTGGTCCGATTGTAGACCCTCACCTGGGCTTCTTCTGCCTTTAGAAGGCTCTCCTTCACGAATGGCATTACCCTTTCGATCCGGTCCTGCATTTGGGCCACATGCTCGATGACACTCCAGTGGGGTTTAACCTCTGCTTCCCAGGTCTCCTTTTCGATTTCCAGAAGTCCCCGAGGGTGTTGTCTGTATAGGAGTTCAAACGGTGAGAACCCTGTAGAGCTCTGGGGAACTTCCCTAATGGCGAACAGCAGGTACGGCAGCAGGCAATCCCAGTCTCGGCCATCCTTCTTCACAACTTTCTTTAACATCGACTTTAAGGTCTTGTTGAAACGTTCTACCAGTCCGACCATCTGTGGGTGGTACACAGACGTTTGGAGCTGTGTAATTTGGAGGGCCTTACACAATTCTGTCATCACCTTCGACATAAACGGAGTTCCCTAGTCTGTCAGGATCTCCTTTGGCAGACCTGTCTAGGAGAAAATATGTACCAGCTCTTTGGCGATACTTCTAGCGGAGGAATTTCTTAACGGTACTGCTTCTGGATAATGCGTAGCACAGTCCTATACAACCAGAATGTATTGGTGGCCCCGGGCGGACTTCACCAGGGGCCCGACAAGGTCCATGGCGATCTGGTCAAATGGGAACTCTATGATAGGTAACGGCACTAGGGGGCTCCGGAAATGGGACACGGGAGCCGTTATCTGACAGGTGGGACATGACCGGCAGTAGTTCACAATCTCCCGGTGACATCCAGGCCAGTAGAACCCGCTTCTGAGTGTTATCTACCCCTAGATGCCCACCCAAGATCTGAGAATGGGCCAGGCCTAACACTCTATGCCTATAGGGTCCCGGTACTATCAACTGCTCTATTAACTCCCCTTTTGGATTAGTGACCCTATAAAGAAGCTCCCCATTAAGTGCAAAATATGGGAACCTGGTGTCAGTCCCCGGCTCCTGAGCAACCCCATTGATCACAGACACATTGTCAAATGCATACTTCTAAGTGAGATCCTACATCTGCGCAGTACCAAAGTTCCCCCCAGACACAGACTCCCCCCATGTCGGGGACCTCGCCTTCCAGGGTCACCACCTCATCTTCGTCCCCCGCAAGGACACACGGGGAAGTAATCTGCCTCTGACTGCGGCGGTGATGCATCCTGGTTGAGACACTTGGCACCCCCGCTTTTCGCTACAAGTCCCAAAACAGACTGAAGTCCGACCCTATTATCACCGGGTGGAGCAGATCCCTAACCACCCCCACCTCATGTGACTCAGCTCTACAGTCGGTGTGTATTGTCACTCTGGCAATAGGGAAATCCTTTGCGTCCCAGTGTATGCACAGCACACCCACATTTTTCCCAGGGATCTACTCGTGTGGGAGCGTGGCCCTTATTAGAGTCACCAAGCTCCAGGAGTCCTGCCACCAGTACTCCATTAACAGTCACCGGACACTACTGTAGCCCCTCACCGGGTTGACAGTCCACGCTGCAGGCGGGGTAGGCATAGTAGGAGCAGCGACGTCCAAGGCTACAGTCCATCTGTTCGGAGGGCAGCGGGCAGCTACGTGGCCTGGGCCTTGACACCGCCAACAAATAATGTCACCCGATGGGACCTTGGGCATCGGCACAACCTCCCCCTTTTGGGCTTCCACCCCTCACTGGGACCCCCAACATGGAGTGGGCTGTTTTCCCATGGAACCATCGACCCCCTGGTACCTCTAAACCAGTCCGACCAGTTCATCAGCGTTCCGGGAATCACCCTAGGCGACCCAAGTCTGCACCGACTTCTGTAAGGAGTGCACGAAATGATCCATTACTACTCACTCTATGACCTGCGCCGGGGTAGACTATTCTGGCTGCAGCAATTTTTGCAACAGGTCAAACATTTGGGAGCGCGGTGGTTTCTTGCAGTGATACGCCCAGCGGTGGACGCGATGTGCCTTGACAATCATTGTTGCCCCCAAGCGTGCCAAAATTTCAGTCTTTAATTTGGCATACTCCGCGTCCTGTAAGGCCAAGTCATAATACGCCTTCTGGGGTTCCTCCGTCAGTTATGGTGCCAACACCTCTGCCCATTGCTCTGGCTGTAGCCTCTCCCTCTCGGCGACCCTCTCGAATACCGTCAGAAAAGCTTCCACATCATCACCCGGAGTCATTTTCTTCAGCGCTCCCCTTACTGCCTTTTGGACCGCAAAGTCGTCCACTGACCTTATCGCTGGAGCTGTTGTCGAGCCATGGATCGCCTGTGTGAGCAAGTCGATATGCTGCTGCTGTTGTCGGCACTGGTCCTGTTGGGCCTGCTGCTGGAGCTGCTGCATCAGCAATTTGGTGGTCTCCTGTTTTGCCATCTGCTGTTGCTGTAACATCTGCTGGTGTTGTGCTTGGTGCTGCGCCTGTTGCGCCTGCAACAGATGTTTAAGGAGGTCCTCCATTTTATCCGGCATCACTTGCTGGCTCACAGCCGACTTTACCCAGTACATACAGGCCTTCAGGTGACAGCCGCACGTGTTCTCTGGGAGTTTTGCCTGCAATTCTAACACCACTTGTGGTAAAGCGACAAGCTCGGCTGTGTGCGGAGTGTGAGACAGTGACCGGGATCGTATACGAGGGACGTTATATATCCCCCAGAATGTGTACAGAGACCTATTAAATCCATTGGAGTGCATTGCAGTCACAGACACAGCTGCGGCTGCAATGCAGGAATGAAAGTGAGCAATGACCTGGTCAGACTACCTGGCTAAGCCAGATTAAGTAAAACCCGGCAGGGCCTTCATTTCTTGGAGGAGGTCACAGGAGGCAGTGGGGCGGCCTCCTCCCTCTAACCCAGGTTTTCCAGTGGCTCTTGCCACAGGTCCTTTAAAATCCCTGCACTAAGGATTAGTGTTGTTCTATCTTGGAACCTGCTAGGAGCAGAGCAGGAGACCTCAGCAGGATGGAGGGAGGCTGAACCCACGCCTGGGAAGCCTCTGCACCTGTCAGGCTCTGAGCGGCCCGGCGCGGCCGTTGCTCTCGGCAACCATTTAAAGACTTATGTTAACCCGGCTGCGAACCGGAGGACTGTCCTGTTTACCCGTGAGTTGCTGAATAAAGCTGTTTATGTTGGACTTGTTTGGGTTACTGCACGGTGTGAACACCGCCGCCTTACAGCTTGGTGGAGAATGCAGGCATTGTGACTGAGTCATACCCCACCGGCAGCTGCATGACCACAATCCGGCCTGCCACCTTTCAGTTCCACCCCGTGGACAAAATGGACGAACTATTAAAGCAGCTGGCACTCGCCCAGCAGCAGCTGCTGCAGTCTCAGCGGCAACAGCAGGAGCGGGAGCAGCAGCGTAATCAGCAGCAACAGCTATTGTACCAGCAGCAGCAAGAAACAAACGAACTGTTGCTGCAACAGATTGCTGCCCTGCGGGAGACTCCGACGGCATCAGCCCCGGAACGTCGAGAGGCCCGGGACAAGGTTCGCTCAGCGTTGAAGAAGATGGGACCGGAGGACGACGTGGAGGCCTTCCTGTCCATTTATGAGCGCACAGCGGAGCGGGAAAACCTACCGACCGGCCAGTGGGCAGAAGTGGTGGCTCCGTTTCTGATCGGCGATGTCCAAAAGGCCTACTTCGACAGAAGTGGTGGCTCCGTTTCTGGTCGGCGATGTCCAAAAGGCCTACTTCGACAGAAGTGGTGGCTCCGTTTCTGGTCGGCGATGCCCAAAAGGCCTACTTCGACCTAAGTCGAGAGGACACCCAGAACTACCAGAGGCTCAAAGGTGAGATCCTTGCCCGGCTGGGGGTCAATACATACGTGAGGGCTCAGCGTGTGTTTTTGTGGGCCTATGTGGACACCCGACCCACCCGGTCTCAGGCTCATGACCTCCTGCAGCTGGTAAAGAGGTGGCTCCAGCCTGAGACTTTGTCTCCAGCCCAGATGGTGGAGAGGGTGGTGGTTGACCGGCTGGTGAGGACTCTGCCAGCCGCTATCCAACGTTGGGTGGGGCAAGGGGACCCTGGCACACTCGACCAGGTGGTCAGCCTGATCGAGCGCTACTCGGCCACTCAGGACTTTATCCGGGACTCTGCCACCTCGCGGCTGTCGTGCCGATCCCTGCCAACCCAGGAGTCGGAAAAGGGGTCGCGTCCCTCTGCTGGGGACAGTCGGCACCGTACCTGTACTGAAGGGGAACCTCTGAGTGAGAGTGGCAGGAGACCAATTCCCTCCCAAACTGTCATAAGACCTAACAGTACCTCCACCCTTAGGTGCTGGCGGTGTCAGGGTCCGGGACATGTGGTTGCTAATTGTCCCCTGACTACGGAACCCATGGACTGCGGATATAGCCGCCGGGTCTCAATGTATGCCCAGACGGTCTGCACAGCGAGAGCTGACCCCCGGGACAGTGAACTCCAACTATGCCAGGTACTGGTTAATGGGTACCCCACGGAGGCCCTCCTGGACTCAGGGAGCCTCGTGACTCTGGTACATGGGTCGCTGGTGGCAGGAGACAACCCCAGTGGACGGCCAGTCGGGGTAGTGTGTATCCATGGGGACCTCCGAGAGTACCCAACTGCGGAGGTAGTTTTGTCCACGCCATGTGGAGACATAAAATTTGTGGTGGGAGTGGTAAAAACTCTTTCTTGTGGGACAGGGTGGGGAAGAGACTTGCCCTGTTCTGTACTCTGTGGAAAAACAAAATCCACTCTCCCCCGGTAAAATGTATTACAGACGCTGTACCCGACGAACCTGCCGTAGGGGTGTCCAACCTAGGGACAGAGTGTGACCCCGATAGGTTTCCCTTAGAGGTGCTGGCAGGAGAGGTCGAGGAGACCCCATCGATCCCCGAGCTGGAAGGGTCCCGGGACACGTTTGGGATGGCTCAGCTACAGGATCCCACCCTGACTCAGGCGTGGGAAAGAGTGGTAGAGGTAAACGGCGTAGCCCAACAGCCCAATGCAGCTACTGTATTTCCACGCATGGTAGTCAATGGTGAGTTGCTCTATAGGATAGATAAGATTAGGGATGAGGTCGTGGAACAGTTGTTAGTACCTCAGTTGTACCGTCGAGTGGTTCTAGATTTGGCACACACCTGCTGGGTGGACACTTAGGTGAAAAAAAAAACGCAAGGACGTATCTTGCAGCAGTTCTTTTGGCCTGGGGTTTACGCGGAGGTCAAAAGGTACTGCGAATCCTGCCCCGAATGTCAGTTGACCTCACCCACCGCAAGTTTCCGTAGCCCATTGGGTACCCCTGCCAGTGATAGAGGTACCTTTTGAACGGATTGCAATGGATTGGTAGGGCCCATTGTAAAATCCACCCATGGCCACCAACATATACTGGTGGTCTTCGACTATGCCACCCGGTACCCGGAGGCTATACCACTACACCACACCTCGGCAAAACTGATTCCACGGGAGCTGTTTGCCATGTTCTGTCGCCTTGGACTACCTAAGGAGATCCTGAGGGATCAGGGGACCCCTTTTATGTCCAAAGTGACAAGGGAACTGTGCAAATTGCTAAAAGTTAAACAATTGCGCACCTCGGTGTACCACCCTCAAACTGACGGGCTAGTAGAACAGTTCAATAAAACCCTCAAGTCCATGTTAAAAAAGGTGGTTTCTAAGGACGGAAGGGATTGGGACATGTTGCTACCCTATTTGATGTTCGCCGTCCGTGAGGTACTCCAGGCTTCCACAGGGTTCTCTCCCTTTGGCTCTGTCCAACAGACCCCTAGGTTGCCTGCCGTACAATAACTCAAAGAGACATGGGAACAAGAGCCAACTCCACATAGGAGTATAATTGAACACGTGGCTAGTATGCAGGACCGGATCGCGGCGGTCATGCCCATCGTGAAAGAACATCTGTTAGATGCCCAGGCAGCCCAGAGGCACGCATATAATAAAAGAGCCACGGTCAGGTCTTTTAACAAGGGCGATCGGGTGTTAGTACTGCTACCCACAGCCGAGAGTAAGCTCATGGCCAAGTGGCAAGGGCCATATGAGATTCGAGAAAAAGTGGGGGAGGTAAATTACCGGGTGTATCAGCCCGGAAGGAGGAAACCTGAGCAGCTTTACCATGTAAACCTGCTAAAGCCTTGGAAAGATCGAGAGTGTTTAGTTACAGATGTCACCCCGGGCATATCACCAGAGAGTTCTCTACCTTCAGCCAGGGAAGCGTCCGGGGGAGAGGTCAGGTTAAGTGATGCTCTCACTAAACAGCAGTGACGGGAGGCTCGCTCGCTGGTGCAGCACAATACCGACGTGTTCTCAGAGCTACCGGGTAGGACTACCGTTATCCAACATGACATTGTCACCGAACCGGGGGTAAGGGTGCGAATGAGACCGTACCGGGTACCCGAAGCCCGGAGGCAAGCCATCACGGCTGAGGTAAAACAAATGCTTCAGTTAGGCGTCATAGAGGAATCACGGAGTGAGTGGGCTAGCCCCATCGTACTGATTCCAAAACCAGACGGATCGTTACGCTTCTGTAACGATTTCCGGAAATTGAATGAAGTGTCAAAGTTTGACCTTTATCCAATGCCCAGGGTGGACGAGCTGATTGAGAGACTGGGGCAGGCGCAGTACTTTACCACGCTCGATCTCACCAAGGGTTACTGGCAGGTACCTCTCACAGATTCGGCGAAGGAAAAGACCACCTTCGTAACGCCGGAGGGTCTATACCACTATGTGGTCTTACCTTTTGGGTTACATGAGGCCCCGGCTACATTCCAGAGGTTGATGGGCATAGTGCTCAAGCCTCATCAGGAGTACGGGTCCGCGTATATCTAGATGATATCATCTTTATCACCGACTGGCATACTCACCTATCACAGGTACAAGCGGTGCTGGATTCTCTCAGAGCCAACGGGGTTAACGGCAAGCCCAAAGAAATGTGCGATAGGGCTAGAGGAAGCCTGATATTTGGGGTATGTGATAGGCCGAGGAGCTATCAAGCCCCAAATCAATAAGTTGAGGCCATAAAAAAATGGCCTAAACCGTCAAGTACAAAACAGGTGAGGGCGTTCCTTGGCATCCTTGGGTATTACCGCCGGTTTATACCTAATTTTGCTGGGCGAACGGCGGCCCTGACCGATCTCTTGAAAGGAAAAAAATCGGTAATGGTTCGGTGGAACCCTCAGGCAGAAGAAGCCTTTCAGTCCATGAAGTTGGCCCTGTGTGGACAGCCGGTCCTCATCAGCCCCAACTTCAAGGAAACCTTCATTGTACAGACAGATGCCTCGGAGGTAGGCCTAGGGGCGGTATTGTCACAAAAAGTGAATGGTGACGAGCACCCGGACACCTACTTGATGAGAAAACTTGTCCCAGCCGAGAAAAATGTCAGCGTGGTAGAGAAGGAGTGTTTGGCTATTAAGTGAGCCTTGGAATCACTACGTTATTATTTACTCGGACGTCAGTTCCGCTTGGTGACGGACCACTCACCCTTGGTATGGATGAGGAACGCCAAGGAGAGGAATGCCCGAGTCACCAGGTGGTTCCTGTCACTGCAAAATTTCAGTTTCTCTGTAGAACATCACCCTGGGAAGTCGCAGGCAAACGTGGATTCCCTGTCCCGGGCACCCTGTATGGTGGCAAATGTTCAACCCCACAAGTTTGAACAGAGTGAGGGGATATGTGAGGCAGTGGCCGGGATCGTATACGAGGGACGTTATATGTCCCCCAGAATGTGTACAGAGACCTATTAAAACCATTGGAGTGCATTGCAGTCAGACACAGCTGCGGCTGCAATGCAAGAATGAAGGTGAGCATTGACCTAGTCGGGCTACCTGGCTAAGGCAGATTAGTAAAAACCCGGCACGGCCTTCATTTCTTGGAGGAGGTCACAGGAGGCAGTGGGGCGGCCTCCTCCCTCCAACCTGGGTTTTCCAGTGGCTCTTGCCACAGGTCCTTTATAAACCCTGCACTAAGGATTAGTGTTGTTCAGTGTTGGGACCTGCTAGGAGCAGAGCAGGGAAGCTCAGCAGGATGGAGGTGGCTGAACCACCGCCTGGGAAGGCTCTGCACCTGTCAGGCTCTGAGAAGCCCGGTGCGGCCGTTGTCACCGGCAACCGTTGTTTATGGACTCAGGTTAACCCGGCTGTGAACCGGAGGACTTTCTGTTTACCCGTGAGTTGCTGAATAAAGCTGTTTATGTTGGACTTGCTTGGGTCACTGCCTCAGTTACTGCACGGTGTGAACACTGCCGCCTTACAGAAGGTAAAACACGGGATACTGTCTCTTTAAATTTTAGGGTTAGTTTATTTAGCAGTCATAAATTACCCTGGAGTCCTAAAAGAAAACACAGCCCACTCAGCTGAACAGAGACAAAACAAAATACAAAACTTGCAGCACAGTCCGTATCTCGGCCAAAGTCTGGCCACATACAGCGATGCACAGGTTCAGCACTGCACGTGTGCGCTCCTTCCTGGAGCAGCGTTTCCCCAGGTACTGACACACCTGAGTGTCAGGGCTGGCTATTTAAAGCCCAGACACTCCCCTGATTGGAGGGATGGTGGATAACGTCCCTCCCTGCACTTTCGTTATCCACTATTAACTCTCTCTGCACCTACTTGTGCAGGAAAACTTACATGTTTTCACATCACTGAGATTAAGAGTCTCCTCCCTTCTGACACACTACCAGTGACGTCACAATGTACTGCAGTACTGTACCTCCTCATATATCGTACACCTCCTGTACCCTCTACGCTGTATGTACTGTACCTCCTCATGTACCATACACCTCCTGTACCCTCTACACTGTATGTACTGTACCTCCTCATGTATCATACACCTCCTGTATCCTCTACGCTGTATGTACTGTACCTCCTCATGTATCATACACCTCCTGTATCCTCTACGCTGTATGTACTGTACCTCCTCATGTACCATACACCTCCTGTACCCTCTACACTGTATGTACTGTACCTCCTCATGTATCATACACCTCCTGTATCCTCTACACTGTATGTACTGTACCTCCTCATGTATCATACACCTCCTGTACCCTCTACACTGTATGTACTGTACCTCCTCATGTACCATACACCTCCTGTACCCTCTACACTGTATGTACTGTACCTCCTCATGTATCATACACCTCCTGTATCCTCTACGCTGTATGTACTGTACCTCCTCATGTATCATACACCTCCTGTATCCTCTACGCTGTATGTACTGTACCTCCTCATGTATCATACACCTCCTGTATCCTCTACGCTGTATGTACTGTACCTCCTCATGTATCATACACCTCCTGTACCCTCTACGCTGTATGTACTGTACCTCCTCATGTATCATACACCTCTTGTATCCTCTATGCTGTATGTACTGTACCTCCTCATGTATCATACACCTCCTGTACCCTCTACACTGTATGTACTGTACCTCCTCATGTATCATACACCTCCTGTATCCTCTACGCTGTATGTACTGTACCTCCTCATGTATCATACACCTCTTGTATCCTCTATGCTGTATGTACTGTACCTCCTCATGTATCATACACCTCCTGTACCCTCTACACTGTATGTACTGTACCTCCTCATGTATCATACACCTCCTGTATCCTCTACACTGTATGTACTGTACCTCCTCATGTATCATACACCTCCTGTACCCTCTACGCTGTATGTACTGTACCTCCTCATGTATCATACACCTCTTGTATCCTCTATGCTGTATGTACTGTACCTCCTCATGTATCATACACCTCCTGTATCCTCTACACTGTATGTACTGTACCTCCTCATGTATCATACACCTCCTGTACCCTCTACACTGTATGTACTGTACCTCCTCATGTATCATACACCTCCTGTATCCTCTACGCTGTATGTACTGTACCCCCTCATGTATCATACACCTCCTGTGTCCTCTACGCTGTATGTACTGTACCTCCTCATGTATCATACACCTCCTGTACCCTCTACGCTGTATGTACTGTACCTCCTCATATATCGTACACCTCCTGTACCCTCTACGCTGTATGTACTGTACCTCCTCATGTATCATACACCTCCTGTACCCTCTACGCTGTATGTACTGTACCTCCTCATGTATCATACACCTCCTGTACCCTCTACTCTGTATGTACTGTACCTCCTCATGTATCATACACCTCCTGTATCCTCTACGCTGTATGTACTGTACCTCCTCATGTATCATACACCTCCTGTACCCTCTACGCTGTATGTACTGTACCTCCTCATATATCGTACACCTCCTGTACCCTCTACGCTGTATGTACTGTACCTCCTCATGTATCATACACCTGTACCCTCTACACTGTATGTACTGTACCTCCTCATATATCGTACACCTCCTGTACCCTCTACGCTGTATGTACTGTACCTCCTCATATATCGTACACCTCCTGTACCCTCTACGCTGTATGTACTGTACCTCCTCATATATAGTACACCTCCTGTACCCTCTACGCTGTATGTACTGTACCTCCTCATGTATCATACACCTCCTGTACCCTCTACGCTGTATGTACTGTACCTCCTCATGTATAATACACCTCCTGTACCCTCTACGCTGTATGTACTGTACCTCATGTATCGTACACCTCCTGTACCCTCTACACTGTATGTACTGTACCTCCTCATATATCGTACACCTCCTGTACCCTCTACGCTGTATGTACTGTACCTCCTCATGTATCATACACCTGTACCCTCTACACTGTATGTACTGTACCTCCTCATATATCGTACACCTCCTGTACCCTCTACGCTGTATGTACTGTACCTCCTCATATATCGTACACCTCCTGTACCCTCTACACTGTATGTACTGTACCTCCTCATATATCGTACACCTCCTGTACCCTCTACGCTGTATGTACTGTACCTCCTCATGTATCATACACCTGTACCCTCTACACTGTATGTACTGTACCTCCTCATATATCGTACACCTCCTGTACCCTCTACGCTGTATGTACTGTACCTCCTCATATATCGTACACCTCCTGTACCCTCTACGCTGTATGTACTGTACCTCCTCATATATAGTACACCTCCTGTACCCTCTACGCTGTATGTACTGTACCTCCTCATGTATCATACACCTCCTGTACCCTCTACGCTGTATGTACTGTACCTCCTCATGTATCATACACCTCCTGTACCCTCTACGCTGTATGTACTGTACCTCCTCATGTATCGTACACCTCCTGTACCCTCTACACTGTATGTACTGTACCTCCTCATATATCGTACACCTCCTGTACCCTCTACGCTGTATGTACTGTACCTCCTCATATATCGTACACCTCCTGTACCCTCTACGCTGTATGTACTGTACCTCCTCATGTATCATACACCTGTACCCTCTACACTGTATGTACTGTACCTCCTCATGTATCATACACCTCCTGTACCCTCTACGCTGTATGTACTGTACCTCCTCATGTATCATACACCTCCTGTACCCTCTACTCTGTATGTACTGTACCTCCTCATGTATCGTACACCTCCTGTATCCTCTACGCTGTATGTACCGTACCTCCTCATGTATCGTACACCTCCTGTATCCTCTACGCTGTATGTACCGTACCTCCTCATGTATCGTACACCTCCTGTATCCTCTACGCTGTATGTACTGTACCTCCTCATGTATCGTACACCTCCTGTATCCTCTATGCTGTATGTACTGTACCTCCTCATGTATCATACACCTGTACCCTCTACGCTGTATGTACTGTACCTCCTCATGTATCATACACCTCCTGTACCCTCTACGCTGTATGTACTGTACCTCCTCATGTATCATACACCTCCTGTACCCTCTACGCTGTATGTACTGTACCTCCTCATATATCGTACACCTCCTGTATCCTCTACTCTGTATGTACTGTACCTCCTCATGTATCATACACCTCCTGTATCCTCTACGCTGTATGTACTGTACCTCCTCATGTATCATACACCTCCTGTACCCTCTATGCTGTATGTACTGTACCTCCTCATGTGTCATACACCTCCTGTACCCTCTATGCTGTATGTACTGTACCTCCTCATGTATCATACACCTGTACCCTCTACTCTGTATGTACTGTACCTCCTCATGTATCATACACCTCCTGTATCCTCTACACTGTATGTACTGTACCTCCTCATGTATCATACACCTCCTGTATCCTCTATGCTGTATGTACTGTACCTCCTCATGTATCATACACCTCCTGTATCCTCTACACTGTATATACTGTACCTCCTCATGTATCATACACCTCCTGTATCCTCTACACTGTATGTACTGTACCTCCTCATATATCATACACCTCCTGTATCCTCTACACTGTATGTACTGTACCTCCTCATGTATCATACACCTCCTGTATCCTCTACGCTGTATGTACTGTACCTCCTCATGTATCATACACCTCCTGTATCCTCTGCGCTGTATGTACTGTACCTCCTCATGTATCATACACCTCCTGTACCCTCTACGCTGTATGTACTGTACCTCCTCATGTATCATACACCTCCTGTATCCTCTACACTGTATGTACTGTACCTCCTCATGTATCATACACCTCCTGTATCCTCTATGCTGTATGTACTGTACCTCATATATCGTACACCTCCTGTATCCTCTACGCTGTATGTACCGTACCTCCTCATGTATCACACCTCCTGTACCCTCTACACTGTATGTACTGTACCTCCTCATGTATCCTACACCTCCTGTATCCTCTACGCTGTATGTACCGTACCTTCTCATGTATCATACACCTCCTGTATCCTCTACGCTGTATGTACCGTACCTCCTCATGTATCATACACCTCCTGTACCCTCTACGCTGTATGTACTGTACCTCCTCATGTATCATACACCTCCTGTACCCTCTACACTGTATGTACTGTACCTCCTCATGTATCATACACCTCCTGTACCCTCTACGCTGTATGTACTGTACCTCCTCATGTATCATACACCTCCTGTACCCTCTACGCTGTATGTACTGTACCTCCTCATGTATCATACACCTCCTGTACCCTCTACGCTGTATGTACTGTACCTCCTCATGTATCATACACCTCCTGTACCCTCTACACTATGTACTGTACCTCCTCATGTATCATACACCTCCTGTATCCTCTACACTGTATGTACTGTACCTCCTCATGTATCATACACCTCCTGTACCCTCTTTACGCTGTATGTACTGTACCTTCTCATGTATCATACACCTCCTGTACCCTCTACGCTGTATGTACTGTACCTCCTCATGTATCCTACACCTCCTGTACCCTCTACACTGTATGTACTGTACCTTCTCATGTATCATACACCTCCTGTACCCTCTACACTGTATGTACTGTACCTCCTCATGTATCATACACCTCCTGTATCCTCTACACTGTATGTACTGTACCTTCTCATGTATCATACACCTCCTGTACCCTCTACGCTGTATGTACTGTACCTCCTCATGTATCCTACACCTCCTGTACCCTCTACACTGTATGTACTGTACCTTCTCATGTATCATACACCTCCTGTACCCTCTACACTGTATGTACTGTACCTCCTCATGTATCATACACCTCCTGTACCCTCTACACTGTATGTACTGTACCTCCTCATGTATCATACACCTCCTGTACCCTCTACACTGTATGTACTGTACCTTCTCATGTATCATACACCTCCTGTACCCTCTACACTGTATGTACTGTACCTCCTCATGTATCATACACCTCCTGTACCCTCTACGCTGTATGTACTGTACCTCCTCATGTATCCTACACCTCCTGTACCCTCTACGCTGTATGTACTGTACCTTCTCATGTATCATACACCTCCTGTACCCTCTACACTGTATGTACTGTACCTCCTCATGTATCATACACCTCCTGTATCCTCTACACTGTATGTACTGTACCTTCTCATGTATCATACACCTCCTGTACCCTCTACGCTGTATGTACTGTACCTCCTCATGTATCCTACACCTCCTGTACCCTCTACACTGTATGTACTGTACCTTCTCATGTATCATACACCTCCTGTACCCTCTACACTGTATGTACTGTACCTCCTCATGTATCATACACCTCCTGTACCCTCTACACTGTATGTACTGTACCTCCTCATGTATCATACACCTCCTGTACCCTCTACACTGTATGTACTGTACCTTCTCATGTATCATACACCTCCTGTACCCTCTACACTGTATGTACTGTACCTCCTCATGTATCATACACCTCCTGTATCCTCTACGCTGTATGTACTGTACCTCCTCATGTATCGTACACCTCCTGTATCCTCTACGCTGTATGTACTGTACCTCCTCATGTATCGTACACCTCCTGTACCCTCTACGCTGTATGTACCGTACCTCCTCATGTATCCTACACCTCCTGTATCCTCTACGCTGTATGTACTGTACCTCCTCATGTATCATACACCTCCTGTACCCTCTACACTGTATGTACTGTACCTCCTCATGTATCATACACCTGTACCCTCTACGCTGTATGTACTGTACCCCCTCATGTATCATACACCTCCTGTATCCTCTACGCTGTATGTACTGTACCTCCTCATGTATCATACACCTCCTGTACCCTCTACGCTGTATGTACTGTACCTCCTCATATATCGTACACCTCCTGTATCCTCTACTCTGTATGTACTGTACCTCCTCATGTATCATACACCTCCTGTATCCTCTACGCTGTATGTACTGTACCTCCTCATGTATCATACACCTCCTGTATCCTCTGCGCTGTATGTACTGTACCTCCTCATGTATCATACACCTCCTGTACCCTCTACGCTGTATGTACTGTACCTCCTCATGTATCATACACCTCCTGTACCCTCTATGCTGTATGTACTGTACCTCCTCATGTGTCATACACCTCCTGTACCCTCTATGCTGTATGTACTGTACCTCCTCATGTATCATACACCTGTACCCTCTACTCTGTATGTACTGTACCTCCTCATGCATCATACACCTCCTGTATCCTCTACACTGTATGTACTGTACCTCCTCATGTATCATACACCTCCTGTACCCTCTACTCTGTATGTACCGTACCTCCTCATGTATCGTACACCTCCTGTATCCTCTACGCTGTATGTACCGTACCTCCTCATGTATCGTACACCTCCTGTATCCTCTACGCTGTATGTACTGTACCTCCTCATGTATCATACACCTCCTGTACCCTCTATGCTGTATGTACTGTACCTCCTCATGTATCATACACCTGTACCCTCTACGCTGTATGTACTGTACCCCCTCATGTATCATACACCTCCTGTATCCTCTACGCTGTATGTACTGTACCTCCTCATGTATCATACACCTCCTGTACCCTCTACGCTGTATGTACTGTACCTCCTCATGTATCATACACCTCCTGTACCCTCTATGCTGTATGTACTGTACCTCCTCATGTGTCATACACCTCCTGTACCCTCTATGCTGTATGTACTGTACCTCCTCATGTATCATACACCTGTACCCTCTACTCTGTATGTACTGTACCTCCTCATGTATCATACACCTCCTGTATCCTCTACACTGTATGTACTGTACCTCCTCATGTATCATACACCTCCTGTATCCTCTATGCTGTATGTACTGTACCTCCTCATGTATCATACACCTCCTGTACCCTCTATGCTGTATGTACTGTACCTCCTCATGTATCATACACCTCCTGTATCCTCTACACTGTATGTACTGTACCTCCTCATGTATCATACACCTCCTGTATCCTCTATGCTGTATGTACTGTACCTCCTCCTGTATCATACACCTCCTGTATCCTCTACACTGTATGTACTGTACCTCCTCATGTATCATACACCTCCTGTACCCTCTACACTGTATGTACTGTACCTCCTCATGTATCATACACCTCCTGTATCCTCTACGCTGTATGTACCGTACCTCCTCATGTATCATACACCTCCTGTATCCTCTACGCTGTATGTACCGTACCTCCTCATGTATCATACACCTCCTGTACCCTCTACGCTGTATGTACTGTACCTCCTCATGTATCATACACCTCCTGTACCCTCTACACTGTATGTACTGTACCTCCTCATGTATCATACACCTCCTGTACCCTCTACGCTGTATGTACTGTACCTCCTCATGTATCATACACCTCCTGTACCCTCTACGCTGTATGTACTGTACCTCCTCATGTATCATACACCTCCTGTACCCTCTACGCTGTATGTACTGTACCTCCTCATGTATCATACACCTCCTGTATCCTCTACACTGTATGTACTGTACCTTCTCATGTATCATACACCTCCTGTACCCTCTACGCTGTATGTACTGTACCTCCTCATGTATCCTACACCTCCTGTACCCTCTACGCTGTATGTACTGTACCTTCTCATGTATCATACACCTCCTGTACCCTCTACACTGTATGTACTGTACCTCCTCATGTATCATACACCTCCTGTACCCTCTACACTGTATGTACTGTACCTCCTCATGTATCATACACCTCCTGTATCCTCTACACTGTATGTACTGTACCTTCTCATGTATCATACACCTCCTGTACCCTCTACGCTGTATGTACCGTACCTCCTCATGTATCATACACCTCCTGTATCCTCTACGCTGTATGTACCGTACCTCCTCATGTATCATACACCTCCTGTACCCTCTACGCTGTATGTACTGTACCTCCTCATGTATCCTACACCTCCTGTACCCTCTACACTGTATGTACTGTACCTTCTCATGTATCATACACCTCCTGTACCCTCTACTCTGTATGTACTGTACCTCCTCATGTATCATACACCTCCTGTACCCTCTACTCTGTATGTACTGTACCTCCTCATGTATCATACACCTCCTGTACCCTCTACACTGTATGTACTGTACCTCCTCATGTATCATACACCTCCTGTACCCTCTACTCTGTATGTACTGTACCTCCTCATGTATCATACACCTCCTGTACCCTCTACACTATGTACTGTACCTCCTCATGTATCATACACCTCCTGTATCCTCTACACTGTATGTACTGTACCTCCTCATGTATCATACACCTCCTGTACCCTCTTTACGCTGTATGTACTGTACCTCCTCATGTATCATACACCTCCTGTATCCTCTACACTGTATGTACTGTACCTTCTCATGTATCATACACCTCCTGTACCCTCTACGCTGTATGTACTGTACCTCCTCATGTATCCTACACCTCCTGTACCCTCTACACTGTATGTACTGTACCTTCTCATGTATCATACACCTCCTGTACCCTCTACACTGTATGTACTGTACCTCCTCATGTATCATACACCTCCTGTACCCTCTACACTGTATGTACTGTACCTCCTCATGTATCATACACCTCCTGTATCCTCTACACTGTATGTACTGTACCTCCTCATGTATCATACACCTCCTGTACCCTCTACGCTGTATGTACTGTACCTCCTCATGTATCATACACCTCCTGTACCCTCTACACTATGTACTGTACCTCCTCATGTATCATACACCTCCTGTATCCTCTACACTGTATGTACTGTACCTCCTCATGTATCATACACCTCCTGTACCCTCTTTACGCTGTATGTACTGTACCTCCTCATGTATCATACACCTTCTGTACCCTCTACGCTGTATGTACTTTACCTCCTCATGTATCATACACCTCCTGTATCCTCTACGCTGTATGTACTGTACCTCCTCATGTATCATACACCTCCTGTACCGTCTACGCTGTATGTACTGTACCTCCTCATGTATCATACACCTCCTGTACCCTCTACGCTGTATGTACTGTACCTCCTTATGTATCGTACACCTCCTGTATCCTCTACGCTGTATGTACTGTACCTCCTCATATATCATACACCTCCTGTACCCTCTACTCTGTATGTACTGTACCTCCTCATGTATCATACACCTCCTGTACCCTCTACACTGTACCGTACCTCCTCATGTATCGTACACCTCCTGTATCCTCTACGCTGTATGTACTGTACCTCCTCATGTATCATACACCTCCTGTATCCTCTACGCTGTATGTACTGTACCTCCTCATGTATCATACACCTCTTGTATCCTCTATGCTGTATGTACTGTACCTCCTCATGTATCATACACCTCCTGTACCCTCTACGCTGTATGTACTGTACCTCCTCATGTATCATACACCTCCTGTACCCTCTACGCTGTATGTACTGTACCTCCTCATGTATCATACACCTCCTGTACCCTCTACGCTGTATGTACTGTACCTCCTCATGTATCATACACCTCTTGTATCCTCTATGCTGTATGTACTGTACCTCCTCATGTATCATACACCTCCTGTACCCTCTACGCTGTATGTACTGTACCTCCTCATGTATCATACACCTCCTGTACCCTCTACGCTGTATGTACTGTACCTCCTCATGTATCATACACCTCCTGTACCCTCTACGCTGTATGTACTGTACCTCCTCATGTATCATACACCTCCTGTACCCTCTACTCTGTTTGTACTGTACCTCCTCATGTATCATACACCTCCTGTACCCTCTACGCTGTATGTACCGTACCTCCTCATGTATCATACACCTCCTGTACCCTCTACGCTGTATGTACCGTACCTCCTCATGTATCATACACCTCCTGTATCCTCTACGCTGTATGTACTGTTCCTCCTCATGTATCATACACCTCCTGTACCCTCTACGCTGTATGTACTGTACCTCCTCATGTATCATACACCTCCTGTACCCTCTACGCTGTATGTACCGTACCTCCTCATGTATCATACACCTCCTGTACCCTCTACGCTGTATGTACCGTACCTCCTCATGTATCATACACCTCCTGTACCCTCTACGCTGTATGTACCGTACCTCCTCATGTATCATACACCTCCTGTACCCTGTACGCTGTATGTACTGTACCTCCTCAGGTATCATACACCTCCTGTATCCTCTACGCTGTATGTACTGTACCTCCTCATGTATCATACACCTCCTGTATCCTCTACGCTGTATGTACTGTACCTCCTCATGTATCATACACCTCCTGTATCCTCTACGCTGTATGTACTGTACCTCCTCATGTATCATACACCTCCTGTATCCTCTACGCTGTATGTACTGTACCTCCTCATGTATCATACACCTCCTGTACCCTCTACGCTGTATGTACTGTACCTCCTCATGTATCATACACCTCCTGTATCCTCTACGCTGTATGTACTGTACCTCCTCATGTATCATACACCTCCTGTATCCTCTACGCTGTATGTACTGTACCCCCTCATGTATCATACACCTCCTGTACCCTCTACACTGTATGTACTGTACCTCCTCATGTATCATACACCGCCTGTACCCTCTACACTGTATGTACTGTACCTCCTCATGTATCATACACCTCCTGTACCCTCTACACTGTATGTACTGTACCTCCTCATGTATCATACACCACCTGTACCCTCTACGCTGTATGTACTGTACCCCCTCATGTATCATACACCTCCTGTACCCTCTACACTGTATGTACTGTACCTCCTCATGTATCATACACCTCCTGTACCCTCTACACTGTATGTACTGTACCTCCTCATGTATCATACACCACCTGTACCCTCTACGCTGTATGTACTGTACCCCCTCATGTATCATACACCTCCTGTACCCTCTACACTGTATGTACTGTACCTCCTCATGTATCATACACCTCCTGTACCCTCTACACTGTACTGTACCTCCTCATGTATCATACACCTCCTGTACCCTCTACGCTGTATGTACTGTACCTCCTCATGTATCATACACCTCCTGTACCCTCTACGCTGTATGTACTGTACCTCCTCATGTATCCTACACCTCCTGTATCCTCTACGCTGTATGTACTGTACCTCCTCATGTATCATACACCTCCTGTATCCTCTACGCTGTATGTACTGTACCTCATCATGTATCATACACCTCCTGTATCCTCTACGCTGTATGTACTGTACCCCCTCATGTATCATACACCTCCTGTATCCTCTACGCTGTATGTACCGTACCTCCATGTATCATACACCTCCTGTATCCTCTACGCTGTATGTACTGTACCTCCTCATGTATCATTCACCTCCTGTACCCTCTACACTGTACTGTACCTCCTCATGTATCATACACCTCCTGTATCCTCTACACTGTATGTACTGTACCTCCTCATGTATCATACACCTCCTGTACCCTCTACGCTGTATGTACTGTACCTCCTCATGTATCATACACCTCCTGTACCCTCTACACTGTACTGTACCTCCTCATGTATCATACACCTCCTGTACCCTCTACGCTGTATGTACTGTACCTCCTCATGTATCATACACCTCCTGTACCCTCTACGCTGTATGTACTGTACCTCCTCATGTATCATACACCTCCTGTATCCTCTACGCTGTATGTACTGTACCTCCTCATGTATCGTACACCTCCTGTATCCTCTACGCTGTATGTACTGTACCTCCTCATGTATCATACACCTCCTGTACCCTCTACGCTGTATGTACTGTACCTCCTCATGTATCATACACCTCCTGTATCCTCTACGCTGTATGTACTGTACCTCCTCATGTATCATACACCTCCTGTATCCTCTACGCTGTATGTACTGTTCCTCCTCATGTATCATACACCTCCTGTACCCTCTACGCTGTATGTACTGTACCCCCTCATGTATCATACACCTCCTGTATCCTCTACACTGTATGTACTGTTCCTCCTCATGTATCATACACCTCCTGTACCCTCTACGCTGTATGTACTGTACCTCCTCATGTATCATACACCTCCTGTATCCTCTACGCTGTATGTACCGTACCTCCTCATGTATCATACACCTCCTGTATCCTCTACGCTGTATGTACCGTACCTCCTCATGTATCATACACCTCCTGTATCCTCTACACTGTATGTACTGTACCTCCTCATGTATCGTACACCTCCTGTATCCTCTACAATGTATGTACCGTACCCCCTCATGTATCGTACACCTCCTGTACCCTCTACACTGTATGTACCGTACCTCCTCATGTATCATACACCTCTTGTACCCTCTACTCTGTATGTACTGTACCTCCTCATGTATCATACACCTCCTGTACCCTCTATGCTGTATGTACTGTACCTCCTCATGTATCGTACACCTCCTGTACCCTCTACACTGTATGTACTGTACCTCCTCATGTATCATACACCTCCTGTACCCTCTACGCTGTATGTACTGTACCTCCTCATGTATCATACACCTCCTGTATCCTCTACGCTGTATGTACTGTACCTCCTCATGTATCGTACACCTCCTGTACCCTCTACGCTGTATGTACTGTACCTCCTCCTGTATCCTCTACGCTGTATGTACTGTACCTCCTCATGTATCATACACCTCCTGTACCCTCTACGCTGTATGTACTGTACCTCCTCATGTATCGTACACCTCCTGTACCCTCTACGCTGTATGTACTGTACCCCCTCATGTATCATACACCTCCTGTACCCTCTACGCTGTATGTACCGTACCCCCTCATGTATCATACACCTGTACCCTCTACACTGTATGTACCGTACCCCCTCATGTATCATACACCTCCTGTACCCTCTACTCTGTATGTACTGTACCTCCTCATGTATCATACACCTCCTGTACCCTCTACGCTGTATGTACTGTACCTCCTCATGTATCATACACGTCCTGTACCCTCTACGCTGTATGTACTGTACCTCCTCATGTATCATAAACCTCCTGTACCCTCTACACTGTATGTACTGTACCTCCTCATGTATCATACACCTCCTGTACCCTCTACACTGTATGTACCGTACCTCCTCATGTATCATACACCTCCTGTATCCTCTACGCTGTATGTACTGTACCTTCTCATGTATCATACACCTCCTGTACCCTCTACGCTGTATGTACTGTACCCCCTCATGTATCATACACCTCCTGTACCCTCTACACTGTATGTACTGTACCTCCTCATGTATCATACACCTCCTGTACCCTCTACACTGTATGTACTGTACCCCCTCATGTATCATACACCTCCTGTACCCTCTACGCTGTATGTACTGTACCTCCTCATGTATCATACACCTCCTGTACCCTCTACTCTGTATGTACTGTACCTCCTCATGTATCATACACCTCCTGTACCCTCTACACTGTATGTACTGTACCTCCTCATGTATCATACACCTCCTGTACCCTCTACGCTGTATGTACTGTACCTCCTCATGTATCATACACCTCCTGTACCCTCTACACTGTATGTACTGTACCTCCTCATGTATCATACACCTCCTGTACCCTCTACGCTGTATGTACTGTACCTCCTCATGTATCATACACCTCTTGTATCCTCTATGCTGTATGTACTGTACCTCCTCATGTATCATACACCTCCTGTACCCTCTACGCTGTATGTACTGTACCTCCTCATGTATCATACACCTCCTGTACCCTCTACGCTGTATGTACTGTACCTCCTCATGTATCATACACCTCCTGTACCCTCTACGCTGTATGTACTGTACCTCCTCATGTATCATACACCTCCTGTACCCTCTACTCTGTTTGTACTGTACCTCCTCATGTATCATACACCTCCTGTACCCTCTACGCTGTATGTACCGTACCTCCTCATGTATCATACACCTCCTGTACCCTCTACGCTGTATGTACCGTACCTCCTCATGTATCATACACCTCCTGTATCCTCTACGCTGTATGTACTGTTCCTCCTCATGTATCATACACCTCCTGTACCCTCTACGCTGTATGTACTGTACCTCCTCATGTATCATACACCTCCTGTACCCTCTACGCTGTATGTACCGTACCTCCTCATGTATCATACACCTCCTGTACCCTCTACGCTGTATGTACCGTACCTCCTCATGTATCATACACCTCCTGTACCCTCTACGCTGTATGTACCGTACCTCCTCATGTATCATACACCTCCTGTACCCTGTACGCTGTATGTACTGTACCTCCTCAGGTATCATACACCTCCTGTATCCTCTACGCTGTATGTACTGTACCTCCTCATGTATCATACACCTCCTGTATCCTCTACGCTGTATGTACTGTACCTCCTCATGTATCATACACCTCCTGTATCCTCTACGCTGTATGTACTGTACCTCCTCATGTATCATACACCTCCTGTATCCTCTACGCTGTATGTACTGTACCTCCTCATGTATCATACACCTCCTGTACCCTCTACGCTGTATGTACTGTACCTCCTCATGTATCATACACCTCCTGTATCCTCTACGCTGTATGTACTGTACCTCCTCATGTATCATACACCTCCTGTATCCTCTACGCTGTATGTACTGTACCCCCTCATGTATCATACACCTCCTGTACCCTCTACACTGTATGTACTGTACCTCCTCATGTATCATACACCGCCTGTACCCTCTACACTGTATGTACTGTACCTCCTCATGTATCATACACCTCCTGTACCCTCTACACTGTATGTACTGTACCTCCTCATGTATCATACACCACCTGTACCCTCTACGCTGTATGTACTGTACCCCCTCATGTATCATACACCTCCTGTACCCTCTACACTGTATGTACTGTACCTCCTCATGTATCATACACCTCCTGTACCCTCTACACTGTATGTACTGTACCTCCTCATGTATCATACACCACCTGTACCCTCTACGCTGTATGTACTGTACCCCCTCATGTATCATACACCTCCTGTACCCTCTACACTGTATGTACTGTACCTCCTCATGTATCATACACCTCCTGTACCCTCTACACTGTACTGTACCTCCTCATGTATCATACACCTCCTGTACCCTCTACGCTGTATGTACTGTACCTCCTCATGTATCATACACCTCCTGTACCCTCTACGCTGTATGTACTGTACCTCCTCATGTATCCTACACCTCCTGTATCCTCTACGCTGTATGTACTGTACCTCCTCATGTATCATACACCTCCTGTATCCTCTACGCTGTATGTACTGTACCTCATCATGTATCATACACCTCCTGTATCCTCTACGCTGTATGTACTGTACCCCCTCATGTATCATACACCTCCTGTATCCTCTACGCTGTATGTACCGTACCTCCATGTATCATACACCTCCTGTATCCTCTACGCTGTATGTACTGTACCTCCTCATGTATCATTCACCTCCTGTACCCTCTACACTGTACTGTACCTCCTCATGTATCATACACCTCCTGTATCCTCTACACTGTATGTACTGTACCTCCTCATGTATCATACACCTCCTGTACCCTCTACGCTGTATGTACTGTACCTCCTCATGTATCATACACCTCCTGTACCCTCTACACTGTACTGTACCTCCTCATGTATCATACACCTCCTGTACCCTCTACGCTGTATGTACTGTACCTCCTCATGTATCATACACCTCCTGTACCCTCTACGCTGTATGTACTGTACCTCCTCATGTATCATACACCTCCTGTATCCTCTACGCTGTATGTACTGTACCTCCTCATGTATCGTACACCTCCTGTATCCTCTACGCTGTATGTACTGTACCTCCTCATGTATCATACACCTCCTGTACCCTCTACGCTGTATGTACTGTACCTCCTCATGTATCATACACCTCCTGTATCCTCTACGCTGTATGTACTGTACCTCCTCATGTATCATACACCTCCTGTATCCTCTACGCTGTATGTACTGTTCCTCCTCATGTATCATACACCTCCTGTACCCTCTACGCTGTATGTACTGTACCCCCTCATGTATCATACACCTCCTGTATCCTCTACACTGTATGTACTGTTCCTCCTCATGTATCATACACCTCCTGTACCCTCTACGCTGTATGTACTGTACCTCCTCATGTATCATACACCTCCTGTATCCTCTACGCTGTATGTACCGTACCTCCTCATGTATCATACACCTCCTGTATCCTCTACGCTGTATGTACCGTACCTCCTCATGTATCATACACCTCCTGTATCCTCTACACTGTATGTACTGTACCTCCTCATGTATCGTACACCTCCTGTATCCTCTACAATGTATGTACCGTACCCCCTCATGTATCGTACACCTCCTGTACCCTCTACACTGTATGTACCGTACCTCCTCATGTATCATACACCTCTTGTACCCTCTACTCTGTATGTACTGTACCTCCTCATGTATCATACACCTCCTGTACCCTCTATGCTGTATGTACTGTACCTCCTCATGTATCGTACACCTCCTGTACCCTCTACACTGTATGTACTGTACCTCCTCATGTATCATACACCTCCTGTACCCTCTACGCTGTATGTACTGTACCTCCTCATGTATCATACACCTCCTGTATCCTCTACGCTGTATGTACTGTACCTCCTCATGTATCGTACACCTCCTGTACCCTCTACGCTGTATGTACTGTACCTCCTCCTGTATCCTCTACGCTGTATGTACTGTACCTCCTCATGTATCATACACCTCCTGTACCCTCTACGCTGTATGTACTGTACCTCCTCATGTATCGTACACCTCCTGTACCCTCTACGCTGTATGTACTGTACCCCCTCATGTATCATACACCTCCTGTACCCTCTACGCTGTATGTACCGTACCCCCTCATGTATCATACACCTGTACCCTCTACACTGTATGTACCGTACCCCCTCATGTATCATACACCTCCTGTACCCTCTACTCTGTATGTACTGTACCTCCTCATGTATCGTACACCTCCTGTACCCTCTACGCTGTATGTACCGTACCTTCTCATGTATCATACACCTCCTGTACCCTCTACACTGTATGTACTGTACCCCCTCATGTATCATACACCTCCTGTACCCTCTACACTGTATGTACCGTACCTCCTCATGTATCATACACCTCCTGTACCCTCTACGCTGTATGTACTGTACCTCCTCATGTATCATACACGTCCTGTACCCTCTACGCTGTATGTACTGTACCTCCTCATGTATCATAAACCTCCTGTACCCTCTACACTGTATGTACTGTACCTCCTCATGTATCATACACCTCCTGTACCCTCTACACTGTATGTACCGTACCTCCTCATGTATCATACACCTCCTGTATCCTCTACGCTGTATGTACTGTACCTTCTCATGTATCATACACCTCCTGTACCCTCTACACTGTATGTACTGTACCCCCTCATGTATCATACACCTCCTGTACCCTCTACACTGTATGTACTGTACCTCCTCATGTATCATACACCTCCTGTACCCTCTACACTGTATGTACTGTACCCCCTCATGTATCATACACCTCCTGTACCCTCTACGCTGTATGTACTGTACCTCCTCATGTATCATACACCTCCTGTACCCTCTACTCTGTATGTACTGTACCTCCTCATGTATCATACACCTCCTGTACCCTCTACACTGTATGTACTGTACCTCCTCATGTATCATACACCTCCTGTATCCTCTACGCTGTATGTACTGTACCTCCTCATGTATCATACACCTCCTGTACCCTCTACGCTGTATGTACTGTACCTCCTCATGTATCATACACCTCCTGTACCCTCTACACTGTATGTACTGTACCTCCTCATGTATCATACACCTCCTGTACCCTCTACACTGTATGTACTGTACCTCCTCATGTATCATACACCTCCTGTATCCTCTACACTGTATGTACTGTACCTCCTCATGTATCATACACCTCCTGTACCCTCTACACTGTATGTACTTTACCTCCTCATGTATCATACACCTCCTGTATCCTCTACGCTGTATGTACCGTACCCCCTCATGTATCATACACCTCCTGTACCCTCTACACTGTATGTACCGTACCTCCTCATGTATCGTACACCTCCTGTATCCTCTACGCTGTATGTACTGTACCTCCTCATGTATCGTACACCTGTATCCTCTACACTGTATGTACTGTACCTCCTCATGTATCATACACCTCCTGTATCCTCTACACTGTATGTACTGTACCTCCTCATGTATCATACACCTCCTGTATCCTCTACACTGTATGTACTGTACCTCCTCATGTATCATACACCTCCTGTATCCTCTACGCTGTATGTACTGTACCTCCTCATGTATCATACACCTCCTGTACCCTCTACGCTGTATGTACTGTACCTCCTCATGTATCATACACCTCCTGTACCCTCTACGCTGTATGTACTGTACCCCCTCATGTATCATACACCTCCTGTATCCTCTACACTGTATGTACTGTACCCCCTCATGTATCATACACCTCCTGTACCCTCTACACTGTATGTACTGTACCTCCTCATGTATCATACACCTCCTGTATCCTCTACGCTGTATGTACTGTACCTCCTCATGTATCATACACCTCCTGTATCCTCTACGCTGTATGTACTGTACCTCCTCATGTATCATACACCTCCTGTACCCTCTACGCTGTGTGTACTGTACCCCCTCATGTATCATACACCTCCTGTACCCTCTACGCTGTATGTACTGTACCCCCTCATGTATCATACACCTCCTGTACCCTCTACTCTGTATGTACTGTACCCCCTCATGTATCATACACCTCCTGTACCCTCTACTCTGTATGTACTGTACCTCCTCATGTATCATACACCTCCTGTACCCTTTACTCTGTATGTACTGTACCTCCTCATGTATCATACACCTCCTGTATCCTCTACACTGTATGTACTGTACCCCCTCATGTATCATACACCTCCTGTATCCTCTACACTGTATGTACTGTACCCCCTCATGTATCATACACCTCCTGTACCCTCTACTCTGTATGTACTGTACCTCCTCATGTATCATACACCTCCTGTATCCTCTACGCTGTATGTACTGTACCCCCTCATGTATCATACACCTCCTGTACCCTCTACACTGTATGTACTGTACCTCCTCATGTATCATACACCTCCTGTATCCTCTACGCTGTATGTACTGTACCCCCTCATGTATCATACACCTCCTGTACCCTCTACACTGTATGTACTGTACCTCCTCATGTATCATACACCTCCTGTACCCTCTACACTGTATGTACTGTACCTCATGTATCATACACCTCCTGTACCCTCTACGCTGTATGTACTGTACCTCCTCATGTATCATACACCTCCTGTACCCTCTACACTGTATGTACTGTACCTCCTCATGTATCATACACCTCCTGTACCCTCTACGCTGTATGTACTGTACCCCCTCATGTATCATACACCTGTATCCTCTACACTGTATGTACTGTACCTCCTCATGTATCATACACCTCCTGTACCCTCTACACTGTATGTACTGTACCTCCTCATGTATCATACACCTCCTGTATCCTCTACGCTGTATGTACTGTACCCCCTCATGTATCATACACCTCCTGTACCCTCTACACTGTACGTACTGTACCTCCTCATGTATCATACACCTCCTGTACCCTCTACGCTGTATGTACTGTACCTCCTCATGTATCATACACCTCCTGTACCCTCTACACTGTATGTACTGTACCTCCTCATGTATCATACACCTCCTGTACCCTCTACACTGTATGTACTGTACCTCCTCATGTATCGTACACCTCCTGTATCCTCTACACTGTATGTACTGTACCTCCTCATGTATCGTACACCTCCTGTATCCTCTACGCTGTATGTACTGTACCTCCTCATGTATCATACACCTCCTGTACCCTCTACGCTGTACGTACTGTACCTCCTCATGTATCATACACCTCCTGTACCCTCTACACTGTACGTACTGTACCTCCTCATGTATCATACACCTCCTGTACCCTCTACACTGTATGTACTGTACCTCCTCATGTATCATACACCTCCTGTACCCTCTACTCTGTATGTACTGTACCTCCTCATGTATCATACACCTCCTGTATCCTCTACGCTGTATGTACTGTACCCCCTCATGTATCATACACCTCCTGTATCCTCTACACTGTATGTACTGTACCTCCTCATGTATCATACACCTCCTGTACCCTCTACGCTGTATGTACTGTACCTCCTCATGTATCATACACCTCCTGTACCCTCTACGCTGTATGTACTGTACCTCCTCATGTATCATACACCTCCTGTACCCTCTACGCTGTATGTACTGTACCTCCTCATGTATCATACACCTCCTGTACCCTCTACTCTGTATGTACTGTACCTCCTCATGTATCATACACCTCCTGTACCCTCTACTCTGTATGTACTGTACCTCCTCATGTATCATACACCTCCTGTACCCTCTACGCTGTATGTACTGTACCTCCTCATGTATCATACACCTCCTGTACCCTCTACGCTGTATGTACTGTACCTCCTCATGTATCATACACCTCCTGTACCCTCTACTCTGTATGTACTGTACCTCCTCATGTATCATACACCTCCTGTATCCTCTACGCTGTATGTACTGTACCCCCTCATGTATCATACACCTCCTGTATCCTCTACACTGTATGTACTGTACCTCCTCATGTATCATACACCTCCTGTACCCTCTACGCTGTATGTACTGTACCTCCTCATGTATCATACACCTCCTGTACCCTCTACGCTGTATGTACTGTACCTCCTCATGTATCATACACCTCCTGTATCCTCTACGCTGTATGTACTGTACCTCCTCATGTATCATACACCTCCTGTACCCTCTACACTGTATGTACTGTACCTCCTCATGTATCATACACCTCCTGTACCCTCTACACTGTATGATGTGGATTTTTATGTTTTTGCACAGTAATATGATAGGTGTACTTTTGTATTAAGCCCTTTATATGTACAGGTTATAGGTGGGTGTCTTTTGTACATGAGGTGGTCTTGCGTCCCGCTCTCTTTAGAAGTATGAAGTGTTCATGCATTATAATGAGTCATTATAAACATGTACAATTGCCCTGGGTAAACCCATTATTGCGGGTTTTCCCTGTAAACTGCTGGTAATAAGGATAATTGGCCGTGATTAAGGGCTTCATTATGTCCGTCCCGCCAGCTCGCTCCTTCCACATGTACATTATCAAATCAGCTGAACTGGATAATTGAATTGGATGTCTGTGTCCTGACTGCTGTGATTATAGGCCGGCCCTGGATGTCTCCTCCAGGGGTCTGTCTCACGCTAGCCCTGTGCATGTCTCCTCGCAAATGAGACCCTTCTTTTGAATGACCTCATGACTATGAAATATTTGAGGTCATCCTCCATTAGCGGCCGAATGCCAGGGTCAGCTCCTGCGGCAGCTGTAGACATGCATATCCATTTGTCCATACTTAACTTTTCCTATTAATCCAGAAAGGACGACTGGTGAGATGAAGAAGTAAGATGTTCTCAAAACTGTCCCCAGTAACAAAGGACTTGTCACTATCAGCATTGTAATAGCATCATGGTGATCTGTGCACCTACGTCGCACTCACAAGCCGATGGGTTCATGAGACAGGAACGTTACCTTAGATCTAGGGATTAGTACGAGATGAGGATGGAGAAGTCTGGTCTGGAGGGCTTCAGATATATCAGCTTATTTTAGGCCTAGGGGTTAGAAGATGAGGATGGCCTGAGGGGTTCTTATGTTCAGAAAGTGATCCGAAGCTGAGGATGGACGAGTTACTACATGTCTAAGTGTGATCAGAAGCTGAGGATGGACGAGTTACTACATGTCTAAGTGTGATCAGAAGCTGAGGATGGACGAGTTACTACATGTCTAAGTGTCATCAGAAGCTGAGGACGGACGAGTAATGTCTAAGTGTGATCAGAAGCTGAGGATGGACGAGTTACTACATGTCTAAGTGTGATCAGAAGCTGAGGATGGACGAGTTACTACATGTCTAAGTGTGATCAGAAGCTGAGGATGGACGAGTTACTACATGTCTAAGTGTGATCAGAAGCTGAGGATGGACGAGTTACTACATGTCTAAGTGTCATCAGAAGCTGAGGATGGACGAGTTACTACATGTCTAAGTGTGATCAGAAGCTGAGGATGGACGAGTTACTACATGTCTAAGTGTGATCAGAAGCTGAGGATGGACGAGTTACTACATGTCTAAGTGTGATCAGAAGCTGAGGATGGACGAGTTACTACATGTCTAAGTGTGATCAGAAGCTGAGGATGGACGAGTTACTACATGTCTAAGTGTGATCAGAAGCTGAGGATGGACGAGTTACTACATGTCTAAGTGTGATCAGAAGCTGAGGATGGACGAGTTACTACATGTCTAAGTGTGATCAGAAGCTGAGGATGGACGAGTTACTACATGTCTAAGTGTGATCAGAAGCTGAGGATGGACGAGTTACTACATGTCTAAGTGTCATCAGAAGCTGAGGACGGACGAGTAATGTCTAAGTGTGATCAGAAGCTGAGGATGGACGAGTTACTACATGTCTAAGTGTGATCAGAAGCTGAGGATGGACGAGTTACTACATGTCTAAGTGTGATCAGAAGCTGAGGATGGACGAGTTACTACATGTCTAAGTGTGATCAGAAGCTGAGGATGGACGAGTTACTACATGTCTAAGTGTCATCAGAAGCTGAGGACGGACGAGTAATGTCTAAGTGTGATCAGAAGCTGAGGATGGACGAGTTACTACATGTCTAAGTGTCATCAGAAGCTGAGGACGGACGAGTAATGTCTAAGTGTGATCAGAAGCTGAGGATGGACCAGTTACTACATGTCTAAGTGTCATCAGAAGCTGAGGATGGACGAGTTACTACATGTCTAAGTGTGATCAGAAGCTGAGGATGGACGAGTTACTACATGTCTAAGTGTCATCAGAAGCTGAGGACGGACGAGTAATGTCTAAGTGTGATCAGAAGCTGAGGATGGACGAGTTACTACATGTCTAAGTGTGATCAGAAGCTGAGGATGGACGAGTTACTACATGTCTAAGTGTGATCAGAAGCTGAGGATGGACGAGTTACTACATGTCTAAGTGTCATCAGAAGCTGAGGACGGACGAGTAATGTCTAAGTGTGATCAGAAGCTGAGGATGGACGAGTTACTACATGTCTAAGTGTCATCAGAAGCTGAGGACGGACGAGTAATGTCTAAGTGTGATCAGAAGCTGAGGATGGACCAGTTACTACATGTCTAAGTGTCATCAGAAGCTGAGGACGGACGAGTAATGTCTAAGTGATTATTGAGGATAGAACGGTATCTTAAATCTATGGATGATTAGAAAATGAGGAAGATGTGAGGGGTTCCAATATTGGCTGAGCAATCATAGATCTAGGGATCAGAAGTTGAGGATGGACACCTTATTACATTTCTGAGGGGTTCAAGACATAATTCACTTATGTTAGATTTAGGTTTCAGAAACGTGAAGATGTCTGAGTGGTTTATTAGATTGGACTTGATCTAAGGATCCATGCATCAAAACATAAAGATTGAGGAGTTATTTAAATTTCAGGAGTTCATGACATGGAGAAGTCATCTTGGATCCAGAAATCAAAAGAGGAAGATGGAACGATTACTGAAGCTTTGGGAGGTTCATGAAATCGGGATGTGATCTTAGAATTAGGGTTAGCCTATTATGAAGGAGAAGTTTATTACCGTTGTGAGGGCTTCATAAGAATGTGAAGGTATCTTAGATCTAGGAACAGAAAGATGAAGCTAGAGGAGTTACTACTGGTCAAAGAGTTCATTACGTAGGGACATATTAGATGTAGGGATTAGAAAATGAGGATTAGAGTTTATCATGGATCTGAGGGCTCCATGATATCGGGAAGTTATCTTAGATCGAGTGGAAAGGTGGAAGTTGCTCACAGATGTGACTTCATTGTATCTTCGGAAACCCATACACATAAGATAGAACTGCCAATTTTGTCCATAATGAATGGCTCATTAGTCGAAATGAATGATAGTTTCGACCAACAACTGAATAACAAACGTTTGTAATCGCTGAAAGCAAATGATCGTTCATCGGACCATCTTCATTTATTGTGTATGGAGACCTTCTAGATTTAGTGAGCGGTAGATGAGAATGCATCTGAGGATTTCCTAAAATTTGGACTTGATCTTAGACCTAGGGAATAAAAAAAAAAATAATAAAAAAAAAGTGTGGCGAAGGTGTTAATACAGGTTTGACAGGTTCATGAGATGAAAAATTTGTCAATCTTAAGATCAGATGATAATAGAAGAGGAGTAACTACAACAGCCAAATTCTTCTCTCCCGACATCATTCCATATTCATTAGACAGTCAGCAAAATTGCCAGGTCTGGCAGACTTTTATCTAATGCGCATGGAGGTCCGAGGGGTTAATGGATGGCAATGGGAGAATTGTCACTTTTTGGGATTGGTAGATAAAATGCAATGAGTTTGTGGGAGTGTTAAATGGATAGCATTTTGGTACAAATAAAGCAGATAAGAGTGTTAGCGGGTGGGGTGGTCGGGAAATGATGGTGGATGGGTTGATACTGGTGGGGATGATCACTCCTGAGGGCATAATGAAAAAGTAGGATAGTTTCACGGATCTTGAAATGAGGTTGGAGCAGTTATGGCCGATCTAGAGGAGTAAAAAGCCAAAGACAGAAACACAGTACACAAATACCCTGCAATAATTAAATAAACCGCAATAGTGCATGAAAATAATAAAGGGGACTTGGTTAACATAATTTTGATCAAAATAATGCGAAAGCCATCCCGCCTCATCATGGCGACCCTTATGGGACAGTCCTAACTAGTTGGGACTGAACCCAACTAGTCTCTGTGTCCACTAGTTGGGTTCAGTCTCTCTGCCCTTATCCACATGTACGTCACTTGACAAACGGTAAGGTTTTAAATATTCGCGTTAGGACTGTCCCATAAGGGTCGCCGTGTCGAGGTGGGATGGCTTTCGCATTATTTTGATCAAAATTATGTTAACCAAGTCCCCTTTATTATTTTCATGCACTTACGGTTTATTTATTTAGTGCAGGGTATTTGTGTATCGTGTTTCTGTCTTTGTTTTTTTTCTGTTTAATGGCCTTGTGTGAACATGCTCTTACATGCTGTATGCACACCAATTCACATTCCAGTTCGGTTCTTCAGGTTTTTTTCAGATCTAGAGGAGTACCAAGGAGCTAAAACAGATTTTCTGTTGGGACAAGGAGTTTGGTAGCTCAGACATGAGCTGCATGCACAATACCACAAGTTGGGGGTGAATAAGGAAGACAGAAGGTTGATGGCTGGCGAGTGGGCCAGAGGTCTTTGGCTGTGATGAGGAGGATGCTGCTTTCAGCTCCGGCTGTAATGCTGGTCTCCGTCAGCTTGGAGCCTGTATAATGGGTCTCAATGTCATTATGAAGGAAAGGAAGACTGTGCAGAGAGATAATTAGAAGCAATATCTCATTATTGCCCTGATTACCGTATAATAGCTTGTTAGACTCCACAAGTGACTCCTGGTGAGTTTGATAGCACTTAATGCAGTCAGTTAACCTATTCCTAACCACATAGCTAGGAATGAGTCACATCAATATGAGACATACAGGGATTATGACATAATTCACCATGGTGCGAAAGGGTGATCTATAGGAGCCATACTTTTATGTGTGAGCCTACCATAATGAATAAGGATGCAGCCCTGAAGAGACACCACAGACATACCATAGGACCTTGGACTATGTGCTCTAAGTCTAAATTGGAAGCATAATGGAGGACTGTCTAATCCATTGTCCTTTAAGGAGGTTGTCATCGTTATGTATTTTCTTGTTGGACTCTTTCTGCCCTCAATATGTGTAATAGGCGTCCACAGACATCTGAGGAATAAACATCAGAGTGAGCAACAATGAGGATGTCGTCTATATCTATCTGTAGACATGTGAGATACCATCACCGTGCCCAACATGCTATGAGTAGTGATGGGCGAGCATGCTCGGCACTGCTCGATCGAGCATCGGGGTGCTCGGGTACACTCGTTACTCAATCGAGTATCATGGGTGCTTGAGTACACTCGTTACTCGATCGAGTATCATGGGTGTTCGAGTACACTCGTTACTCGATTGAGCATCGGGGTGCTCGGGTACACTCGTTACTTGATCGAGTATCATGGGTGTTCGAGTACACTCGTTACTCGATTGAGCATCGGGGTGCTCGGGTACACTCGTTACTCGATCGAGTATCATGGGTGTTCGAGTACACTCGTTACTCGATTGAGCATCGGGGTGCTCAGGTACACTCGTTACTCGATCGAGTATCATGGGTGTTCGAGTACACTCGTTACTTGATTGAGCATCGGGGTGCTCGGGTACACTCGTTGATCGAGCATCGGGGGGCACGGGTACACTCGTTACTCGATCTAGCATCGGGGTGCTCGGGTACACTCGTTACTCGATCTAGCATCGGGGTGCTCGGGTACACTCGTTACTCGATCGAGTATCATGGGTGCTCGAGTACACTCGTTACTCGATCGAGCATCGGGGTGCTCAGGTACACTCGTTACTCGATCTAGCATCGGGGTGCTCAAGTACACTCGTTACTCGATTGAGCATTGGGGTTGCTCGGGTACACTCGTTACTCGATCGAGTATCATGGGTGCTCTAGTACACTCGTTACTCGATCGAGCATCGGGGTGCTCGGGTACACTCGTTACTCGATCGAGCATTGGGGTGCTCGGGTACACTCGTTACTCGATCGAGTATCGGGGTGCTCAGGTACACTCGTTACTCGATCTAGCATCGGGGTGCTCAAGTACAATCGTTACTCGATTGAGCATTGGGGTTGCTCGGGTACACTCGTTACTCGATCGAGTATCATGGGTGCTCTAGTACACTCGTTACTCGATCGAGCATCGGGGTGCTCGGGTACACTCGTTACTCGATCGAGCATTGGGGTGCTCGGGTACACTCGTTACTCGATCGAGTATCGGGGTGCCCGGGTACACTCGTTACTTGATCGAGTATCATGGGTGCTCGGGTACACTCGTTACTTGATCGAGTATCATGGGTGTTCGAGTACACTCTTTACTCGATCGAGTATCATGGGTGCTTGAGCGCCATGCTTGATTTACCGCCCCACATGTTTGCTGTCTGCTAAACAGCCAATGAACATGCAGGGATTGCCCAGCATGCATGGTAAAGCCGTTGCCTGTTGGATACTGGCATTACTGTGATTGGCCTTCCACATCGCGTCATGGGGTCATATATAAGATGCTCGGCACACTGTTCAGAAAGCAGTTCAGGTAGGAGGGAGAGCATATATTAGAGCAGGGATATATACTGCGTGCAGAATTATTAGGCAAATGCGTATTTTGATGACATGATACTTTTTATACATGTCGTCCTACTCCAAGCTGCATAGGCTTGAGAGCCAACTACCAATTAAGTAATTCTGGTGATGTGCATCTCTGTAATGAGGAGGGGTGTTGACTAATGACATCAACACCCTATATAAGGTGTGCTTAATTATTAGGCAACTTCCTTTCCTTTGGCAAAATGGGTCAGAAGAGAGATTTGACGGGCTCTGAAAAGTCCAAAATTGTGAGATGCCTTGCAGAGGGAGGCAGCAGTCTTGAAATTTCCAAACTTTTGAAGCATGATCACCGAACAATCAAGCGTTTCATGGCAAATAGCCAACAGGGTCGCAAAAAGCGTGTTGGCCAAAAAAGGCGCAAAATAACTGCCCATGAATTGAGGAAAATCAAGCTTGAAGCTGCCAAGATGCCATTCACCACCAGTTTTACCATATTTCAGAGCTGCAACGTTACTGGAGTATCAAAAAGCAGAAGGTGTGCGATACTCAGGGACATGGCCAAGGTAAGGAAGGCTGAAAAACCACCACCTATGAACAAGAAACATAAGATAAAACGTCAAGAATGGGCCAAGAAATATCTTAAGACTGATTTTTCAAAGGTTTTATGGACTGATGAAATGAGAGTGACTCTTGATGGGCCAGAGCCTGGATCAGTAAAGGGCAGAGAGCTCCACTCCCACTCAGATGCCAGCAAGGTGGAGGTGGGGTACTGGTATGGGCTGGTATCATCAAAGATGAACTTGTGGGACCTTTTCACGTTGAGGATGGAGTGAAGCTCAACTCCCAGACCTACTGCCAGTTACTGGAAGACAACTTCTTCAAGCAGTGGTACAAGAAGAAGTCGGTATCGTTCAAGAAAAACATGATTTTCATGCAGGACAATGCTCCATCACATGCATCCAACTACTCCACAGCGTGGCTGGCCAGTAAAGGTCTAAAAGAAGAAAAAATAATGACATGGCCCCCTTGTTCACCTGATCTGAACCCCATAGAGAACCTGTGGCCCATCATAAAATGTGAGATCTACAGGGAGGGAAAACAGTACACCTCTGGGAGCAGAGTCTGGGAGGCTGTGGTGAGATCTACAGGGAGGGAAAAGAGTACATCTCTGGGAGCAGTGTCTGGGAGGCTGGGGTGAGATCTACAGGGAGGGAAAACAGTACACCTCTGGGAGCAGTGTCTGGGAGGCTGTGGTGGCTGCTGCACGCAATGTTGATCAAAAACAGATCAAGCAACTGACAGAATCTATGGATGGAGGCTGCTGAGTGTCATCATAAAGAAAGGTGGCTATATTCATCAGAAATTTTTTGGGTTTTTGTTTTTGCATGTCAGAAATATTTATTTCTAAATTTTGTGCACTGATATTGGTTTACCTGGTGAAAATAAACAAGTGAGATGGGATTATATTTGGTTTTTATTAAGTTGCCTAATAATTCTGCACAGTAATAGTTACCTGCACAAACAGATATCCTCCTAAGATAGCCAAATCTAAAAAAAAACCACTCCAACTTCCAAAAATATTAAGCTTGGATATTTATGAGTCTTTTGGGTTGATTGAGAACATAGTTGTTGATCAATAATAAAAATAATCCTCTAAAATACAACTTGCCTAATAATTCTGCACACGGTGTAGTCAGGGTTTGATAATATTGCTATTGCAGTACTTATATACTGCTCCTGCAGCATTAAAGGGAATCTGTCACCCCCTGGGATGTTTTTAAGTGTTTACTATGGGCATACAGGTGATATAATTGTTCAAATAGTCATACCTGTGCCCTGACGAATGCAGTAACTGGGAAGGTCCACTTAACGACTGACACGTGGACAAGTACTTGCGCCCAGAGACGCTACATTTTCCTGACGGCACACTGGGTGAATCTTATAGAGGCCGGGACTGAGTCGGACCCTGGGGTGGCACACGTGCTACAGAAACTAAGGATTGCGGGCCCTAGTTCCATCAGGGTTTCTTCAACCTCCTACACCAGTTCCTGCGCCCCATGATAATGGCCATAACCTGGTGGCTGTGAAGCTTGGCAAGCTCGTACACATACCATACCTGATCCACATGCTCACCTTCGTGGTTCAGCAGTTTCTGAAAAACTACCCAGATTTGCCTGAGCTACTTGTGAAAGTATGCCTCATAAGCGCCCATTTCCACAAGTCAGCGACAGCTGCTGCCGGTTTGGCAGTGCTGCTGCAGTGCTTGGAAGTGCCACCTTACCGACGGGTGTGCAGCGTGACCACGCACGGAAACTCCACATTACACATGTTGGCAAGGCTTTGTGAGCAGCAGAGGGCATTAGTTGAATTTCCAAGCTCCAACATGCCCGCCGGTATTCCGGTCAGCCTCCGCACATAACCAACGAGTGGGCATGGATGTCTGACATCTGTGAGTTTCTCCAAAACTTTGAGGAATCAACTAAGATGGTGAGCGGGAATGAGGACATAATTAGCATAACCACCTCACTTCTGTGTCTACTCAAACGCTCGGTGCTCACAATTAAAGAGGAAGCTTTGCATGTGGACCAGGTGGAGGAAGAAATGTGGGTGATACTACCCAGTCTCATCTCATCTCCATGCGAATAGGGTGACAATGATGAGGCTGAGGAGGAGCAACAGGAGATGGTTGCCTGCGCTACTGAGGGTACAACCCACACCAGCTTCATCCTGTTTGTCCAGTATACATGGGCTGAAGAGTGAGGCGATGGAGAGTCGTTATCCTGGTGGGAATAGGGAAGTCTTGCCTATTGGGAGTCTGGCACACATGGCTGACTTTATGGCCCGCTGCCTTATCCGTGACCCTTGCGTTATATGCATTTTGTCCAACACTGATTAGTGATTTCACAGTGATATAAAAAAAGAATAAAAGGGGAGACAAGGGGCGCAGAGTCTAAGTGTAGATGAATATGTGCATTTGCCACAACAATATTTGTTTTTTGCACTCACCCTTTAGATGTCTTGTATTTTCACTCAAATGATCCGTATAGTGGATCAGCTCTTTGCAATCCTCTGGTCTGCAGCACAAATGCGGGAACGATGTCAGCCCTGGTATAAGGCTTGCATGTTGGATATTGTAGTAGAGAGAAGATTTCCCTTTTTCGGCGCTTCCAGAGGATAAGGATCGTTACAGATGAATTCTTTTTCTCAAAATCAGATTTATTCGGACACTATATTAAGAACAAGCAACGCGTTTCGGCCAGCAACGGACTTCATCAGGTATAATATGCACTTGTAGGACTTTAAGGGAAGACAATCTTTATATAATAGTAATTTTACAACTATGTATTCTAATATTACTATTATATATCCCTTTCTCTTTCTATATATATATAAGGAGGGGAAAGTGAAGGAAATGATAAGAGAAAGGAATTTTATTATATTTTATTATATATATGTTCATTCTAATATCAAAAAATATACCATTCTAGTACACAGAATGGTGATAGAATGTAATGCTGAACAACTACCTACTCTCCTAACTTAATTGGGGTGTGGTGTCAATCCTAATCAATTCAACCAAGTCAAGGAAAGGAGAAAAAAAAAACAAAAAAAAAACACGACATCTTAAGAGTAACCAGTCTATAAAGATTGTCTTCCCTTAAAGTCCTACAAGTGCATATTATACCTGATGAAGTCCGTTGCTGGCCGAAACGCGTTGCTTGTTCTTAATATAGTGTCCGAATAAATCTGATTTTGAGTAAAAGAATTCATCTGTAACGATCCTTATCCTCTGGAAGCACCGAAAAAGGGAAATCTCCTCTCTACTACAACTGATTAGTGATTGTTCACCCATCTCAACGCACGCTAAAAGGAGAACTTTCCATCTCTCCTTCCTGCAGCAGAGAGGGCTTGTAAAATGGTGCAATAGCAGAAGGCCCTAGTCAAACAATTGGTAAAAAAAAAATTCCCATCTGAGAACACTGGAGGCAGATGTCATAGATCCTCGGGCAACCAAGGAGGATAGACGAGGGAGACACACAGCAGGTCCAACAGAGGCAGTGTGCTCTGGGCGCGCGCGCGCTCCCTCCCTCTTAAAGGGGCCGGGCACGCCGTCCTAAGGAGTCCCGCGGCCAATGGCCGGAGGACCTCTCATATAAAAGGCACCTCCTCCAAAATGGAGGTGCCCGTGCAAGGTTGTAGCTTTGTGTCCTAAACTCTGCTTCAGCCCTCAGGTCCCACTGCCAGCCTGACTACCAGTCCAGTCCGCCAGCCTGACTACCAGTCCAGTCCGCCAGCCTGACTACCAGTCCAGTCCGCCAGCCTGACTACCAGTCCAGTCCGCCAGCCTGACTACCAGTCCAGTCCGCCAGCCTGACTACCAGTCCAGTCCGCCAGCCTGACTACCAGTCCAGTCCGCCAGCCTGACTTCCTGTCTCCGCCAGCCAAGTGTACTCTCCAGCCCGACGGTCTGCCTATGATCCAAACCCGCCAGTCTGTCTATGGGCCTGGCTTGCCTGCCTACCCAGAGAACGTACCAGTTACCTTCCGTGCCTATCAGTCAGCCTACCCGGAGGCGCCTGCCAGTTACCCGTGGGAGTCACCTGCTCTCATATAAGGACAGGCCCAGAGTAGCACCTGGTCCCTCTGCTCGGTCCTTCCCTCGTTCACGGAGTTGATTGAGCCGCCGTGCGACTTTGGTCAGTCCGAGTTGATACCTAGTTACGCCCCTCTGGTCCCTCCTTGCACCGCAGCACAGAGGTTCCACCACCCGGATCCGTAACACACTTTAACAGCTGACGAGAAGAAAGACTGGAAAAGTTCTCTGTCAAAAGTGGTACTTGCCTATAACTGTACAAAGAGTGATGCAACGGGTTACTCACCCTTCTTCCTGTTGCATGGACGGTCGCCAAGACTGCCAATCTACATCATGTTCGATATTCCGGTGTCAGAGACTTACAGAACGTATCCGGAGTATGTTCAGAAATGGAAGGAACGGATGGCAGAGGCATACAACATAGCGTTCAAAGTGGTTACGCAAGGGCAGAGCAAGAGTTAGGAGTACTATGATCGAAAATGTTATGGAGCAGAATTGGCACTGGGAAGCTGGGTGCTAGTCAAGAACGTATGTGAGAAAGGTGGTCCAGGAGAACTTTGTTCGTACTGGGAAGACAAGGTATATGTGGTCGTAAGGAGGGAAGTCGATGACAGTCTAGTGTATGAAATCCGATTGGAAAGAGGAGACAAGAAAACCAGAATAGTCCATCGGATTTTATTACTACCCTGTGATTATCTGCCACCACAACAAGACTTCCCAGAAGCAGACCGACATCGACCGAGATCGACTAAGAAACCTCCACAGATTGAAGCTCCGGTGGTGGATAGTGACCTTGAAAGTTTTGATGAATAAGAGCACACCATTGTGTTTCTCGGGCCGACAAGGAGAGGGATGTACCATCCTCAGGAGAGTGAACTAAGTCCTGAGGCTCCAGAGTTTATACCAAGAAGTACAGATGAAGTTAAATTCAGATCTGATGATCGAATACCGGTCACTGGAGAAACCGATCGACACTCAGGAGAAGCGGAATTACCAGACTGTGTGGGACCAGGATATTCCGGAGAAGTACAGGAACTTACAGAGGTAGTTCCAGGAGCATCTGAGGAAGCACGGGAAATGAATGCCGCGGAAGAAACTCCTGTGACCGAAGAACCCGTGGTATCTGAGGAACAACCCACCAGGAGGATGTCGACTCGAGAAGCGAGGAGGCCCGTGATGCCGACGTATGAGACACTTGGTGAACTGAGTCAAGTGCCAAGGACTGTCGACTGGAAACAGGTATCTCTCCCTACGGACCGGGTAAGTCCACTGGAGTGGTATTCACCACCGAGAGGCAGTATGGAAGATGTTGCCTGGTGGAAAGACTGGTTTTTATGCTTTGATTTTCCTTAAAAGATTTTGTAGAAACAAAGAACTGTTAAGGCCTAGTGAGAGAGAGAGAGAGAGCTGGTTGAAGAAGTACGAAAAGCTCCAGCTGAAGAGACGCTGATTGTGTTAATTGTATTAATTGTTTATTTCTAACAGGAGTACTACAAGAAAAAGTTAGTAGAATAGGTTGTTATAAATGTTTATAAATATTATCCCAATTTGTATATAAAGTTACTCAACTTTCATCACTGTCTCAGAATTGGTCAGATTGACCAATTAAGACGAATGTCGAGGATGAAATTCAAAAAGGAGGGAAGAGTGTGACATGCAGAAGTAGTGCTGTTGCTTCAAAAGCATCCAGCAACTATTAGAAGTAACACAAGCACAGGAGACAGGAAGTGTTGTGCTCCAGAAGCATCCAGCAACTTGAGGAGTTAACACAGTCACAGGAGACGGGAGTGTTTTAGCAGAGCCCCAGGGGGATTGTGGGCAACTTGTTATTGTAGTCTGGCTAAAGCCGAAGAGAAAGGTAGTGTATGATCTGTATCTGACAGAAGGCAACTGAACAGGATTCAGATCAGGAGAGAAACTAAAAAAGGGTCAGATAAACTCCCTGAACTATCAGTGCAGAGTATTATCAGGCAGGAAGATAAGTACTGGAAGGAATTGTGTCACAGGGATCATCTCCCTCATCAAACCCTCCCCCCCTCTATCTCCATTCAAGATAAAGAATGCTGTGTACTATTGTGTCCTTGTGAAGGAAAAGCCTGTGGTTGTGTATGCATAGAAGTGTGCTGCTAAGAGATCTAATCTATGCTGAATTATGCTCCTGAAGAGACTGTAATACTATGCCTTGTGTAGAAACTACTGTATTGTTACTGGAGCCGGTTGCTCAAGAAACTCAGACTGTACTGTAATGAAGATTTTTGCTGTAATATCCCTGAATTGCACTGGCCGTGCTTCAGATTGAATTACACTGTTAAACTGTTGAAAAAGACTCTTGTCAGATGTGTCTGGTCAGCAATTGAATCTATCGTGTGCCTGAGAGAAGCTGCAGCCTATGGCCCTGTCTCGCTCCTATCTGAACCTAGCGGCGTGCGTGTAACACCTGGACTGATGTGATCACTGGACTGATGTGATCACTGGATTGATGTAATGGCCCGGACAGATGTAATCACTGGATTGACCTGATGGCCTGGACTGATGTGATCACGGGATAAATGTGATCACCTGGATTGGTGTGATCACTGGATTAATGTGATGGGCCGGACACATGTGATCACTGGATTGGTGTGATGGCCTGAACAGATGTGATCACTGGATTGATGTGATCACTGGATCGATGTGATCACTGGATCGATGTGATGGCCCGGAAAGATATGATCACTGGATCGATGTGACGGCCCAGACAAATGTGATCACTGGATTGATGTGATCACTGGACTGATGTGATCACTGAAATGATGTGATGGCCTGAACAGATGTGATCACTGAATTGATGTGACGGCTTGGACACATGTGATCACTGGATTGATATGATGGCCCGAACAGATGTGATCACTGGATTGAAGTGATGGCCTGGATTGATTTGGTCACTGGATTGATGTGATGGTCTGAACAGATGTGATCAACTGGACTGATGTGAAAGCCTGGACTGATGTGATCACTGGACTGATGTGATCAATGGACTGATGTGATGGCGTGGACAGATGTGATCACTGGATTGATGTGATGGCCTGGACAGATGTGATCACTGGATCGATGTGATGGCCTGGACAGATGTGATCACTGGAGTGATGTGATGGCCTGGACAGATGTGATCACTGGACTGATGTGATCACTGGATCGATGTGATGGCCTGGACTGATGTGATCACTGGACTGATGTGATGGCCTGGACAGATGTGATCACTGGACTGATGTGATCACTGGATCGATGTGAAGGCCTGAACTGATGTGATCACTGTATCGATGTGATGGCCTGGACAGATGTGATCACTGGACTGATGTGATGGCCTGGACAGATGTGATCACTGGATCGATGTGATGGCCTGGACTGATGTGATCACTGGACTTATGTGATCACTGGATCGATGTGATGGCCTGGACTGATGTGATCACTGGATTGATGTGATGGCCTGGACAGATGTGATCACTGGATTGATGTGATGGCCTGGACAGATGTGATCACTGGACTGATGTGATGGCGTGGACAGTTGTGATCACTGGATTGATGTGATCACTGGATTGATGTCATGGCCTGGACAGATATGATCACTGGATTGATGTGATGGCCTGGACTGATGTGATCACTGGATTGATGTGATGGCCCGGACAGATGTGATCACTGGATTGATGTGATCACTGGATCGATGTGATGGCCTGGACAGATGTGATCACTGGACTGATGTGATCACTGGATCGATGTGATGGCCTGGACAGATGTGATCACTGGATCGATGTGATGGCCTGGACAGATGTGATCACTGGATCGATGTGATGGCCTGGACAGATGTGATCACTGGATCGATGTGATGGCCTGGACAGATGTGATCACTGGAGTGATGTGATGGCCTGGACAGATGTGATCACTGGACTGATGTGATCACTGGATCGATGTGATGGCCTGGACTGATGTGATCACTGGATTGATGTGATGGCCTGGACAGATGTGATCACTGGATTGATGTGATGGCCTGGACAGATGTGATCACTGGACTGATGTGATGGCGTGGACAGATGTGATCACTGGAATGATGTGATCACTGGATTGATGTCATGGCCTGGACAGATATGATCACTGGATTGATGTGATGGCCTGGACTGATGTGATCACTGGATTGATGTGATGGCCCGGACAGATGTGATCACTGGATTGATGTGATCACTGGATCAATGTGATGGCCTGGACAGATGTGATCACTGGACTGATGTGATCACTGGATCGATGTGATGGCCTGGACAGATGTGATCACTGGATCGATGTGATCACTGGATCGATGTGATGGCCTGGACAGATGTGATCACTGGATCGATGTGATGGCCTGGACAGATGTGATCACTGGATCGATGTGATGGCCTGGACAGATGTGATCACTGGATCGATGTGATGGCCTGGACAGATGTGATCACTGGAGTGATGTGATGGCCTGGACAGATGTGATCACTGGACTGATGTGATCACTGGATCGATGTGATGGCCTGGACTGATGTGATCACTGGATTGATGTGATGGCCTGGACAGATGTGATCACTGGATTGATGTGATGGCCTGGACAGATGTGATCACTGGACTGATGTGATGGCGTGGACAGATGTGATCACTGGATTGATGTGATCACTGGATTGATGTCATGGCCTGGACAGATATGATCACTGGATTGATGTGATGGCCTGGACTGATGTGATCACTGGATTGATGTGATGGCCCGGACAGATGTGATCACTGGATTGATGTGATCACTGGATCAATGTGATGGCCTGGACAGATGTGATCACTGGACTGATGTGATCACTGGATCGATGTGATGGCCTGGACAGATGTGATCACTGGATCGATGTGATGGCCTGGACAGATGTGATCACTGGATCGATGTGATGGCCTGGACAGATGTGATCACTGGATCGATGTGATGGCCTGGACAGATGTGATCACTGGAGTGATGTGATGGCCTGGACAGATGTGATCACTGGATCAATGTGATGGCCTGGACAGATGTGATCACTGGACTGATATGGTGGCCTGGACAGATGTGATCACTGGATTGATGTGATCACTGGATTGATGTGATGGCCTGGATAGATGTGATCACTGGACAGATGTGATCACTGGACAGATGTGATCACTGGTTTGATGTGATGGCCTGGACAGATGTGATCACTGGACTGATGTGATGGCCTGGACAGATGTGATCACTGGATCGATGTGATGGCCTGGACTGATGTGATCACTGGATTGATGTGATGGTCTGGACAGATGTGATCACTGGACAGATGTGATCACTGGATTGATGTGATGGCCTGGACAGATGTGATCACTGGACTGATGTGATCACTGGATTGATGTGATGGCCCGGACAGATGTGATCACTGGAGTGATGTGATGGCCTGGACAGATGTGATCACTGGACTGATGTGATCAGTGGATTGATGTAATGGCCCGTACAGTTGTGATCAGTGGATTGATGTAATGGGCCGGACATATGTGATGGCCTGGACAGATGTGATCACTGGACTGATGTGACCACCTGGATTGGTGTGATGGCCAAATTGTTGTCCTCCAGGTCACATCGTTATGTGTGCTCCACTTGTGCGTTTATGAGATTGTTGTCATCCAGGTCACTAAAGGTGATAAATCCCCGGGTCCGGATGGGATACACCCGCGAGTACTGCAGGAATTAAGGAACGTCATAGATAGACCATTATTTTTAATCTGTAAAGATTCCATAATATCAGGGTCTGTACCACAGGACTGGCGTATAGCAAATGTGGTGCCAATATTCAAAAAGGGGACAAAAACTGAACTGTGAAATTATAGGCCGGTAAGCTTAACCTCTACTGTGGGTAAAATCCTGGAGGGTTTCCTAAGAGATGCTATACTAGAGTATCTGAAGAAGAAGAACCTCATGACCCAATATCAACATGGGTTTACGAGGGACCGTTCCTGTCAAGCTAATCTGATCAGTTTTTATGAGGAGGCAAGTTCCGGACTGGACCAAGGAAATGCAGTGGATGTTGTGTATATGGACTTTTCAAAAGCTTTTGATACGGTTCCACACAAAAGGTTGATACATAAAATGAGAACAATGGGGAGAGGGGAAAATATATGTATGTGGGTTAAGAACTGGCTCAGTGATAGGAAACAAAGGGTGGTTATTAATGGAACACACTCAGACTGGGTCTCAGTTAACAGTGGGGTACCACAGGGGTCAGTATTGGGCCCCCTTCTTTTTAACATATTTATTAATGACCTTGTAGGGGGCATACAGAGTAATATTTCAATATTTGCAGATGACACTAAACTCTGCAGGGTAATCAATACAGAGGAGGACAATTTTATATTACAAGAGGATCTATGTGTGTCACCCTGGCCTGGATGCCACAAAATGTAATAAAGCTGTGTCTGAGAGCAAGGGGGAGGTTCTCTAGTCAGGGGAACATTAGCATGCAGTACCTCCTGTCTCAGGCCAGTAGGGGGAGCAGGTTGCCCCTATAAAAGCTGGAGCTGGGGGCAGGGTTCGAGAGAGCTGGACGACCTGTCTCAGGACTCAGGTCCCAGAGCAGAGCAGGGACAGAAAGTTGTATTGCACCCTAAGAGGAAGTGTGGCAGGAGGAGAGCCACCAGCCAGAGACAAGAGGCGAAGAGAGCCTGTCTTAGCAGATAAAGGACTTAATTTACCAGACTTTGGTGTCTGAGGCTGGGAGGATTCCACATTCTCCAGCAGATAACCAGTCCGCAGGGGACTGTATATTCCTTGGCCTAAGAAGCCTGGAGGCCCTGCCACAACAGAAGGGACCAGTAAAGCCATACCAGGCCGGGAGCAGAAAGGAACCCACGTCGCAGGCCATACAGGCGAGAATACACGGAGAGCTCGGAAACGTGGGCTGTTACCCTATAAGGAGGAGATAGCCAGAAGGAGCGCAGAAAGCACGGTAGGCCTACACCCTCACCCTGACCAGGGCCAATTTCCCCGTTGCTCTCAGACATCCAGGTCCCCTCCTAGCCGGGACTGTTTGTGGGTCAATTTACCTGTTCTAGTAAAGACCCTGGACTGCAACCTGTTGTCTGTGTGCTCCTTGCTCCTCCAGCACTATCAGCACTGGGACTCTCACTACCATCACTCCCAACATCCACTACACTGCCCTGGGGCTGCACTCTTCCCGTGGGGAGTCACACCACCTCAGCTGCATACACCATCAGCCCCAGCGGTCTGCCCAGCAGCGGCGGTTCCTAATGACCGCAAATCCACGGGTGGCGTAGTCGGACATAATCATCAGCGCATAACGGACTACCACTGGCCTGACCACCCTGAGCCACGGAACCGGGTTGCCACTACTACCCACACCGTTTCCCTATTGCCCGGATCCGAGTGCCCCACGGCCCAGGGGGCGAGTCATATGTAAACTAGAAGCTTGGGCTGATAAATGGCAAATGAGCTTTAATGGGGATAAATGTAAGGTCATGCACTTGGGCAGAGGAAATAAGCATATAATTATACATTTTAATTGTAAAACACTGGGCAAAACTGTCACTGAAAAAGACCTGGGTGTATTGGTGGACGACAAGCTCACGTTTAGTGGCCAGTGTCAGGCAGCTGCTGCAAAGGCAAATAAAATAATGGGATGCATTAAAAGAGGCATAGATGCTCATAAGGAGAAGATAATTTTACCTCTATACAAGTCATTAGTGCGACCACACTTAGAATACTGTGTACAGTTCTGGTCTCCGGTGTATAAGAAAGACATAGCTGAACTAGAGCAGGTGAAGAAGAGCGACCAAGGTTATTAGAGGACTGGGGGGTCGGCAATACCAAGACAGGTTATTAGAGGACTGGGGGGTCTGCAATACCAAGACAGGTTATTAGAGGACTGGGGGGTCTGCAATACCAAGACAGGTTATTAGAGGACTGGGGGGGTCTGCAATACCAAGACAGGTTATTAGAGGATGGGGGGGTCTGCAATACCAAGACAGGTTATTAGAGGACTGGGGGTCTGCAATACCAAGACAGGTTATTAGAGAACGGGGGGGTCTGCAATACCAAGACAGGTTATTAGAGAACGGGGGGGTCTGCAATACCAAGACAGGTTATTAGAGGATGGGGGGGTCTGCAATACCAAGACAGGTTATTAGAGGACTGGGGGTCTGCAATACCAAGACAGGTTATTAGAGGACTGGGGGGTCTGCAATACCAAGACAGGTTATTAGAGAACGGGGGGGTCTGCAATACCAAGACAGGTTATTAGAGGACTGGGGGGGTCTGCAATACCAAGACAGGTTATTAGAGGACTGGGGGGTCTGCAATACCAAGACAGGTTATTAGAGGACTGGGGGGTCTGCAATACCAAGACAGGTTATTAGAGGACTGGGGGGTCTGCAATACCAAGACAGGTTATTAGAGAACGGGGGGGTCTGCAATACCAAGACAGGTTATTAGAGGATGGGGGGGTCTGCAATACCAAGACAGGTTATTAGAGGACTGGGGGGTCCGCAATACCAAGACAGGTTATTAGAGGACTGGGGGGTCTGCAATACCAAGACAGGTTATTAGAGGACTGGGGGGTCTGCAATACCAAGACAGGTTATTAGAGGACTGGGGGGTCTGCAATACCAAGACAGGTTATTAGAGGACTGGGGGGTCTGCAATACCAAGACAGGTTATTAGAGGACTGGGGGGTCTGCAATACCAAGACAGGTTATTAGAGGACTGGGGGGTCTGCAATACCAAGACAGGTTATTAGAGGACTGGGGGGTCTGCAATACCAAGACAGGTTATTAGAGGACTGGGGGGTCTGCAATACCAAGACAGGTTATTAGAGGACTGGGGGGTCTGCAATACCAAGACAGGTTATTAGAGAACGGGGGGGTCTGCAATACCAAGACAGGTTATTAGAGGATGGGGGGGGTCCGCAATACCAAGACAGGTTATTAGAGGACTGGGGGGGTCCGCAATACCAAGACAGGTTATTAGAGGACTGGGGGGTCTGCAATACCAAGACAGGTTATTAGAGGACTGGGGGGTCTGCAATACCAAGACAGGTTATTAGAGGACTGGGGGGTCTGCAATACCAAGACAGGTTATTAGAGGACTGGGGGGTCTGCAATACCAAGACAGGTTATTAGAGGACTGGGGGGTCTGCAATACCAAGACAGGTTATTAGAGGACTGGGGGGTCTGCAATACCAAGACAGGTTATTAGAGGACTGGGGGGTCTGCAATACCAAGACAGGTTATTAGAGGACTGGGGGGTCTGCAATACCAAGACAGGTTATTAGAGAACGGGGGGGTCTGCAATACCAAGACAGGTTATTAGAGGACGGGGGGGTCCGCAATACCAAGACAGGTTATTAGAGGACTGGGGGGTCTGCAATACCAAGACAGGTTATTAGAGGACTGGGGGGTCTGCAATACCAAGACAGGTTATTAGAGGACTGGGGGGTCTGCAATACCAAGACAGGTTATTAGAGGACTGGGGGGTCTGCAATACCAAGACAGGTTATTAGAGGACTGGGGGGTCTGCAATACCAAGACAGGTTATTAGACTTGGGGTTATTTAGTTTAGGGGGGATCTTATTACTATGTACAAGTATATGAGGGGACAGTACAAAGACCTTTCTACTGATCTTTTTACTCTGAGGCCTGAGACGGGGACAAGGGGGCATCTTCTACGTCTGGAGGAAAGAAGGTTTAATCATAATCACAGACGGGGATTCTTTACTGTAAGAGCAGTGAGACTATGGAGCTCTCTGCCGCATGATGGTGTAATGAGGGATTCACTACTAACATGTAAGAAGGGCCTGGACGCCTTTCCTGAAAAGTATAATATTACAGGTTATATATACTAGATTCCTTGATAGGGCGTTGATCCAGGGAACTAGTCTGATTGTCGTATGGAGTCGGGAAGGAATTTTTTCCCCAATGTGGAGCTTAGTGTTTGCCACATGGTTTTTTTTGCCTTCCTCTGGATCCACATGTTCGGCTATGGGGTGAACTAGATGGACTTAGTCTTCCTTCAGCCTTAAAAGCTATGTCACATGGCTATGTGCGCTCCACTTGTGCATTCATGAGATTATAATTATCTCATCATGGAGGGGCCGGGCTCTCTGCGGGGGGCGAGTACCATAGCACAGCTCACACTCCTCTGATGGAGGCTCTTTTGTACCTCCCTTCCCTGGCGCCTTCAGATGAGGTGATCTCAGTCCATTATGAATTAAGCTCTATTCACACTGCATTTTCATCCTAACCTCCTGTAAACGGGCTGATGATCACCCTGCTAATGAGAAAATCCTATTTGTCGGATGAAATGATCTTTTGGTTTGCACACAGTCCGCTATTACAGATGTGTCAGCGAGGAGCGGAGTCAGCCGATGTAATCAAATGACGCGCCCCCAGGGCCGTGGGGTACTCGGCAGCCTCTGGATGCTGGTGGGGGATATCACGGTGGCTGGCCCGGTCCGTGGCCCAGGGCGGTCAACAAAAAGGGGGATTATTTATAGGGGTTTTGGAATAGTTCGTGACGCCACCTGTAGAATGCGGCTAAAGGGGGCCGCCGCTGCGGAGCAGTCCTCTGAGGCAGATGGTAGGGCAGCTTGTGATGGAACGGCTCCCCACAGGTGGAGCAGGCCTCAGGGCAGTGTAGATAGTGAGGGTTGTGCTGGGCGTTGTAGTGCAGGGAGGGAAAGATGGCGCAGCTGAAATAATGGACGGAGGCAGTGCGGTGCAGTCATCCGAGTCTTTACTCACAGTTCTTATGACTGTTCCACTGGCGCACTGTACGGGTGCCAGCCTCCCACGTCGTGCTGCGTTCACCAGGCCGGGGTTCAGCTCTTCCTCAGGCACATTAGGAGCACCTGACAGAACCCCGCTTTCTCGTGTTCCTCTCTAGACCGTCTTCACGCTAGGTCTTCTCCCTCCTGCCCTGCGCCTCCCACTCTCAGTCCCGCTCGGGTGCTCTGAAGTCCCTCCTGTCTTACTGGAGTTCCCGGACCTGTTTGACCCTCACGGGGATTAGAAGAAGGCTGCGGCAACTCGACTATGTAAGCCAGAAGCCTCCGGTTTTTCCAGCCGAGACTTGAAGTTACACGACTGGTCCAGGGGCCGGTCCCCTTCTTGCAGCCTACGATCCCTCTGTCTTCTGACAGTTTCGGGGCGTACGGGTGCCGTCCTGCACTCACCGTACCCCCTGGGATCCCTACTTTAGATCGGAGCCTACTCCCTGCTCCCCTCCTGGGCCTCTAGGACTGGGCCCTACTTGTGGAGCAGAGCTCCTAAAGAGACTCTGCTCCCAGACTGTCTTCTCTCACTCCTCTTACTGACTCTCCTGCCACCCTAAGATGGCTTCGCTTTATATACCTACTGTCAAAGTGCTCCCCCAAAACTGCTTCCTCCACTCACACCCACTACTGGTTCCCCCTACCTCTGGGTTCCCCCCACTCCAGTCAGGGACAGGGCTCAGCAGGAGACACATTGGATCTTGCCCCTCCGGCTGGCCTGGAGCAGTGTAGTGTTGGATGTAGGTGGTTGGGGTTCCGGGCAGCACTCCCTCCTTACCTGAGAGAAGGAGACCTCTGGGTGAGGTGCAATACCGCTGTGGCGACTGAACCCTCAGGGGCACCACACAAACATCTGCAATCAGCAAACAAGTAGCTGATCAGTGATCGTTAGCGCCCCGGTCAGGATCGTAAATGAGCCGCGTCTGTACCCAGGGCCGTATTTGGCATTCATGCTGCCTTAGGCTGTGTGCCCACGATGTGTTTTTTAAGCGTTTCCGCAGCGGCAAAAACGCTGCAGAAACGCTTAAAAAAACGCTTGGTAGAAGGTCTGCCATGTTCCCCAATGATAATCCGCTGTGCTGTGCACATGCTGCGGAAATTTCCACTGCGGAAAAAAACGCAGCATTACCAATTATTTTGCGGAAGCGCTGCGTTTTCACCGCCATTGACTTGCATTAGACCGCATGGATTACGAATCACTGTATATGTAGATGCGATTTCCATGTGTTTCAATGTGTGGATGGTACCCGGGTGTGGAGGACAGGAGACTCTCATCCGGACCCAGGTACCATAGAAAACTGTAAAAAAAAGAATAAAATAAAAAATAAGTATATACTTACCTTCTGGCGGCCCGCGCTGCACTCCTCCTTGCTTGCCGGCAGTTCGCGATGTACTGAAGGACCTGCGCTGACGTTGGCAGGTCCTTCAGTCTACCACTGCCGGCAGCCGGGACCGAGCGAAGCAAGACAGTGCGGGCCATCGGAGGGTAGGTATAGATTTTTTTTTTTTTTTTTGACATTCTCTCGGGTCACACTATATATGCCGGTTGCCGGATGCCGGTTGCATGGATTTATATAGTGTGACCAAGTTGTCAAGCACTTTCCAAGTGATGCTAAAATCGCTTGACAACCCGCATACGGAAATGCATGTGAAGAACGCTTCACATCCGCTTGTCCCTGGCAGGAAAACGCATGTACAATCCGCATGTACACATTATATATACAGTATATACAAAGTCAACGTCCGGCTGCTCACAGTCCTCAGCCTGTGTACCCTGCGGGTATGGTAGAAAACTTCACATTATATAGAAAACATTATTATAAAGTCAACATGGTAAACTCAGCAAAAACAACACAGCACCCGAACGGGTGACTATAACAGTTATTTGCAGTCCCAGTACTAAGCCTAGTACTGGGGACCACTCCTGGGGTACTCCTGATGCTTCCCTGACCCAGCCGGGTCACGAGGGACTTCCTGCAGGGGGTTATCCTTGGGGACGCGGTACACCTGCAGGGCATACCAGCCACGTTCACCATGATGCCGGGTGAACGTGACGTGATCCCCAGGTTCCGGTCGGGATGGCCTTCTTCCAGCTCGGGCTCCACATCCCGCCAGTTCACAAAAATGTCCCGATTAAATTCGGGACTTCGGATGAAGCCCCATCCAGCCTGGAGGTTGAACTTGACGATGAGGCCTTCCTCACGGGGGCTGGGGTGGGCCGTCTCCGCCAGGCGTTCACTGCGTGCCGCCCACGCGAGTCGCTCCCTCTCGAGCTGCCGGAGCTCCCACTTGCAGAACTCCTGCCTTTGTAGTGCTTCGGCCTCGGTTTCCCGTGGGAACCCCATCAGGTTGTCCCAGCGTAACTCCACCCCGCTGGTATAGGCGACCGGGGGCCCTCGTGTTGGGAGCAGCAGGTATGGCTGCGGGTCCTCCGTCCGGGCGGACCAGTCAAAGGCCGGCGCTCCGCACACTCACTGGGGTGCCGGAGGTGGCGGGAGAGCTTCCAGCAGTAGTGGGCTCGCGGTTTCAGCGCCCGAGATTAACGGTTCCGGATAGGCGCTATATATGTCGTCTTCCGGTGCAGCGCCTGGGAGCGGCAGTTCCAGGACGGCTCCAGGTGGGTGGCCTTTTGGTTCCGCGCCCGGGAGTGAGGGTTCCAGGCTGCACATTTGTTCCCACCAGGGCACGGCGGGAATGGTGAGGGCGAGGGAAGGAGGCCCAGGAGCAGGTTGGCGCTGGCAGCGCCCGGGACTGGGTATTCTCTCCTACCTGCTCCCGGATTCTTCACGGCCTCCTGGTTCTCCGCCGGGGCTGGAACATCACTGCCGTCTTCCGGTTCTGTCTTCCGGCGTGCCTTTAATTTATGTAGCAGCTCGCCTTTCCATCTGATGATGGCTGCCTGCTGGACCTGCTTGACCTGCTGGCCCAGCTCGAGAACCTCACTCTCGAGGAACTCCACGTCCTCCGGGGACATCTTCTCTCCCTCCTGGGTGAGGGGGGTCACATGCTGCAACGGCAGGCCTGAGGCGGAGGATGGGCTCTTGCGTGCTTCCATCTCGGCTGCCGGGTGCGGTCTGACCAGACAGGAGGAGACCACCCCCCCCCCCCCCCGTCTCCATTCCTTCTCTCCACCTCCTTTCTTCTTTTGGGGCCGGTCCCATAGCAACTTGCTGTCGGTCACTCCCCGTGACGGCCCCCCGCTTTGACGGACACATCACAGTGGCAAGGGGCAGGGCCTGCTTTCGGCGCCATTCTGGGACCCGGCCCACGATGGGAGTCTCCCTTTTGTTGTCTTTTGACATGCAGGCAATGGCGCCCGTTCTTCTGGGGCGGGCTCCACATTCAGTATCACAACACAACTGTTTAGGCACACTTCACCGGCTGGTACGGGCTGGTCACGCATCCTGTTCGTGACGCCAGAGCTGACTCGCCCCCAGGGCCGTGGGGTACTCGGCAGCCGGGCCTCATAGCTGCTCTTGGGGAATATCACGGTGGCTGGCCCGGTCCGTGACCCAGGGCGGTCAGTGCAAAAAGGGGATATTTATAGGGGATCTGTGTTGACGCCACCTGTGGTGTCTGGTGAAGGTCACCAGCGCTGCAGCAGTCCTCTGAGGCAGGTGACAAGGCAGCTAAAGGTGGTACAGCTCCCCACAGGTGGAGCGGGCCTCAGGGCAGTGTAGATAGATGGATGGTGGAATGGTGTGCTGGGCGTTGTAGTGCGGTGAGGATCAGTGATGCCGGTGAAGAAACAGACAGAGGCTGTTCGATGCAGTCATCCAAGGTTTGACTTACAGTCCTTAGGCAAGACACAAATGCACTTTGCAGGTGAAGGCCTCCCTTGTCGCGCTGCGTTCACCGGGCAGGGGTTCAGTCCTTTCTCAGCCAACTTAGGAATGCCTGGCAGAACCCCACTTTCATATGTACTTATCTTGACCTTTTCCAGACTTTGTCCTTCTCACCGCTGCCCTACGCTGCTCACTCTCATTCCCGCTCGGGTATGCTGAAATCCTTCCTGTACGTCGGATCCGGGACCAACCTGACCCCCTGGGGTTTTGAGTGTAGCAACCGATCCCTCCTGATCACCTGGCAATAGCGGGGCGTACGGGTGCCATCCTGCACGCGCCGTACCCCCTGGGATCCTTTACGTAGAATGGAGCCTGCTCCCTGCTCCCCTCCGGGGTCTCTATCCTGGGCCCTAACTTGTGGAGCAGAGCTCTGACTGAGCCTCTGCTCCCTGACTGTTCCACACTGCATGCTGAACTGAACTCTCCTTCACTGTAGACCTAATATGGCTTCCTATTATATACTTACTGTATATGTGCTCCGTGTATCTGTTTCCTCCACCCACACCCACTATTGGTTCCCCCTACCTTTGGGTTCCCCCCCTACTCCAGCCAGGGCCAGGGCTCAGCAGAAAACTACATTGCGTCTTGCCCCTCCTGCTGGCCTGGAGCAGTGTTGTGTTGGATGTAGGTGGTTGGGGTTCTGTGCAGCACTCCCTCCTTACGTGAGAGAAAGGAGACACCGCACCTCTGGGTGAGGTGCAGTATCTCTGTGGCGACTGAACCCTCAGGGGCGCCACACTTCCTGCTTATCTCTCACCCTATTTAGACTGTCTTCGACACAGGCCTGTACTCTCTTGTACTGCTACTGTCGAGTCGTATCCCAGTCTTCAGTGGACATGTCTGCTTCTGGCTCTACCACTCCAAGCTCCAGGTCCATGGGCAACTTTCCGGGTCTTGTACGCTGGAGTACAATTGGTGGAACTCACAGGTATGTGATTGTACAGATCTACCAGGTCAGGTCGTCTGTCTGGCCACTGATTCCTTTCTTCTAGAGGTAAGGTCTTCAGCAGGTCTATGACGATATTGTTCATCTTTTCACATAGACCATTAGTTTGAGGGTGGTACGGTGTAGTCCGAATCTTCTTACACCCATACAGATGGCAAAACTCTTTGAACAGCTCGGCTTCAAAGGCAGGGCCTTGATCCATCAGCACCTTATCCGGGTATCCATGGGGTCTGCAGAAGTAGGCTTGGAACGTCCTTGCTGCAGTTTCTTCCGTCAGATCCTTGACGGGGGCTACCACCAGGAACCGGGAGTAGTGATCCACCATGGTCAGGGCATAGGAGTAGCCTGACCTGCTGGGCGACAGCTTGACGTGATCCAGAGCGACGATCTCCAGGGGCTGGGTTGTCTTGATGGACTGCAAGGGTGCTTTCTGGCTGCTGTAGTCTTTTCTTCTGAGGCTACAGGGTCCACAATCCCGGCACCACCTCTCTATGGAACTCCGCATTCCAACCCAATAAAACTGACTCTTCAGGAGGGTTTCCAGCTTCTTCCAGCCAAAGTGTCCTGCTTGATCGTGGTAGGCCTCCAACACCATCTGGATGTCTGTCCTGGGCACTACGATCTGCCATACCATCTCATGGGTCCTAGGGTTAACATACCTTCGGCACAGCTTCTCTCTATAGATGAACAGCCAGCTTCGCTCATTCCACAGTTGCTTGGCTTGTGGAGAAGCGTCCTTCTCCAGGGAGGAACCTTCCTGGGTTATCAGTTCTTTGATACGGCTGACAACCGGGTCGCTGTCCTGAGTCTCCTTCCAACTGTGATGAGGTAAAGGGTTTACTGTCTTACCACGATATCTCCTGGAGGTACGCTGCTCGTGGACCATCCCATTTCTGTGGAAGGCAGGTAGCTCAATCTCCTCCAGGTCATCCACTTCTTCTTCAGTGTCCGACTGGTGAGGCATTCTGGATAGGGCATCGGCATTGGGGTTCTTGTGGCCTGCCCGATACTTGATGGTGAACTGATAGTTTGACAGTCGGGCCATCCAACGCTGTTCCATGGCTCCTAACTTGGCTGTCTCTAGATGTGTCAAGGGGTTGTTGTCAGTATAGGCCGTGAACTTAGTGGAGGCCAGGTAGTGCTTGAATTGTTCAGTGATGGCCCAGACCAAGGCCAGGAGCTCCAACTTGAAGGAGCTATAGTTTTCTGGATTCCTCTTGGTAGGACGTAGTTTCCTGCTGGCATAGGCAATCACCTTCTCTTTGCCATACTGCTTCTGGCTTAACACACCTCCCAGTCCCTCTTTGCTGGCATCAGTGTACAGCAGGAATGGTTGGCTGTAGTCAGGGTAGGCCAGGATTTCTTCGCCAGTCAGGATCTCTTTCATCACTGCAAAGGACTCAGCCTGCTCTTTACCCCACTGGAAGGGTTTTTTTTTGCCTCTGTGGGACTGTCCTACCAGGAGATCTTGCAAAGGCGCTGCCTTCTTGGTGTAGTCCTTTACAAACCTCTGGTAATACCCGACCAGTCCCAGGAACTGACGCACCTCCTTGAGATTCTTCGGCTCCGGCCATTTCTGGATGGCATTGACCTTCTCCAGGTCTGGTGCTACTCTTTCTGGACTAACGATGTGCCCCAGGTACTGAACCTTCTGTTTGAGCAGATGGCACTTGGAAGGCTTCAATTTCATCCCATACCGATAAAATGCTTCAAATACCTCCGCCAGGTGCTTCAAATGGTCCTCATACGTCTTGGAGTACACTATCACGTCATCCAGGTATAACAGCACGGTCTCGAAGTTACGGTGTCCCAAACAGCACTCCATCAGCCTCTGGAACGTTCTAGGGGCGTTGCAGAGTCCGAACGGCATACTGTTGAACTCGCAGAGTCCCATCGGGGTGGTGAAGGCCGTCTTCTCCCGGTCCTCCTCAGCAACTGCTACTTGCCAGTACCCACTAGTGAGGTCAATGTTAGAACTCTCCTGTTAATTTTTTTTCTATTTTGTGGTCACGTGACCTGCTGCCTATTTATTCCAGCTCCGCCCTTCTGGCTTTGCTGGACTTCAGTGTTATTTGACTCTCTATCTAGCCAGATGCTTTTGTACCTATCTCTCTAGTTCGTTTGGTCCTTTGGACCTCTAAGTACTTTTTGTCTGTTTGTCTTTTTGCTCCGCTACAACATCTGCTAGGAGGTGTCCAATTTTGTCCCAGTCCTCAGTTCTTTTAGGGACCCCTCCCTTTATTCTATAGGTCTGCGTTCAGACTAGCTGAGGACGAAGGCGGGTCTGTTCACAAGGAACAGGTCGCCCGCTGCAACGTAGGGAATCAGCTTAGTCTTATTGTAGGGACAGATTCCCTTTCTTTCCTTAGTTCTTTTAGCAGATCATAACAGTAAGTCCAGCCAATACTAAACTTGGAAATAAATCCTGGGATCAGTATGGTGTCTGTTCAAGAGTTGGCTCAACGCCTGCAGGGATTGTCTCTAGAGGTGGCCGATCTCCAACAACACGTGAGTAGCTCTCCTGGAGCGCATTTTGTGGAACCAAAGGTAGGACTGCCTGATATTTTTTATGGTAAACAACAAGATTTTTTTTCCTTTAAAAATGCTTGTTTATTATATTTTCGTTTGAAACCCAGGTCCTCTGGGAATGTATCACAGCGCATTGGGTTTATCATGTCACTTTTGCGCAAGGAACCACAGGGGTGGGCCTTTTCTCTCCAACCTAATGATCCGTGTTTTAGATCAGTGGAGGATTTTTTTCTGCTATGGGGTTATTGTATGATGATCCTGATCGAGTCTCATCTGCTGAGACAGAACTGAGACGTTTGAAGCAGGGGTCAGGTGATGTTGAAAATTATTGTACACACTTCTGAAGGTGGTCTTCAGAAGTGAAATGGAATGATTCGGCGTTAAAATGTTCGTTTCTTGCCGGTCTAAGTGAAAGGGTTAAAGATCTGCTGATTGCATTTCCTGCACCTGTGACATTGCAAGAGGCCATGCAATTAGATATACGTGTGGACAGGAGACTGCGTGCCAGGGCTAATGATGAGAAAATTCATGCAATGGCAGCTCCTAGTCCTCAGAGGGTCTGCTCGGACGGCGGAGAACCGATGGAGGTTGGGGCGATGTCACTCCGCTCTCAGGAAAGAGACCGCAGGTTTTCCAAGGGATTGTGTTTTTACTGTGGTAAATCTGACCATTTAATTAAGAACTGTGAGCTTCGTTTAAGCAAAGAAAAAAAAAAGGTCAGTTATGCCCGTATTGATTGTTTGAATTCTAAGGGAGTATTTCTTTCAGGGAGTACCTTATTGCAGGAAGATTTGATTGAATTTCAGGTATTTGTGTATTGTGGTTCAACACGTAATGTGATTGATAAGGGTTTTTTGGAAAAACTTAAATTGGAATCCAAACCTTTGTCATCACCTATTTCTGTGATTGCTATTGACAACGCTGCTTTGAAATGTATTACTCACAAGGTTGCTGAATTTCCCCTCACTATCAATGGTATTCACCAGGAAAATTTGGATTTGGTGGTATTAAATAATTTACCTTCTCCAGCAGTTTTAGGTTTGCCTTGGTTAAAACTGCACAATCCTTTACTGGACTGGTCTACTAATGAGATTAAGTCATGGAGTCCTAAGTGTTATGACAAGTGTTGTAACGGGCGCATTGCTGCTGTGGATAAAGGGGAATTACCTGTACCTATTCAGGATTTTTGGAAGTTTTTTTCAGAGGAGGAGTCACAAGTTTTACCTCCTCATAGAGACTATGATTACACCATTGTGTTTGTTCCTGGAGCTACTCTTCCCAAGAGTCGCTTATTTAATCTGACTATCCCTGAGAGAAAGGCCTTGGAGGAGTACATACAGACAAGCTTGGCCGCCGGTCACATTAGACCTTCTAAGTCACCTGTGGCTGTTGGACTTTTTTTTGTAAAAAAAAAGGACGGCGGTTTACGTCCATGTCTGGACTTTCGCGAAATTAATAAAATTACCGTACGCAATTACTACCCATTGCCGTTAATTCCTGACTTGTTTAACCAGTTAGTGGGGGCCAAGTGGTTCTCTAAAATTGATCTCCGGGGGGCATACAATTTGTTATGTAGCGCCCCGAGGGTTCGGTTGCTACAGGGGTATTGCACCTCAAATAGAGGTGTGATATTCCACTCCCAGGTAAGGATGGAGTGTGGACCAGGGCTCAGTTAGCTGCATACACACACTCACCCCATTTCCGGGGGACAGCTCGACGGTGCTCCCATTTATTGCAGGCACAACTGACCATGTCCCTGGCTGGAGTGGGGAGGGGGGAGAGAACTCAGTGATGTAGGAGCAGAAGGGGATGGTTTCTGGAACATAGGAAGGAGCTCATTGGGTGCAAGTCACCTGAGCTCAGACACAGAGAAGCAGATAAAAGGTAGGGGCCTTCTTAGGAGGGAGTTCAGAAGAAGCAGAGCAGAGTAGCAGCTCAGTCAGAGCTGACAGGGAGCTGTGGCTCAGCCTGAGCTCAGCTCCACGAGGCAGGCCTGGAGAGAAGGCCGGGGCCAAAGAGGAGAAAAAGAGAAGGAGAAGGAAGGAAAGAGAAGAGACAGAGGAGTAGAAAGGCTCCAGAAACAAGAAGGCAGAAGGGACCCTAAGAGAGCAGAACGGACAGCAACCGTTGCAAACCCGCGTTATATCGGGTGAAAGGTCAGATCGTGGAAGGGTACCGGATTCCCAAGTTGGTGGAGGTAAATTATCCCTCAGCCAAAAACCGGAGGTCGTGATCATCTATTGGTGCGACCCCCTGCTACACCCGCTAGGAAGGCACCACATAGGGTCAGGGAAACTGGTGCCAAGTTTCACCAAGAGAAGGCCCGAGGCAGCCGGACAAAAGCGTGGTTACTGGTGGGGCACGAGAGGCCAGAGAAAGGATAGAAGGGGGTCTTGTGCCACACTCCTGAGTTGCCTGGGGGTTGACCGAGCCCCTCACCTGGTGGACGCAGCACGGCTCAGGCAGTCCTTGCCGACGGAAGTGACTTGGATAACAACTGTGAGTAAAAGGCCTGAACTGCATCATTGGACTCTGTGTGATTTATGCTGCGCCTGCACCATCACCCCCAGCATCCTACTACACTGCCCTGGGGCTACACTCTTCCCTTGGGGAATTGTCCTATCCCTCTGCTGCACACCAACGTCAGCCTCAGCGGTCTGCCTTGCAGGGGCGGTCATCCCTGACCGCAATCCACGGGTGGCGTAGTCGGACATTCATAGCTCTACAAATAGACTGCCACAGCATTTGGTCTGACCACCCTGAGCCACGGGATCGGGTTGCCACTACTACCCCCATCATTGCGCAGAAGCCCGGTTCCGGGTGCCCCACGGCCCAGGGGGCGAGTCAGTTACGAATAAAGGAGGGTGACGAATGGAAGACTGCTTTTAACACTCCTGTGGGTCATTTTGAGAATCTGGTGATGCCTTTTGGTCTTACCAATGCTCCAGCATTTTTTCAGAATCTTATTAATGACATCCTTAGACCTTTGATCGGTAACAATGTGGTTGTGTATTTGGATGACATTCTGATTTATTCGCCTGATCTGGAGTCTCATTGGCGGAGCGTGCGTGAGGTATTACAGTTATTGACTGATAATTCACTCTTTGCTAAGCTGGAGAAATGTGAGTTTGCTGTGCAGAAAATTAGTTTTTTGGGCTACATTGTCTCCAGCGAGGGCTTTGAGATGGACCCGGTAAAAGTTCAAGCTGTGCAGGAATGGCCTAGGCCTATTGGTTTGAAATCTATACAGAGGTTTTTGGGTTTCGCCAATTATTACAGGAAATTCATTAAGAATTTTTCTATAATTGTTAAACCTCTGACCGATCTCACCAGGAAAGGTGCTGATGCGGTTCAGTGGTCTTCTGAGGCCATTGAAGCTTTTGTGTTTCTAAAGGAGAGGTTCACCTCTGCTCCCATCCTTATGCAGCCTGATGAGACTAAGCCGTTTTTGGTTGAGGTTGATGCTTCTTCGGTGGGGGTCGGAGCAGTTTTGTCTCAGGAGAACAAGGGTGGAGTACATCCCTGTGCTTTTTTTTCGAAAAAATTTTCTGAGACCGAACTTAATTACGATGTTGGTAATCGGGAATTGCTGGCTATTAAACTCGCATTTGAACACTGGCGCCACCTCTTGGAAGGTGCTGAATTTCCCGTTCAGGTTTTCACTGATCATAAAAATCTGATCTATCTTGATGCTGCCAAGCGCTTGAATGCCCGTCAGGCTAGGTGGGCACTTTTTTTTTTCTGCGGTTTAATTTTTCTGTTACTTACATCCCGGGTACCAAGAATGTTAAAGCGGATGCTTTGTCTCGCAGTATTTCTGCCATGGTTGGTACCGAGGAGGAGGAGAGCATTTTACAGAAAGGAGTTGTGATAGCGGCATTGGACTCCGTTTTGGAGGATGAGATTCTTAAAGCACAGGAGAATGCTCCATCTAACACTCCCCATGGGAGGTTGTTCGTGCCTAGAACCTTTAGGAGAGATTTGTTTGTTGAGTGTCATGAGTCTCGGTTGGCAGGTCATCCCGGAATTTCTGAGACTAAGAGACTTGTAGGTCGCAGTTTTTGGTGGCCTAGATGGCAGAAGGAAGTCATTAAGTGGGTGCGCCAATGTACTGTGTGTGCTAGATCTAAGTCCTCACATACTCCTGCTGTGGGGTTGCTTTGCCCTCTGGAGGTTCCTAGTGCACCTTGGACACATCTGGCTATGGACTTTATTACTGACCTTCCCTCCTCTGAGGGTTTCACTGTCATCTGGGTGGTCGTGGACCGTTTTAGCAAGATGTGTCATTTGGTTCCATTCATTAAGTTGCCCTGCGCTAAGACACTCGCTAAGGCGTTTGTTAAGGAAATTGTCAGACTCCATGGCGTTCCCACGGATATTGTTTCTGATAGAGGACCTTAGTTCGTGGCTCGTTTTTGGCGTGCCTTTTGTGATAGGTTGGGAGTTTATTTGTCATTTTCATCTGGGTATCATCCTGAGTCTAATGGACAGACAGAAAGAAAGAACCAGGATGTTGAGCAGTTCTTGCGTTGCTTTGTGGCAGACAATCAAGAGGGGTGGTCTGAGTTTCTGCCGCTTGCTGAATTTGCTCTTAACAACCATACATCCTCTTCTGCTGGTTGTTCGCCTTTTTTTTGTTGTTCTGGGAGACATCCGTCGTTTGGTTCGTTCTCCAAATTGGTGTCGGCTGTGCCGGAGGAGGAGAATTTTTCCGGTGATTTGGAGAGAGTTTGGACTTGACGCGCCCCCTGGGCCGTAGGTGCACGTGTGTGGGATACCCGGAGCCGGGTCTCTGGGGGTTGTAGTCTCCGTGGCGGCAACCCGGTCCCGTGGCTCAGGGTGGTCAAACCAGTGGCAGTCTTTTATAGGTTTTAGGTTAATTGTCCGACTACGCCACCCGTGGATTGCGGTCAGGGTGTACCGCCGCTGCGAGGCAGACCGCTGAGGCTGGTGTTGTATGCGCAGCAGAGAATGGGATGACTCCCCACGGGAGGAGTATAGCCTCAGGGCAATGTAGAGTGATGATGGTGGTGGTGGTGCGGGGCGTCCCAGTACTAGTAGTGCTGACGTGGTGAGAAAGCACAGAGACAAGGTGTTGCAGTTCAGGTTCTTTACTCACAGTTCTCATCCAGGTCACTTGTGCACAGATAGGACCGCCCGAGCCGTGCTGCGTCCACCAGGCAGGGGGCTCGGCCAACCCCCAGGTATTTCTGGAGTGTGGCACAGGACTCCCTTCTATCCTTTCGTCAGCCGTGCCCCACCAGTGACACTACCTCTGTCCAGCAGCCTCGGGTCTTCTCCTGGGAAGACTGGGTGTCCACTTCCCTGACCCTATGTGGTGTGCCTTCCTAGTAGGTGTAGTGAGGGGTCGCACCAGTAAATGATCACGACCACCGGTTCTTGGTTAAGGATTAGTCACCTCCACCAACTTGGGATCCGGTACCCTGTTCTGCCAACCCGTCACCCGCAATCTCCTGGGTCCTTAGGGTTCCTTCTGCCTTCGTGTCTCTGGGCCCTTCTACACTTTGGGTACTTCTCTTTCTTTGCTGTTCCTTTCCGTTTTTGTTCCTTTCTGTTTCTGTTCCTTTCTTCTGGCTCCGGCCTTCACCCTAGGCCTGCCTCGTGTAGCTGGGCCCAGACCGAGCCACAGCTCCCTGTCAGCCCTCTTTGGCTGAACTTCTCCTCTCTCTGCTCTGTACTCAACTCCACTCCACTCCACTCCACCCAGAACTAAGATGGTGCCCACCTTATATACCTTCCCCTAGTGTATTAGCCCAGGTGACTTGCAACCAATGGGCTCCTACTTATGCCCCGAAACCGTCCCCTCCTGCTCCTACATCACTGGGTTTTCCTCCCCCCTCCCCACTCCAGCTAGGGACATGTTCTGTCGTGCCTGCATTACTGTACTAATGGGAGCACCGTTGAGCTGTCCCCCAGAAATGGGGTGTGTGTGATGCATGCAGCTAACTGAGCCCCGGTCCACACACCATCCTTAGCCGGGAGTGGGATATCACACCTCTGGTTGAGGTGCAATACCTCTGTAGCGACCGAACCCTCGGGGCGCTACATTCCCCCCTGGTAAACCACAGCACGTCCTCTCGCTGGAAAAGAGGAAAGACAATTCAAAAACATACAAAATTTTAGAATGCATTCGCGTATAAGACAATAACCATTTAACCCCTCCCTTTATGGGAGGCACTTTTCTCTTTCAACAAGTATTACACATATAAAATACCATAAAACTCTTTTAGCAGCATATAAAACTTTTCAGTATAAAACATTCTCAAGTAAAAGATATTCTTGGGTACTGGCCGCTGGGCAACTTGCGACCAGGTGTTCTTTCTTCATAAATGTGCAACAGTCCAGCAAATTTGTCTTGAGGTAGACGTTGCAGTCTTTTTATAAAACCAGTAGGGGGCGCTTTAGGAAGCGCAACTATTTACAGGATGGCCGCTCTCAGTCCTCGGCCAGGTTTTGGGAAAAGGGATGGCTGTTCTCAGTCCCCAGCCAGGTTACTTAGGGGGTGGGGCAATTTTGATCAGTTCTATATCAGTCCCAACGGGGACTACACTCTCAGTGGAAACAGTCCCACAACAGTTCTTATACCCTGACGGGTAACTATATACATAGGCACATTTTCTCCTCCTCACCACTGACGGTGTCCTCCGTATGCGCCTTGTTCCTCCGGGTAATCTTAAGGCCCGTCCGGGCCCTCTTGGTACTCGGGGTCCGAGTGGTACTGCTCCTCCTCTCCTACCACTCTATGGACGTGGAGGGCGTACAGTCCCTTTGCGCCCTTGTGCCGGGTGTAGGTGACCACGTCGCCAGGGTGTAAATCTCGTCCGCGATATCCCTCTGGCAGGTGGCTCTCGACGTCCCTGCGGGTCACAAAGACGTCGTCTGTGGTTTCAGGGTCCTTGATGAAGCCCCAGCCGCGATCCATCTGAAACTTCACCACGGTCTCGGTGACTCTGGGACCGCTGGCAGCTCGGGGTTTCTGTCGGGGTCTTCTTTTCTGTTTTGCACTCCGTGCTTGGAGCCGCTCCTTCCTGACACGCCGCTCCCGCCACTCCCTCTCAAATGTCGCCAATTGCTGGCGGCAGGACTCCAGTCGACGGGCTGCATCCGCCCGGGTTTCCTGGGTGAACCCCATCAGGTTTTCTCCAGTGGGGTCCCACTCGAACTGGATGTCCTCCAGCGGGGGGTGGCTTATCTCTCTGGGCTCCGGAGCTGGTATCAGGGGTTCGCGCGGGGGCTGGTCTCTCCATTGGCGGTTGCTGACCAGGTCGGCCGGCCGGCCATACCAGGGGCAGTCCGTCCGGGCCAGTGTGCTGGGCGAATAGATCCGCGCCCAGGGACAGTATGGCAGGGGGCCCCGGTTGGGGAGCAGCGCCCGGGGGCACTCGTCCTGGTGACCAGGCCGGTGGGCGTCTTCCGGTTGTGCCCGGGAGTGGCACCGTCAAGGAAGGGGGCGCTCGTGAGGCTGTGACGCCCGGGTACACTAGTCCTTGCGACCCGGCCTGTGGCGCCTGTTTCTTTATTGCGCCCGGGGTTAAAGGGCACGGCGCGGGGCGGGGCATGACAGCAGCGCTTGCAGCCTGAGGCCTAGCTGGTAGCGGCGGAGTCATGGCGTCAGGTACGGTTCCCGGGGCTTCAGGTCCCGCAACGGGAGGCGGGGCCAGGCTTGGGGTGATGATGTCCCCGTTACCTGCCTCTGTCTCTATGGCCTCCTCCGCGGCGTCGTCCCCGGACTCCGGTCCACCTTCACCGCCCTCAGAGGCAGGCGTGCGGCTGGGCGGTGGTAGCGCCTCCTGCGGTCGGGTCACGGCTTGCCGGGCCAACTCCTCCCTCCACCCGGCGATCACATCCCGCTGTGCCCGGACCATCCTCCGGTCCAGGTCTTCTAGCACGGCTTGCGCATGCTCTGGGTCTCTGGGGAACTGTGCCAGCAACTCTGTTAGGCTTCATGGCGGTTCAGCCTGCAACAGGTTACGGGCCAAGGTGCTGGTGGTGTTTGGTGTTCCTTCCATTCCCGTGTACGGTCTGTCCAGACTGATCCAGATCGCACCCTGCCCCACAGTTTTCTTTCCTGTCCGCCCCCATTGGGGGTGGTCTTGGGGCCATCTGCTGACAATCACTGTCAGGGGCAGCCCCCACGTTGATGGACATCTCTACAGCCGCATTCATGGCTGTTGGGGGCGGGCTCCTTCTTTGGTGCCATTCTGGGACCTGGCCCACGATGGGAGGTGGCTTCCTGTTGTCTTTTGGCGCGCACATTATGGCGTCCGTTCTGCTGGGGACGCACAGTCAACTTTCAATAAAACAGTCTCTTTCTCTTCAGGCGCGCAATACCCGTCTGCGGTGGGTTGGTCGCAATCCTGCCGACTACGCCAAAGTTGACGCACCCCCCTGGGCCGTGTGTGCACGTGTGTGGAATACCCGGAGCCGGGTCTCGAGGGTTGTAGTCTCCGTGGCGGCGACCCGGTCCCGTGGCTCAGGGTGGTCAAACCAGTGGCAGTCTTTTATAGGTTTTAGGTTAATTGTCCGACTACGCCACCCGTGGATTGCGGTCATGGTGTACCACCGCTGCGAGGCAGACCGCTGAGGCTGGTGTTCTATGCGCAGCAGAGAATGGGATGACTCTCCACGGGAGGAGTATAGCCTCAGGGCAATGTAGAGTGATGATGGTGGTGGTGGTGCGGGGCGTCCCAGTACTAGTAGTGCTGATGCGGTGAGAAAGCACAGAGACAAGGTGTTGCAGTTCAGGTTCTTTACTCACAGTTCTCATCCAGGTCACTTGTGCACAGATAGGACCGCCCGAGCCGTGCTGCGTCCACCAGGCAGGGGGCTCGGCCAACCCCCAGGTATTTCCGGAGTGTGGCTCAGGACTCCCTTCTATCCTTTCGTCAGCCGTGCCCCACCAGTGACACTACCTCTGTCCAGCTGCCTCTGGTCTTCTCGTGGGAGGACTGGGTGTCCACTTCCCTGACCCTATGTGGTGTGCCTTCCTAGTAGGTGTAGTGAGGGGTCGCACCAGTAAATGATCACGACCACCGGTTCTTGGTTAAGGATTAGTCACCTCCACCAACTTGGGATCCGGTACCCTGTTCTGCCAACCCGTCACCCGCAATCTCCTGGGTCCTTAGGGTTCCTTCTGCCTTCGTGTCTCTGGGCCCTTCTACACTTTGGGTACTTCTCTTTCTTTGCTGTTCCTTTCCGTTTCTGTTTCTGTTCCTTTCTTCTGGCTCCGTCCTTCAGCCTAGGCCTGCCTCGTGGAGCTGGGCCCAGACCGAGCCACAGCTCCCTGTCAGCCCTCTTTGGCTGAACTTCTCCTCTCTTTGCTCTGTACTCAACTCCACTCCACTCCACTCCACCCAGAACTAAGATGGTGCCCACCTTATATACCTTCCCCTAGTGTATTAGCCCAGGTGACTTGCAACCAATGGGCTCCTACCTATGCCCCGAAACCGTCCCCTCCTGCTCCTACATCACTGGGTTTTCCTCCCCCATCCCCACTCCAGCCAGGGACATGGTCTGTCGTGCCTGCATTACTGTACTAATGGGAGCACCGTTGAGCTGTCCCCCGGAAATGGGGTGTGTGTGATGCATGCAGCTAACTGAGTCCCGGTCCACACACCATCCTTACACGGGAGTGGGATATCACACCTCTGGTTGAGGTGCAATACCTCTGTAGTGACCGAACCCTCGGGGTGCTACAGACTGATGTACGTTGTAACCTTCAAGAGGCTAACAAAAAATCTAAGAAGTATTTTAACAGGAAACGTCAAGAGGTTTTGTTTACGGTTGGTGACATGGTTTGGTTGTCTTCAAAGAATCTGCGGTTGAGGATTCCCTCTAAAAAATTGGGTCCGAAGTTTGTGGGGCCATTTAAGGTGCTTCAGGTGGTTAACCAGTCTGCTGTTAGGTTGGATGTCCCTACCTCCTGGAAGATTAATCCGGTGTTTCATGTTTCCTTATTGAAAAAAGCTGATGTTTCGGATAGGGACCCCACTGTCTCTGTTCCTCCGGTGTTGGAAGACGGCGAATATGAAATTTCTCGCATTCTTAATTCTAGACTCCTCCAGGGGAGGAGTCCTGAGGAGATAATTTGCATATTCCCACTGCATTTTGGGGTAAGTGAAGAGTCTCCGTGAGCTCAAAGAACACTGGATTTTGGCTGTTGGAGCTGAAAAGAGGACATCGGTAAACCAGGGGAGGAGTCCTGAGGAGATAATTTGCATATTCCCACTGCATTTTGGGGTAAGTGAAGAGTCTCCGTGAGCTCAAAGAACACTGGATTTTGGCTGTTGGAGCTGAAAAGAGGACATCGGTAAACCAGGGGAGGAGTCCTGAGGAGATAATTTGCATATTCCCACTGCATTTTGGGGTAAGTGAAGAGTCTCCGTGAGCTCAAAGAACACTGGATTTTGGCTGTTGGAGCTGAAAAGAGGACATCGGTAAACCAGGGGAGGAGTCCTGAGGAGATAATTTGCATATTCCCACTGCATTTTGGGGTAAGTGAAGAGTCTCCGTGAGCTCAAAGAACACTGGATTTTGGCTGTTGGAGCTGAAAAGAGGACATCGGTAAACCGCGCGTTTTGAAGCTTTTTTTTTAAGCTTTTTTCACTGTTTTCAGAACATTAACAGTAAGAACATGGAAGAGTCCAGGAGCCATTTGGTGAGCTGCATATCCTGCTACATGTTCACAGACTTGCCAGTGGAAAAGCCAAACTTCACATGCCAGAAATGCAGCTTGTGTCACTGTTGGAGGAAAAGTTGCGAAATCTAGAAGAGAGGTTAACTACCTTGAAAATCATTAAGGAAGGTGAAGAGTTCTTAGACAGAGCAGAATTATCTCTTCATGATTCAGAAAGAGAAGACATTCGAACTGCACCTGAGGAAACAGAGGAATGGAAGCCTGTGACCCACAGAAGCAGGAGGATCGAGAGGCAGTCAGCACCCATACTGCTCAGGAACCAGTACCACGCTCTCACGCAGGAGAACCATGAAGAAATACAGCAAGATAAGACTTTGCCAGCAATGAATAACCTTGTAAGCCCTCAGAATCCTCCTGGATGGAGAAAGAAGAATGTTGTGAAGAAAAAACGGAGAGTGGTGGTCATGGGGGATTCCCTGTTAAGAGGAACAGAGGCCGCTATCTGCAGACCAGACATAACCTCAAGAGAAATGTGCTGTCTTCCAGGAGCAAAAATTACAGATGTGTCTGACAGGATATCAAGACTCTTCAGACCTACAGATCACTACCCATTCCTGCTAATACATGTGGGGACAAATGACACCGCAAGAAAGGACCTGGAAACCATCTGCAGTGACTTTGAAGACTTAGGCAAGAAAGTGAAAGAATTGGGAGCGCAGGTGGTCTTCTCATCCATCCTCCCAGTGGATGGCCATGGAACAATGAGGTGGAATAAGATTCTACAGGTGAACAACTGGCTACGTCGATGGTGCCGTCAACAAGGATTTGGATTTCTGGATCACGGAATGAATTACCTATACGATGGACTACTTGCTAGAGATGGGGTGCACCTTACGAAGACTGGAAAACATGTATTTGGAAGTCGCCTTGCTACACTCATCAGGAGAGCTTTAAACTAGAACAATGTGGGAAGGGAAGCAAAAGGCCAGAAAAAGCCATACAGCTGACAAATACTATTGAGATCTCTGCTACTGGAAGTGGAAAGGAAGAACAAAGACAAAAAAATCTAAATAATAAAAATATGGGAGGAAGAGAAACCAATCACAAACTAAAATGTTTTTATACAAATGCACAAAGCATGGGCAACAAACAAGGAGAATTGGAACTACTAACGCAGGAAAAGGAATATGATGTCATTGGAATCACTGAAACTTGGTGGGACGATACACATGATTGGAATAAAAGGCTAAAAGGATACAACTTATTTGCAAGAAACAGACTTGATAAACGAGGAGGAGGTGTCGCATTGTATGTTAGAAAAGCGTATATCTGCACAGAGATTGAAGCTTCAGAGACTGGGAGTTCTGTGGAAACTGTTTGGGTAAGAATACAAGGAGAGAACAACGGAAAGGACACAATTGTAGGCATTTACTACAGGCCACCTGGGCAAACTGAAGATATGGATGAACTCTTTATGTATCAAATGACCAAGTTCTCAAAAAAATATGACGTAGTGGTCATGGGAGATTTCAACTATCCAGACATTTGTTGGGAATCTCTCTCAAGTAAAACTAACAGGTCAAGCAAATTCTTATCCTCTCTTGCTGACAACTTTATCTTCCAAAAGGTAGGGGAGAAAACAAGGGGATCTGCTACTTTGGATCTAATCCTTATAAACAAGGAGGAAATGGTTGAGGAGGTAAAAGTGGCTGGGACCCTAGGAGGCAGCGATCATGCTATTATAGAATTTTGGATAACTAGAGGAGGAAGACATGTGAAGACTCAAACTTCAAGGTTAGATTTTAGAAAGGCAGATTTTAAGAGACTCAGAAAGAGAATAGGAGGGATCCAATGGCTGGATGTCCTTAAGGACAAAAATGTCCAGGAAGGATGGGAAATTTTTAAAAATGAGATTCTCAAAGCACAATCGTTAACAATCCCGAAAAGTAGGAAGAATGGGAAGCATTTAAGGAAACCAGGATGGATGAACACAGAACTTAAACACATGCTAAAAAGAAAGAAAGAAATGTTTATTAAATGGAAAGAGGGAGGCATATCTAAAGAAGATTATAATGCAGTCTGCAGATCCTGTAGGGCATGTATCAGGTTAGCTAAAGCTGACAATGAATTAAGGCTTGCAAGAGATGTCAAAAGCAATAAAAAAGGATTTTGGGGGTATGTCAAAAGTAAAAGAAAAGTCAAAGATGCTATAGGATTTTTACAGGATGAAAATGGAGAAATGGTAAGAGAGGATGTTGAGAAGGCTAAACTTTTTAATTCCTATTTTGCATCTGTTTTCTCTCAGAAAGAAAATGTAACATCAACTGATCTTCACTGTCCTTTTAAAGGAATAGAAGAATCCAAGTTATCTGTAAACAGAAAGATTGTGAGGGAATATTTAGCTAACATAAATGAGTTCAAGTCTCCAGGTCCAGATGAATTACACCCCAGAGTACTGAAGGAGATCGTAGAAGAAATTTTAGAACCACTCTCCATAATCTTTGAAAATTCTTGGAGAACAGGAGAAGTCCCAGAAGACTGGAGAAGAGCAAATGTTGTTCCTATCTTCAAAAAGGGGAAGAAGGTGGACCCAGGGAACTATAGGCCGGTGAGTCTGACTTCTATACCAGGAAAGATCTTTGAACAAATTATTAAACAACATGTATGTAAGTACCTGGATAAGAATGAAGTGATTAACCAGAGTCAGCATGGGTTTATAACTAACAAGTCATGTCAGACTAACTTAATTTCCTTCTATGACAGAATCACTGACTGGGTGGATCAGGGAAATGCTGTAGATATAGTATATCTTGACTTCAGCAAAGCATTTGACAAAGTATCTCACACCATCCTTATTGAAAAAATGACCAAGTATGCAATGGACCAGGCAACTGTTAGGTGGATTCATAACTGGCTTAGTGATCGGACTCAAAGGGTGATTGTAAATGGCTTCACATCCAGCTGGATGAATGTCTCAAGTGGGGTACCACAGGGCTCCGTCCTGGGACCTGTATTGTTCAACATCTTTATCAATGATTTAGATGAAGGAATTGAGGGTAAACTGATTAAATTTGCCGATGACACAAAGCTAGGAGGGATAGCTAATACTAGAGAAGAGAGAGAGAGGATTCAAAAAGACCTAAATAAACTGGAGCAGTGGGCAGCAACCAACAGAATGGTTTTTAACAGGGAAAAATGCAAAGTCCTACATCTGGGCAATAAAAATGAAAAAAGCATATACAGAATGGGAGGAATAGAGCTAAGCAACAGTACATGTGAAAAAGACTTAGGTATACTAATAGATCATAGACTGAACATGAGTCAACAGTGTGATGCAGCAGCAAAAAAGGCAAATACAATTCTGGGATGTATTAACAGAAGCATACAGTCTAGATCACGTGAAGTCATTATTGGTCTTTACTCCTCTTTGGTCAGACCTCATCTGGAATACTGTGTACAGTTTTGGGCACCACATTTTAAAAAAGACATAGACAAACTGGAGCAAGTTCAGAGAAGAGCGACCAGAATGGTGACTGGTCTGCAAACCATGTCCTATGAGGAACGGTTGCAGGATTTGGGAATGTTTAGCTTGCAAAAAAGAAGACTGAGAGGAGACTTAATAGCTGTCTACAAATATGTCAAGGGCTGTCACATTGTAGAAGGATCATCTTTATTCTCATTTGCACAAGGAAAGACTAGAAGCAATGGGATGAAACTAAATGGGAGGAGACACAGATTAGATATTAGAAAAAACTTTTTGACAGTTAGGGTGATTAATGAGTGGAACAGGCTGCCACGAGAGGTGGTGAGTTCCCCTTCAATGGACGTCTTCAAACAGAGGCTGGACAGACATCTGTCTGAGATGATTTAGTGAATCCTGCTTTGAGCAGGGGGTTGGACCAGATGACCCAGGAGGTCCCTTCCAACTCTACCATTCTATGATTCTATGATAGAGGGAGATTGCAGTATCTCGTCGCTTGGAAAGGTTTCGGTCCCGAGGATAACTCATGGGTAAAGGCAGATGATGTCTCTGCTCCTAGACTTATCAGAGCGTTTCACAGGAGGTTTCCTGATAGACCTGGGCCTGGAGGATCTGGAGGATCCTCATAGAAGAGGGGGTACTGTTAGAACCCTCCTGTTAGTTTTTTCCTATTTTGTGGTCACGTGACCTGCTGCCTATTTATACCAGCTCCGCCCTTCTGGCTTTGCTGGACTTCAGTGTTATTTGACTCTCTATCTAGCCAGGTGCTTTTGTACCTATCTCTCTAGTTCGTTTGGTCCTTTGGACCTCTAAGTACTTTTTGTCTGTTTGTCTTTTTGCTCCGCTACAACATCTGCTAGCAGGTGTCCAATTTTGTCCCAGTCCTTAGTTCTTTTAGGGACCCCTCCCTTTATTCTATAGGTCTGCGTTCAGACTAGTTGAGGACGAAGGTGTGTCACCCTGGCCTGGATGCCACAAGTATAATAAAGCTGTGTCTGAGAGCAAGGGGGAGGTTCTCTAGTCAGGGGAACATTAGCATGCAATACCTCCTGTCACAGGCCAGTAGGGGGAGCAGGCTGCCCCTATAAAAGCTGGAACTGGGGGCAGGGTTAGAGAGAACTGGACGACCTGTCTCAGGACTGAGAGGTCCCAGAGCAGAGAGGGACAGTTGTATTGCACCTAAGAGGAAGTGTGGCAGTAGGAGAGAGCCACAAGCCAGAGACAAGAGGCGAAGAGAGCCTGTCTTGGCAGACAAAGAACACAATTTACCAGACTTTGGTGTCTGAGGCTGGGAGGATTCCACATCCTACAGCAGATAACCAGTCCGCAGGGGACTGTATGTTCCTTGGCCTAAGAAGCCTGGAGGTCCTGCCACAACAGAAGGGACCAGTAAAGCCGTACCAGGCCGGGAGCAGAAAGGAACCCACGTCGCAGGCCATACAGGCGAGAATACACGGAGAGCTCGGAAACATGGGCTGTTACCCTATAAGGAGGAGATAGCCAGAAGGAGCGCAGAAAGCACGGTAGGCCTACACCCTCACCCTGACCAGGGCCAATTTCCCAATTGCTCTCAGACATCCAGGTCCCCTCCTAGCCGGGACTGTTTGTGGGTCAGTTTACCTGTTCTAGTAAAGACCCTGGACTGCAACCTGTTGTCTGTGTGCTCCTTGCTCCTCCAGCACTATCGGTACTGGGACTCTCACCACCATCACTCCTACCATCCACTACACTGCCCTGGGGCCGCACTCTTCCCGTTGGGAGTCACACCATCCCAGCTGCCTACATCACCAGCCCCAGCGGTCTGCCCTGCAGCGGCTGTTCCTAATTACCGCAAATCCACGGGTGGCGTAGTCGGACGTTATCAACAGCACATAGCAGACTACCATTGGCCTGACCACCCTGAGCCACGGAACCGGGTTGCCACTACTACCCCCATCGTTCCCTTATTGCCCGGATCCGAGTGCCCCATGGCCCAGGGGGCGAGTCAGCTTTGGTGTCGTCGGCAGGATTGAGACCAACCCACCACAAACGGGTATTGCGTGCCTGAAAAAAACTGTGCACCTACCTGAAAAGAGGTTTCCCGCCATCCGGAGCCGCTTCCCGCCATTTCCAGGCGTCTCCCGCCATCTTCCGTCGGTTCCCGCCATCTTCGGCCGTTTTCCCGCCATCGGACGCCATCTTCAGGACGCCGCGCGGGAAGAAGAGGGGCGTGAACGTCCAAACGGCGCGAGAACCGAAGCTCCGCCCCACGCACCGACGCTGCGCAAGGTCCTGGAAGGGAGAGAGAGCGACGCTGACGTCACCAGGACGCAACGCAAGGTCCTCGCCCGGAGCAGCATCAGCGGAGCCGCGGCCTACAGAAGAGGATCGTCGGAAGGTAGGCCACGCTTGACTAGGGGGGAGGAAGATGTCGGATACAGAGGCGCCCACTACCACCAACGCAGCTGCAGCAGCGGTGATGCCCTTTTCCCTGCCCTACATCCCTGGAGCGGCCTGGCTGCCTAAGTACTCAGGGGAGCCCCATGCCCTGACTGATTTTAAGGAAAGGCTGTACAGTTTGTTCCAAGTTTACCCCCTGACAGAGGAACAGAAGGTCAGCATACTAACGGGGCAGTTAACTGGCGCAGCCCAAAGGAAGGTAAAGTCATGGCCCACTGAGGAGAAAAGGACTGTGAAGGACATTCTGGCCCGGCTGCGGGGTACCTTTGATACCCGTACCTCCGCTGAAATTAAAATGCGGTTCTATGGATGTAAGCAGCGGGCACAGGACAGAATCAGAGACTATGCCCTAAATCTGCAGGAAGCCTTGAGGGCTATTCAACAAACTGACCCTGGCAGTGTGCAGGAAACCGATAAGCTGCTAACAGAACAATTCATAGAAGGTCTGTTGTCCAGCGCCCACAGGGCCCAACTGCGCCTCATGTTCTTTCAGAACCCTGACCTGACCTTTGCCCAATTCAAGGACAGGGCCATAAGGGTGCTCCGTGAACCCGCAACAAGTGGCGCTATAAACCCCCGGCGCCCTGCTCTCACCTACCACCAGGAGGCGGCGCCCTCCACTATGGACCCCATGGGGGCTGATGCACAGGCCCTGAACCAAGCCCCGTCGAAAGTTCTGCACCACCAAGTCCAGGAGCTGACCAGGAGCGTCGCGGCGTTGACCAGGACCGTCCAGGCGTTACAAGTGGACCCGTCAAGACCCATCGAGCTAGCTTCAAGTCCGGAGGATGTCCCGTGGCGTCGACAGAGGAGGATCCCGTCGTTCCGAGGGAGACCCACAGACCGCTACGCAGAGGATGGACAGCCCATTTGCCGTCAATGCAACCAGCCCGGACACATTTCCAGGTACTGTAATTTAAACGGGTCCAACCTGGGGCAGAGGGCCGACCCCCAGGCATAAGATCATCAGGCCCTTATAATTGGCGTGATAAGTACGTTGGGAGGCGCCCGGTTTTACCCGTGGTGCTGGACGGTATCCCTATGAGCGCCTTGCTGGATACTGGGTCGCAAGTAACCACAATCCCTTATGTACTTTTTAAGCAGTATTGGACTGATGCTGATATCACACGGTATCCAGACAGTAACTTGAGCATCATCGCCAGTAATGGCTTACCCGTGCCGCAGATGGGGTTCAAGGAGATGACCATTAAAATTGGTAAAGTTGAACTGCCGGCACAGGGAGTAATTATTGTGGACATTGACCGTTGTGAGAGTCACCCTAAAATAACTGTGGGTACTAATGTAATTGAAAATTGTCTTTCAGAGGTAATTGTAATTCTACAACAGGTGGCGGTGAATGCTAGTTCCACCCAACAGAGAGTCATCATCAAGGAGATAAAAGCCCTGATGAGACGGCAGCAGGTAGAACTGTCTGGTGGTGAGATCGGTAGCGTAAGACTGAGTGACCCATTCCCCATTTCCATGCCTCCCAAAAGCGAAATGATGATCTGGTGTCGGACTGCAATCGGGTTGAGAGGTAGAGACTACCAAGCCATGGTAGAACCTGTGTACTCGGACAGCAGGCTCACCATTTTGACAGCTCGGGGGGTGGTTGATGTCCGTCATGGGAGGGTGCCCGTTCGCATTCTCAACATTGGGGAGAGAGAGGTACACTTACCCAGGTACGCTACACTTGCCAAACTGTTTGTTGTCGAACACAAAGCTATCAGGGCCGTGGAACCCTTGCCTCCATCTCCTCAGGCGGAGGGTAATGGCTCCCAGAAACAAAAGGAGGACTGGTGCCTGAAACTCCATGTGGGTGCTGACTCCACTTCCCTGCACCAAAAACAAGGAGTCTACCGGGTGGTACAGGAGTACGAGAGAGTCTTTAGTAAGCACCCGCTAGACTTTGGCAGAGTAAAAGGGATAGAACACCATATCCCCACGGGGAGCCACCCACCAATAAAAGAGAGACACAGGCCTGTACCCCCTGCACATTATCAGAATGCCAAGGGTATGCTGCGGGAAATGAAAGAAGCTGGGGTCATTAGAGATAGCTGTAGCCCCTGGGCAGCCCCCCTGGTTCTGGTAAAAAAGAAAGATGGCACCATGAGAATGTGCGTGGACTATAGACAAATCAACCGTATCACCCACAAAGACGCATACCCGCTGCCTAGAATAGAGGAGTCTTTAGCCGCACTAAAATCAGCTAAATTCTTTTCTACTTTGGACCTTACTAGCGGGTACTGGCAGGTTCCTGTGGCAGAGGCCGACAAGGACAAGACCGCCTTCACCACCCCGATGGGACTGAGCGAATTCAACTGTATGCCTTTCGGGCTCTGCAACGCACCAGGGACCTTCCAGAGGCTGATGGAATGCTGTCTAGGGCACCGAAACTTCGAGACGGTCCTCCTTTACCTGGACGACGTGATCGTCTATCCAAAGACTTACGAGGACCATCTAAAGCATCTGGCCGAGGTGTTCGAAGCCCTGGCAGGCTACGGCCTGAAGGAGAAACCATCGAAGTGTCACCTGCTGAAACCAAAGGTCCAGTACCTAGGGCACGTGGTAAGTGCGGAAGGAGTAGCCCCCGACCCTGACAAGGTCACGGCAATCAAGATCTGGCCAAGCCCCTCGAACATCGAGGAAGTGAGGCAATTCCTCGGGTTCATCCCCGGGTTCACTAAGATGGCAGCTCCTATGCAGGACCTCCTGATAGGACAGTCTAAGTCCAGAAGTCAAAAGCCACCCTTCAAGTGGGATAAACCGGAAGAGGAGTCCTTCCGCCAGTTGAAGATGGCCTTCACAGGGGATGAGATCCTGGCCTACCCTGACTATGGCCCGCCTTTTATCCTCCACACAGACGCCAGTAATGTGGGACTGGGAGCCATACTGTCCCAAAACCAACAGGGCAGAGAACGGGTGATCGCGTACGCCAGCCGGAAGCTGAGGCCCACCGAGAGGAACCCGGAGAACTACAGCTCCTTCAAGCTAGAATTCTTGGCGGTGGTCTGGGCCGTAACGGAATGCTGCAAGCATTACCTGGCCTCCGCAAAGTTCACGGTGTACACTGACAACAACCCGTTAACACACCTAGACAATGCAAGACTCTGTGCTCTGGAACAGCGGTGGATGGCCCGTCTCTCCAACTATGACTTCGTGATCAAGTACCGGGCGGGCAAAACCAATGCCAACGCTGACGCCCTATCAAGAATGCCTCACTTACCTGAAGGTCACGAAGACCCAGAAGAGCTGGAGGAGGTAGAACTCCCCGCGTTTCACCGGTACGGAGCCGCTCAATACTCCCACCGCGTGAAGCAGGAAGATCTAACCACCATTATGATCAATCCTCTACCTCACCACAGCTGGGCCGAGACCCAAGGTAGTGACCCTGCAGTCCGCCTGGTGAAAGATCTGCTGACCCAGGAAGATGCCCGCATAGATCCGGATGCTCCAGAGGAAGCCAAGCAGCTATGGAAAGAGAAGAGCAAGCTGTTCCTCTACGAAGGCAAGCTGTGCAGAAGGATTGTCAATCACCGGACGCACGAGCTGACCTGGCAAGTCGTGGTCCCAAGGCGGGATGCAGCTATGGTCCTGGGGGCTTACCATGACAGAGCGGGGCACTTCGGTTGGAAGAAACTGGAGTTCCTGCTAAGAGGACGGTTCTTTTGGGTCGGCATGAGAGGGGCTGTAGAGAAGTGGTGCAGAGACTGTGGCCCTTGTCACCTAAGGAGGAAGGACCGTGCCAGCCAGAAGACACCCTTGAGGCCCATCGTCACCACGCAGCCTCTTGAGCTGGTAGCTCTGGACCACGTCAAATTGGCTCCAAGCCGGTTAGGATACATCTATGCCCTGACAATCGTGGACCACTATTCCCGTTTTCTAGTGGTGGTCCCGGTAAAGGACTTGACAGCCCAAACGGCGGCCAGAGCCTTCCAGCAATACTTCTGCCGTCCACACGGGTATCCGGAACAGGTCCTGACGGACCAGGGTCCAGCGTTCGAGGCTGAAATCTTCCAAGAATTCTGCAACCTCTATGGCTGTAAGAAGATTCGGACAACGCCTTACCACCCACAAACCAACGGGATATGTGAGAAAATGAACAACATAGTCATTGATCTCCTGAAGACGTTGCCCCTGGAGGAATGCAGCCTGTGGCCAGAAAAACTGCCGGATCTGATAGACTTATACAACCATATCCCGGTGAATGCTACAAACTGCACCCCGGCTTACCTGATGCGAGCCAGACCAGGTAAGCTGCCCGTAGACCTGGAGATGGGAGTCCTAACGCCTGAGGACACCTCCCCGGATGTGGACTGGGATACGGAAAGGCAACTGCAGTACAAGAAGGTACAGGAGAGTGTGGAGAAGAGCCTGGCCCAGGTGAGAGAGAGGCAAGAGAAACTCTTCAACCAACACGCCCCTGCTGGTCCCCTAGAACCTGGTGAGCAGGTCCTGAAGCGAAAGAGAAGGCTTCACAAGTTGGACGACCAGTGGGAAAGGGAACCCTACACCATACTGCAGTCTGATCACGACAACCCGAAGGTGTGCGTGATCACCAAGGACGGAGGAGAAACCACTAGTACCGTCTCCAGGGACCACCTCAAAAGATGCCCCGAGCAACTCCATAGTGCAGAAGAGGATCAAAGTGACCTTGAACCCGCAGAGGACAAGGAAGAAATGATCAGCACCGTTCTCGGAGAGTTCCCTCAGTCCTGGACTCGGATAAACGATGCCGTAGTGGTACCCGTCCTGCATTTCCTGCAACTGGCACAGCAACAGCCAACACCAGAGCCGGAAGGTGAAGAAGAGCAAGCAGTTCCAGAGGCAGAAGAGCCTGTACCAGCAGCCCAGGAGAGTCAACCCTCTGCTGACAGTGAGCCTGCCATGCCTGCGGTAAGCCAAAGGACCCGCAGACAGCTGCCTGCCCTACCTGTACACCCAGCTGGTAGCTGTACCCCTAACGCTAGTGGGGAAAGCCAGGTTGGTCCACCACCAGACAGTGGGTTAAGGAAGTCAACCAGGAGCACAAAGGGGCAGATACCCGCTCGCTGGAGAATATAGGGTGCACTAAAATTGTAAATAACCCTGTTGCCAAATGTTGAAATGTTTGCAAAGTTACATGCATGTTTGGTAATTCTGTGTTTCAGTTTCTTGCAGTTACCGTAAGGACTCAAAGGTTATGGACTTTTTATAACCGGGACCTTGTATGGACTGCGTTCGGAGCCTAACCAAGGAATGAACTAAGACTGTGAAGGACTTGGGGTAGGACAGACCCCCACCTGCTTAAGGCTCCCCGTTGTATTGGTGATATGGACACCCGGTCACAGACCACACTGTGACCTTAAGAACTCAAGCTGTGCGTCGTCTGTCTGTTAATGTTTTATGGTTATGCATATTGTCTTTGCTTATTGTTTAGTCCCGGAGTACTAAATTTTACAAGGGGGGAATGTGTCACCCTGGCCTGGATGCCACAAGTATAATAAAGCTGTGTCTGAGAGCAAGGGGGTGGTTCTCTAGTCAGGGGAACATTAGCATGCAATACCTCCTGTCACAGGCCAGTAGGGGGAGCAGGCTGCCCCTATAAAAGCTGGAACTGGGGGCAGGGTTAGAGAGAACTGGACGACCTGTCTCAGGACTGAGAGGTCCCAGAGCAGAGAGGGACAGTAGTATTGCACCCTAAGAGGAAGTGTGGCAGTAGGAGAGAGCCACAAGCCAGAGACAAGAGGCAAAGTGAGCCTTTCTTGGCAGACAAAGAACACAATTTACCAGACTTTGGTGTCTGAGGCTGGGAGGATTCCACATTCTCCAGCAGATAACCAGTCCGCAGGGGACTGTATATTCCTTGGCCTAAGAAGCCTGGAGGCTCTGCCACAACAGAAGGGACCAGTAAAGCCGTACCAGGCCGGGAGCAGAAAGGAACCCACGTCGCAGGCCATACAGGCGAGAATACACGGAGAGCTCGGAAACGTGGGCTGTTACCCTATAAGGAGGAGATAGCCAGAAGGAGCGCAGAGAGCACGGTAGGCCTACACCCTCACCCTGACCAGAGCCAATTTCCCAATTGCTCTCAGACATCCAGGTCCCCTCCTAGCCGGGACTGTTTGTGGGTCAGTTTACCTGTTCTAATAAAGACCCTGGACTGCAACCTGTTGTCTGTGTGCTCCTTGCTCCTCCAGCACTATTGGTACTGGGACTCTCACCACCATCACTCCCACCATCCACTACACTGCCCTGGGGCCGCACTCTTCCCGTGGGGAGTCACACCATCCCAGCTGTCTACATCACCAGCCCCAGCGGTCTGCCCTGCAGCGGCGGTTCCTAATTACCGCAAATCCACGGGTGGCGTAGTCGGACGTTATCAACAGCACATAGCAGACTACCATTGGCCTGACCACCCTGAGCCACGGAACCGGGTTGCCACTACTACCCCCATCGTTCCCCTATTGCCCGGATCCGAGTGCCCCACGGCCCAGGGGGCGAGTCAAAGGCGACGTAGGAAATCAGCTTAGTCCTATTGTAGGGACAGTTTCCCTTTCTTTCCTTAGTTCTTGTAGCAGATCATAACAGTCAAGGGTAGAGAAGTAATTTGCAGACTTTAGTGCAGCCAGGGATTCCTCTATACGGGGCAAAGGGTATGCATCTTTATGTGTTATGCGGTTTACCTGTCTGTGATCTACACACATCCTCATGCTTCCATCCTTTTTCCTGACCAGGACCAGGGGAGCTGCCCAGGGGCTACAGCTATCTCTTATTACCCCTGCCTTCTTCATGTCATGCAACATTTCCTTTGCTTTCTGGTAGTGTGCTGGTGGTATGGGCCTGTAACGTTCTTTGATGGGTGGATGGTCACCTGTGGGTATATTGTGTTGTACCCCTTTAAACCTCCCAAAATCAAGTGGGTGTTTGCTGAATACCTGTTTGTATTCCTGGACCACCCTGTATACACCTTGTTTCTGATGGACAGGAGTGGCGTCAGTCCCAACATGGAGCTGTTGACACCAATCCTCCAGCTGAGCTTCAGAGTCACTGTCCTCCACTATGTCTGGTGGGGTCAAGGACTCCACTGTGTGTATGGCATCATCATTCACGGTATACAATCTGGCAACAGTGGCGTATCTTGGTCATTTAACTTCATCCTCCCCACAATTTAGGAGACGTACAGGTACCCTCCCATTGCTTACATCAACCACCCCTCTAGCCGTTAAGAGTGTAGGTCTGTGCTCTGAGCTAATGGGCTCCACTACCGCCTTATAGTTCTGTCCTTTGAGACCTATGGCTGCCCTACACCAAATCAGCATTTCACTCATCGGGGGAATCACAATGGGTATCGGGTCTGTCACCCGTACATTACCAATCTCACCACCTGTTAGCTTTACCTGTTGCTGGTACAGGAGGGCTCGAATCTCTCTCTGGAGCGCCCTCCTCTGCCCTGGTTTGGCGGTGTCAGCGATCTGTTGAAGCAAAAACAACACTTCTCCCAAACAGTTACCAACAACATTAGTACCAAGTATCATATACAAGTCTGTATCACCAGGGTTAGACTCTATTACAATCAGTCCTTGGTCCTTTAGTTCCACTCTTCCCACCTTCACTGTCACGTCCTTAACCCCGACTAGGTTAAGAGGAAGGCCGTTACAGGCATACACAGAGAGGTTCGGGGCTGGCGGGTGGAGTTCATCTATGGAGCAGTACCTTTTGTAGAGGACATCAGGTATGATGGTTACCTGTGAGCCGGTGTCCAGTAACGCAGGTATAGAAATGCTGTCCAGCACGATGGACAGGAAAGGCCTTCCTCCTACGAACCAATGGTACCAGCTTGATGGGCCTGGTTGATTTACTCCTGGGTGTCGGCCCTCGGCCCCAGGGTTTGCTCGTTTAAAGGACAGTTCTGAGCTGTGTGGCCTGCCTTGTGGCAACGGTAGCAGATGAAGTCTCCTGGAGGGCGGCGTTGGTCATTGGTCCTCCCACGGGGTGGCGTTGTCCTCCTCCGGGGTGGCGTTGTCCTCCTACGGAGTGGCGTTGTCCTCCGTCTTCTCCTCATCCAGGGGACATCCTCAGGACTGTCGGCGAGTAGGATCCTTCCTTCCGGCTCGGGCTCCGTCTGTAGCTGCAGGGTGCTCAGACCAGTGGCCAGGGTTTTAAGGCCCAGTCACACTTAGCGACGCTGCAACGATCCCGACAACGATACGACCTGTCAGGGATCGTTGCAGCGTCGCTATGTGGTCGCTGGTGAGCTGTCAAACAGGCAGGATCACCAACGATCAGGGGAGCAGCGACATCGTGGAAAGAATCTTTCCACGATGTCCTGCTCCTGGTTACGAGCCTGCTGAAGCAGGAGCAGGCTGGTAACTATGGTAAACATCGGGTTACTAGGGGCAGTAGGGGCAGATGCGCTCCTAGTAACCCGTTGTTTATCATGGTTACCACTCTGCTACAGTGAGCGGGAGGTTACTGCTCACTTTAGCAAGCTCGTAACCATGATAAACAATGGGTTACTAGGTGCGCGTGTGCCCCTAGTAACCCGATGTTTACCATAGTTACCAGCCTGATCGCTGGTCCCGCTGGTCACACACAGCGATGTGTGCTGACCAGCGGGAGAGCAACGACCAAAAAATGGTCCAGGACACTTTGCAGCGATCAGCGACCTCACAGCAGGGGCCTGATCATTGCAAAGTGTCACACATAGCGACATCGCTGGTGAGGTCGCTGTTGCGTCACCAAAACCGTGACACAGCAGCGATCTCGTGATGTGAGACGGGGGCTTAACTTAGCTGGTGCACTTCAGAGCGCTGGCTGTCCAGCTCGCTAGGGGGCACTGTTTGCATTTTTGTTTCAGCCGTCAATGAAGGAGCTGTGGGTGCCCACCCTGGTAACACTGGATAGCAGTCCCTGATGTTTCCAGGGGCTTAATAGCCATGTCCATGAGGGTGTCAAAGGTGGTGTCTGGATGATCTAAAGCCCACCACCGTACAGTTCTGCTCTCCTCCTGAGACCTCAACCCCCGGATGAACTGTTCCGTCAGCATTTTATTCTCATCCTGTATGCTGGCTGACGTAGTTCCGGATACTGTCCTCAGGTTTCTGGACACAGTGGTAGAACCTCATCCGGAGATCTGTCTCAGTGCGGTTTTCAAAGACAGTTTGCAGTCTCTTAAAGATAATGGATACTGATTCCTGGTCTGCGGCTAGCCTGGTTTCAACTTCCCTCTCTGCGGCACCAGTCAATTGTCCCAGCACAACAGCGGCTCTCTGCTTACCAGTCATAGAATACATGTCCAGTATGCCGCATATTTTTCTCTTGAATCCAGACAGGGTGTCTGGTTTGCCATCATACTGGGGAAGCCATTTCGCTCCAGGGATATACGGCAGGGCCATGGGTATCAACGGAGTCACAACCCCTGGTGGTGGGGCGGCCGCTCCGGCCTGTGCAGCGCCGGGCGCAAGTTGGGCATCAGGAGCGTTAACCAGTGCTCTGGCGGCTTGCTGGTCGTCGGCCATGGTTGCACCCCCCTAGTAAACCGTAGCCAACCTTCTTCACTTTTTATCAGGTAGGCCGCAGCTCCGCGGGTGACAGTCTTCTTCCAGGTCCTTGCATCGCTTGTGTCTGATGTCAGAGCGTCCACTGGACTCCTTCCAGGACCTGACGCTTCCTGGTTCGACGTCAAGTGTGGGGCGTGTCCTGGGCTTCGGTCGCTTCCAGCGGTTACGCCTCTCCGATTCCCGCGGTTACGCCTCTCTTCTTCCCGCGAGGTGTCTGTGTAAGGAGAGAGGAGCAGGTGCTCTGCGGAAGCTCTGCTCCAGAGTGGGCCTAGTCAATGAGGCCCAGCAGAGGAGAGAAGAGGAGGGGGAGCAGAGGAGAAAGGCTCCATTAACTGAAGAAGTCCCAGGGGTACGGAAGGAGCAGGAAGCCACCCGTACGCTCTAATCTGTCAAGTGTCAGAGGGACCAGGCCGCAAGAAGGGAACCGGTCCCTGGGCTAGTCGTGTCACTTTAAGTCTCGGCTAGGAAACCGGAGGCTTCTGACTTTAATGGTGCAGTTGACATACTCGCATCCGAGTAGCCAAGAAGGGCAGCCGTGTAGGATCAGGGAACTCCAGGTGACCCTGAGGGATCCGAGGACGCCATCTTGGGACTCAGTTTGTGAGGCGCAGGGCAGGAGGGAGAGACCCAGTGCGGAAAGTCGGCTGAAGAAAGGAACATATGGAAAGGGGTTCCCGATAAGTACTCTCGAATTGCCGGAGGGACTTCTGAACCCCTGCTTGGTGAACGCAACGCGGGAAGCGATAACCTGTACAGTGTACCTGTTGAACCTAAAGAGAACTGTGAGTAAAATCGGACGACCGCATTCCACGGTCTCTGTCGGTTATTGCCGCTGCGCCATCATCCCTCCTACGTTACAACGCCCTGCATCCCATCCATAAACCCTGCCCCGGGGACTCGCTCCACCTGTGGGGAGCAGAAACATCCCAGCTGCCATCCCATCACCCCCCGGAGGTCTGCAGCAGCGCCGGTAACCATTAACGGAAACCACAGATGGCGTCACGAGACAAACTGTACACTAAAACCCCTTTTAAAGAGTGACCCAAAGGACGGGCCCGGGAGCCGACTGTCGTGATATCCTGCAAAGAAGGTAAAGGCCCAGATACCGGGTCTCCCCAATATATCCTCCTGGGTGAGACATAGACTCTGCCTGCTGCGCTCCTGATAGAGACTCTGCCTGCTGCACTCCTGATACAGACTCTGCCTGCTGCACTCTGATACAGACTCTGCTTGCTGCGCTCCTGATACAGACTCTGCCTGCTACACTCCTGATACAGACTCTGCCTGCTACACTCCTGATACAGACTCTGCCTGCTGCACTCCTGATACAGACTCTGCCTGCTGCACTCCTGATACAGACTCTGCCTGCTGTACTCCTGATGCAGACTCTGTCTGCTGCACTCCTGAAACAGACTCTGCCTGCTGCACTCTGATACAGACTCTGCCTGCTGCACTCTGATACAGACTCTGCCTGCTGCACTCCTGATACAGACTCTGCTTGCTGCGCTCCTGATACAGACTCTGCCTGCTACACTCCTGATACAGACTCTGCCTGCTGCACTCCTGATACAGACTCTGCCTGCTGCACTCCTGATACAGACTCTGCCTGCTGCACTCCTGATACAGACTCTGCCTGCTGTACTCCTGATGCAGACTCTGCCTGCTGCACTCTGATTCAGACTCTGCCTGCTGCACTCCTGATACAGACTCTGCCTGCTGCTCTCCTGATACAGACTCTGCCTGCTGCACTCCTGATACAGACTCTGCCTGCTGCACTCCTGATACAGACTCTGCCTGCTGCACTCTGATACAGACCCTGCCTGCTGCACTCTGATACAGACTCTGCCTGCTGCACTCTGATACAAACTCTGCCTGCTGCACTCCTGATACAGATTCTGTCTGCTGCACTCCTGATACAGACTCTGCCTGCTGTACTCTGATACAATCTCTGCCTGCTGCACTCCTGATACAGACTCTGACTGCTGCACTCTGATACAGACTCTGCCTGCTGCACTCTGATACAGACTCTGCCTGCTGCACTCTGATACAGACTCTGCCTGCTGCACTCCTGATACAGACTCTGCTTGCTGCGCTCCTGATACAGACTCTGCCTGCTACACTCCTGATACAGACTCTGCCTGCTGCACTCCTGATACAGACTCTGCCTGCTGCACTCCTGATACAGACTCTGCCTGCTGCACTCCTGATACAGACTCTGCCTGCTGTACTCCTGATGCAGACTCTGCCTGCTGCACTCTGATTCAGACTCTGCCTGCTGCACTCCTGATACAGACTCTGCCTGCTGCTCTCCTGATACAGACTCTGCCTGCTGCACTCCTGATACAGACTCTGCCTGCTGCACTCCTGATACAGACTCTGCCTGCTGCACTCTGATACAGACCCTGCCTGCTGCACTCTGATACAGACTCTGCCTGCTGCACTCTGATACAAACTCTGCCTGCTGCACTCCTGATACAGATTCTGTCTGCTGCACTCCTGATACAGACTCTGCCTGCTGTACTCTGATACAATCTCTGCCTGCTGCACTCCTGATACAGACTCTGACTGCTGCACTCTGATACAGACTCTGCCTGCTGCACTCTGATACAGACTCTGCCTGCTGCACTTCTGATAGAGACTCTGCCTGCTGCACTCCTGATACAGACTCTGCCTTCTGCACTCCTGATACAGACTCTGCCTGCTGCACTCCTGATACAGACTCTGCCTGCTGCACTCCTGATACAGACTCTGCCTGCTGCACTCTGATACAGACTCTGCCTGCTGCACTCTGATACAGACTCTGCCTGCTGCACTTCTGATAGAGACTCTGCCTGCTGCACTCCTGATACAGACTCTGCCTTCTGCACTCCTGATACAGACTCTGCCTGCTGCACTCCTGATACAGACTCTGCCTGCTGCACTCCTGATACAGACTCTGCCTGCTGCACTCCTGATACAGACTCTGCCTGCTGCACTCCTGAAAGAGGCTCTGCCTGCTGCACTCTGATACAGACTCTGTCTGCTGCACTCTGATACACACTCGGCCTGCTGCACTGTTGATATAGACTCTCCCTGCTGCACTCTGATACAGACTCTGCAGGCTGCACTCCTGATACAGACTCTGCCTGCTGCACTCCTGATACAGACTCTGCCTGTTGCACTCCTGATACAGACTCTGCCTGCTGCACTCTGATACAGACTCTGTCTGCTGCACTCCTGATACAGACTCTGCCTGCTGCACTCCTGATACAGACTCTGCCTGCTGCACTCTGATACAGACTCTGTCTGCTGCACTCTGATACAGACTCTGTCTGCTGCACTCCTGATACAGACTCTGCCTGTTGCACTCCTGATACAGACTCTGCCTGCTGCACTCTGATACAGACTCTGCCTGCTGCACTTCTGATAGAGACTCTGCCTGTTGCACTCCTGATACAGACTTTGCCTTCTGCACTCCTGATACAGACTCTGCCTGCTGCACTCCTGATACAGACTCTGCCTGCTGCACTCCTGATACAGACTCTGCCTGCTGCACTCCTGAAAGAGGCTCTGCCTGCTGCACTCTGATACAGACTGTCTGCTGCACTCTGATACACACTCGGCCTGCTGCACTGTTGATACAGACTCTCCCTGCTGCACTCTGATACAGACTCTGCAGGCTGCACTCCTGATACAGACTCTGCCTGCTGCACTCCTGATACAGACTCTGCCTGCTGCACTCTGATACAGACTCTGTCTGCTGCACTCCTGATACAGACTCTGCCTGCTGCACTCCTGATACAGACTCTGCCTGCTGCACTCTGATACAGACTCTGTCTGCTGCACTCTGATACAGACTCTGTCTGCTGCACTCCTGATACAGACTCTGCCTGTTGCACTCCTGATACAGACTCTGCCTGTTGCACTCCTGATACAGACTCTGCCTGCTGCACTCTGATACAGACTCTGTCTGCTGCACTCTGATACAGACTCTGCAGGCTGCACTCCTGATACAGACTCTGCCTGCTGCACTCCTGATACAGACTCTGCCTGCTGCACTCCTGATACAGACTCTGCCTGCTGCACTCCTGATACAGACTCTGCCTGCTGTACTCTGATACAAACTCTGCCTGCTGCACTCCTGATACAGACTCTGCCTGCTGCACTCCTGAAAGAGGCTCTGCCTGCTGCACTCTGATACAGACTCTGCCTGCTGCACTCCTGATACAGATTCTGTCTGCTGCACTCCTGATACAGACTCTGCCTGCTGCACTGTTGATACAGACTCTCCCTGCTGCACTCTGATACAGACTCTGCAGGCTGCACTCCTGATGCAGACTCTGCCTGCTGCACTCCTGATACAGACTCTGCCTGCTGCACTCCTGATACAGACTCTGCCTGTTGCACTCCTGATACAGACTCTGCCTGCTGCACTCTGATACAGACTCTGTCTGCTGCACTCCTGATACAGACTCTGCCTGCTGCACTCCTGATACAGACTCTGCCTGCTGCACTCCTGAAAGAGGCTCTGCCTGCTGCACTCTGATACAGACTCTGTCTGCTGCACTCTGATACAGACTCTGTCTGCTGCACTCCTGATACAGACTCTGCCTGTTGCACTCCTGATACAGACTCTGCCTGTTGCACTCCTGATACAGACTCTGCCTGCTGCACTCTGATACAGACTCTGTCTGCTGCACTCTGATACAGACTCTGCAGGCTGCACTCCTGATACAGACTCTGCCTGCTGCACTCCTGATACAGACTCTGCCTGCTGCACTCCTGATACAGACTCTGCCTGCTGTACTCTGATACAAACTCTGCCTGCTGCATTCCTGATACAGACTCTGCCTGCTGCACTTCTGATAGAGACTCTGCCTGCTGCACTCCTGATACAGACTCTGCCTCTTGCACTCCTGATACAGACACTGCCTGCTGCACTCCTGATACAGACTCTGCCTGCTGCACTCTGATACAGACTCTGCCTGCTGCACTCCTGATACAGACTCTGCCTGCTGCACTCCTGATACAGACTCTGCCTGCTGCACTCCTGATACAGACTATGCCTGCTGCACTCCTGAAAGAGGATCTGCCTGCTGCACTCTGATACAGACTCTGTCTGCTGCACTCTGATACACACTCTGCCTGCGGCACTCCTGATACAGACTCTCCCTGCTGCACTCTGATACAGACTCTGCCTGCTGCACTCCTGATACAGACTCTGCCTGCTGCACTCTGATACAGACTCTGCCTGCTGCACTCCTGATACAGACTCTGCCTGCTACACTCCTGATACAGACTCTGCCTGCTGCACTCTGATACAGACTCTGCCTGCTGCACTCCTGATACAGGATCTGCCTGATTCATTCTGATACAGACTCTGCCTGCTGCACTCCTGACACAGACTCTGCCTGCTGCATTCTGATACAGACTCTGCCTGCTGCACTCCTGATACAGACTCTGCCTGCTGTACTCTGATACAGACTCTGCCTGCTGCACTCTGATTCAGACTCTGCCTGCTGCACTCTGATACAAACTCTGCCTGCTGCACTCCTGATACAGACTGTGCCTGCTGCATTCCTGATACAGACCCTGCCTTCTGCACTCCTGATACAGACTCTGCCTGCTGCACTCCTGATACAGACTCTGCCTGCTGCACTCTGATACAGACTCTGCCTGCTGCACTCCTGATACAGACTCTGCAGGCTGCACTCCTGATACAGACTCTGCCTGCTGCACTCCTGATACAGACTCTGCCTGTTGCACTCTGATACAGACTCTGCCTGCTGCACTCTGATACAGACTCTGTCTGCTGCACTCCTGATACAGACTCTGCCTGCTGCAATCCTGATACAGACTATGCCTGCTGCACTCTGATACAGACTCTGCCTGCTGCACTCCTGAAAGAGGCTCTGCCTGCTGCACTCTGATACAGACTCTGTCTGCTGCACTCTGATACACACTCTGCCTGCTGCACTCCTGATACAGACTCTCCCTGCTGCACTCTGATACAGACTCTGCCTGCTGCACTCCAGATACAGACTCTGCCTGCTACACTCTGATACAGACTCTGCCTGCTGCACTCCAGATACAGACTCTGCCTGCTACACTCTGATACAGACTCTGCCTGCTGCACTCCTGACACAGACTCTGCCTGCTGCAATCTGATACAGACTCTGCCTGCTGCATTCTGATACAGACTCTGCCTGCTGCATTCTGATACAGACTCTGCCTGCTACACTAATGATACAGACTCTGCCTGCTACACTCTGATATAGACTCTGCCTGCTGCACCCCTGATTCAGACTCTGCTTGCTGCACTCCTGATACAGACTCTGCCTGCTGCACTCCTGATACAGACTCTGCCTGCTGTACTCTGATACAGACTCAGCCTGCTGCACTCTGATACAAACTCTGCCTGCTGCACTCCTGATACAGACTGTGCCTGCTGCATTCCTGATACAGACTCTGCCTGCTGCACTCCTGATACAGACTCAGCCTGCTGCACTCTGATTCAGACTCTGCCTGCTGCACTCCTGATACAGACTCTGCCTGCTGCACTCCTGATACAGACTCTGCCTGCTGCACTCCTGATACCGACTCTGCCTGCTGCATTCCTGATACAGACTCTGCCTGCTGCACTCCTGATACAGACTCTGCCTGCTGCACTCTGATACAAACTCTGCCTGCTGCACTCCTGATACAGACTGTGCCTGCTGCATTCCTGATACAGACTCTGCCTGCTGCACTCCTGATACAGATTCTGCCTGCTGCACTCCTGATTCAGACTCTGCTTTCTGCACTCCTGATTCAGACTCTGCCTGCTGCACTCCTGATACAGACTCTGCCTGCTGCACTCCAGATACAGACTCTGCCTGCTGAACTCTGATACAGACTCTGCCTGCTGCACTCTGATACAGACTCTGCCTGCTGCACTCTGATACAGACTCTGCCTGCTGCACTCTGATTCAGACTCTGCCTGCTGCACTCCTGATACAGATTCTGCATGCAGCACTCTGATACAGACTCTGCCTGCTGCACTCCTGATACAGACTCTGCCTGCTGCACTCTGATACAGACTCTGCCTGCTGCACTCTGATACAGACTCTGCCTGCTGCACTCCTGATACAGACTCTGCCTGCTGCACTCTGATTCAGACTCTGCCTGCTGAACTCCTGATACAGATTCTGCCTGCAGCACTCTGATACAGACTCTGCCTGCTGCACTCCTGATACAGACTCTGCCTGCTGCACTCCTGATACAGACTCTGCCTGCTGCACTCTGATACAGACTCTGCAGGCTGCACTCCTGATACAGACTCTGCCTGCTGCACTCTGATACAGACTCTGTCTGCTGCACTCCTGATACAGACTCTGCCTGCTGCACTCCCGATACAGACTCTGCCTGCTGCATTCCTGATACAGACTCTGCCTGCTGCACTCTGATACAGACTCTGCCTGCTGCACTCTGATACAGACTCTGCCTGCTGCACTTCTGATAGAGACTCTGCCTGCTGCACTCCTGATACAGACTCTGCCTCCTGCACTCCTGATACAGACTCTGCCTGCTGCACTCTGATACAGACTCTGCCTGCTGCACTCCTGATACAGACTCTGCCTGCTGCACTCCTGATACAGACTCTGCCTCCTGCACTCCTGATACAGACTCTGCCTGCTGCACTCCTGATACAGACTCTGCAGGCTGCACTCTGATAAAGACTCTGCCTGCTGCACTCCTGATACAGACTCTGCCTGCTGCACTCCTGATACAGACTCTGCCTCCTGCACTCCTGATACAGACTCTGTCTGCTGCACTCCTGATACAGACTCTGCCTGCTGCACTCCTGATACAGACTCTGCCTGCTGCACTCTGATACAGACTCTGCCTGCTGCACTCCTGATACAGACTCTGCCTGCTGCACTCTGATACAGACTATGCCTGCTGCACTCCTGATACAGACTCTGCCTGCTGCACTTCTGATAGAGACTCTGCCTGCTGCACTCCTGATACAGACTCTGCCTCCTGCACTCCTGATACAGACTCTGTCTGCTGCACTCCTGATACAGACTCTGCCTGCTGCACTCCTGATACAGACTCTGCCTGCTGCACTCTGATACAGACTCTGCCTGCTGCACTCCTGATACAGACTCTGCCTGCTGCACTCTGATACAGACTATGCCTGCTGCACTCCTGATACAGACTCTGCCTCCTGCACTCCTGATACAGACTCTGTCTGCTGCACTCCTGATACAGACTCTGCCTGCTGCACTCCTGATACAGACTCTGCCTGCTGCACTCCTGATACAGACTCTGCCTGCTGCACTCCTGATACAGACTCTGCCTGCTGCACTCTGATACAGACTCTGCCTCCTGCACTCCTGATACAGACTCTGCCTGCTGCACTTCTGATAGAGACTCTGCCTGCTGCACTCCTGATACAGACTCTGCCTCCTGCACTCCTGATACAGACTCTGTCTGCTGCACTCCTGATACAGACTCTGCCTGCTGCACTCCTGATACAGACTCTGCCTGCTCCACTCTGATACAGACTCTGCCTGCTGCACTCCTGATACAGACTCTGCCTGCTGCACTCTGATACAGACTATGCCTGCTGCACTCCTGATACAGACTCTGCCTCCTGCACTCCTGATACAGACTCTGTCTGCTGCACTCCTGATACAGACTCTGCCTGCTGCACTCCTGATACAGACTCTGCCTGCTGCACTCTGATACAGACTCTGCCTCCTGCACTCCTGATACAGACTCTGCCTGCTGCACTCTGATACAGACTCTGCCTGCTGCACTCCTGATGCAGACTCTGCCTGCTGCACTCCTGATACAGACTCTGCCTGCTGCACTCCTGATACAGACTCTGCCTGCTGCACTCCTGATACAGACTCTGCCTGCTGCACTCTGATACAGACTCTGCCTGCTGCACTCCTGATGCAGACTCTGCCTGCTGCACTCCTGATACAGACTCTGCCTGCTGCACTCCTGATACAGACTATGCCTGCTGCACTTGGATACAGACTCTGCCTGTTGCAATCCTGACACAGGCTCTGCCTGCTGCACTCTGATACAGACTCTGTCTGCTGCACTCTGATACAGACTCTGCCTGCTGCACTACTGCTACAAACTCTCCCTGCTGCACTCTGATACAGATTCTGCCTGCTGCACTCCTGATACAGACTCTGCCTGCTACACTCTGATACAGACTCTGCCTGCTGCACTCCTGATACAGGATCTGCCTGATTCATTCTGACACAGACTCTGCCTGCTGCACTCCTGATACAGACTCTGCCTGCTGCACTCCTGATACAGACTCTGTCTGCTGCACTCCTGATACAGACTCTGCCTGCTACACTCTGATATAGACTCTGCCTGCTGCACTCCTGATACAGACTCTGTCTGCTGCACTCCTGATACAGACTCTGCCTGCTGCACTCCCGATACAGACTCTGCCTTCTGTACTCTGATACAGACTCAGCCTGCTGCACTCTGATTCAGACTCTGCCTGCTGCACTCCTGATACAGACTCTGCCTGCTGCACTCCTGATACAGACTCTGTCTGCTGCACTCCTGATACAGACTCTGCCTGCTGCACTCCTGATACAGACTGTGCCTGCTGCACTCCTGATACAGACTCTGCCTGCTGCACTCCTGATGCAGACTCTGCCTGCTGCATTCCTGATACAGAATCTGCCTGCTGTACTCTGATACAGACTCTGCCTGCTGCACTCTGATACAGACTCTGCCTGCTGTACTCCTGATACAGACTCTGCCTGCAGCACTCTGATACAGACTCTGCCTGCTGCACTCCTGATACATACTCTGACTGCTGCACTCTGATACAGACTCTGCCTGCTGCACTTCTGATAGAGACTCTGCCTGCTGCACTCCTGATACAGACTCTGCCTCCTGCACTCCTGATACAGACTCTGCCTGCTGCACTCTGATACAGACTCTGCCTGCTGCACTCCTGATACAGACTCTGCCTGCTGCACTCCTGATACAGACTCTGCCTCCTGCACTCCTGATACAGACTCTGCCTGCTGCACTCCTGATACAGACTCTGCAGGCTGCACTCTGATAAAGACTCTGCCTGCTGCACTCCTGATACAGACTCTGCCTGCTGCACTCCTGATACAGACTCTGCCTCCTGCACTCCTGATACAGACTCTGTCTGCTGCACTCCTGATACAGACTCTGCCTGCTGCACTCCTGATACAGACTCTGCCTGCTGCACTCTGATACAGACTCTGCCTGCTGCACTCCTGATACAGACTCTGCCTGCTGCACTCTGATACAGACTATGCCTGCTGCACTCCTGATACAGACTCTGCCTGCTGCACTTCTGATAGAGACTCTGCCTGCTGCACTCCTGATACAGACTCTGCCTCCTGCACTCCTGATACAGACTCTGTCTGCTGCACTCCTGATACAGACTCTGCCTCCTGCACTCCTGATACAGACTCTGTCTGCTGCACTCCTGATACAGACTCTGCCTGCTGCACTCCTGATACAGACTCTGCCTGCTGCACTCTGATACAGACTCTGCCTGCTGCACTCCTGATACAGACTCTGCCTGCTGCACTCTGATACAGACTATGCCTGCTGCACTCCTGATACAGACTCTGCCTGCTGCACTTCTGATAGAGACTCTGCCTGCTGCACTCCTGATACAGACTCTGCCTCCTGCACTCCTGATACAGACTCTGTCTGCTGCACTCCTGATACAGACTCTGCCTGCTGCACTCCTGATACAGACTCTGCCTGCTGCACTCTGATACAGACTCTGCCTGCTGCACTCCTGATACAGACTCTGCCTGCTGCACTCTGATACAGACTATGCCTGCTGCACTCCTGATACAGACTCTGCCTCCTGCACTCCTGATACAGACTCTGTCTGCTGCACTCCTGATACAGACTCTGCCTGCTGCACTCCTGATACAGACTCTGCCTGCTGCACTCCTGATACAGACTCTGCCTGCTGCACTCCTGATACAGACTCTGCCTGCTGCACTCTGATACAGACTCTGCCTCCTGCACTCCTGATACAGACTCTGCCTGCTGCACTTCTGATAGAGACTCTGCCTGCTGCACTCCTGATACAGACTCTGCCTCCTGCACTCCTGATACAGACTCTGTCTGCTGCACTCCTGATACAGACTCTGCCTGCTGCACTCCTGATACAGACTCTGCCTGCTCCACTCTGATACAGACTCTGCCTGCTGCACTCCTGATACAGACTCTGCCTGCTGCACTCTGATACAGACTATGCCTGCTGCACTCCTGATACAGACTCTGCCTCCTGCACTCCTGATACAGACTCTGTCTGCTGCACTCCTGATACAGACTCTGCCTGCTGCACTCCTGATACAGACTCTGCCTGCTGCACTCTGATACAGACTCTGCCTCCTGCACTCCTGATACAGACTCTGCCTGCTGCACTCTGATACAGACTCTGCCTGCTGCACTCCTGATGCAGACTCTGCCTGCTGCACTCCTGATACAGACTCTGCCTGCTGCACTCCTGATACAGACTCTGCCTGCTGCACTCCTGATACAGACTCTGCCTGCTGCACTCTGATACAGACTCTGCCTGCTGCACTCCTGATGCAGACTCTGCCTGCTGCACTCCTGATACAGACTCTGCCTGCTGCACTCCTGATACAGACTATGCCTGCTGCACTCGGATACAGACTCTGCCTGTTGCAATCCTGACACAGGCTCTGCCTGCTGCACTCTGATACAGACTCTGTCTGCTGCACTCTGATACAGACTCTGCCTGCTGCACTACTGCTACAAACTCTCCCTGCTGCACTCTGATACAGATTCTGCCTGCTGCACTCCTGATACAGACTCTGCCTGCTACACTCTGATACAGACTCTGCCTGCTGCACTCCTGATACAGGATCTGCCTGATTCATTCTGACACAGACTCTGCCTGCTGCACTCCTGATACAGACTCTGCCTGCTGCACTCCTGATACAGACTCTGTCTGCTGCACTCCTGATACAGACTCTGCCTGCTACACTCTGATATAGACTCTGCCTGCTGCACTCCTGATACAGACTCTGTCTGCTGCACTCCTGATACAGACTCTGCCTGCTGCACTCCCGATACAGACTCTGCCTTCTGTACTCTGATACAGACTCAGCCTGCTGCACTCTGATTCAGACTCTGCCTGCTGCACTCCTGATACAGACTCTGCCTGCTGCACTCCTGATACAGACTCTGTCTGCTGCACTCCTGATACAGACTCTGCCTGCTGCACTCCTGATACAGACTGTGCCTGCTGCACTCCTGATACAGACTCTGCCTGCTGCACTCCTGATGCAGACTCTGCCTGCTGCATTCCTGATACAGAATCTGCCTGCTGTACTCTGATACAGACTCTGCCTGCTGCACTCTGATACAGACTCTGCCTGCTGTACTCCTGATACAGACTCTGCCTGCAGCACTCTGATACAGACTCTGCCTGCTGCACTCCTGATACATACTCTGACTGCTGCACTCTGATACAGACTTTGCCTGCATCACTCCTGATACAGACTCTGCCTAATACACTCTGATATAGACTCTGCCTGCTGCACTCTGATACAGACTCTGCCTGCTGCACTCTGATACAGACTCTGCCTGCTGCACTCCTGATACAGACTCTGCCTGCTGCACTCTGATACAGACTCTGCCTGCTGAACTCTGATACAGACTCTGCCTGCTGCACTCTGATACAGACTCTGCCTGCTGCACTCCTGATACAGACTCTGCCTGCTGCACTCCTGATACAGACTCTGCCTGCTACACTCCTGATACAGACTCTGCCTGCTGCACTCCTGATACAGACTCTGCCTGCTGCACTCCTGATACAGACTCTGCCTGCTGCACTCCTGATACAGACTCTGCCTGCTGCACTCTGATACAGACTCTGCCTGCTGCATTCCTGATACAGACTCTGCCTGCTGCATTCCTGATACAGACTCTGCCTGCTGCACTCCTGATACAGACTGTGCCTGCTGCACTCCTGATACAGACTCTGCCTGCTACACTCCTGATACAGACTCTGCCTGCTGCACTCCTGATACAGACTCTGCCTGCTGCACTCCTGATACAGACTCTGCCTGCTGCACTCTGATACAGACTCTGCCTGCTGCATTCCTGATACAGACTCTGCCTGCTGCATTCCTGATACAGACTCTGCCTGCTGCACTCCTGATACAAGCTCTGACTGTTGCACTCTGATACAGACTCTGCCTGCTGCACTCCTGATACAAGCTCTGACTGTTGCACTCTGATACAGACTCTGCCTGCTACACTCCTGATACAGACTCTGCCTGCTGCACTCTGATACAGACTCTGCCTGCTGCACTCTGATACAGACTCTGTCTGCTGCACTCTGATACAGACTTTGCCTGCTCCACTCCTGATACAGACTCTGCCTGCTGCACTCCTGATACAGACTCTGCCTGCTGCACTCCTGATACAGACTCTGCCTGCTGCACTCCTGATACAGACTCAGCCTGCTGCACTCTGATACAGACTCCGCCTGCTACACTCTGATACAGACTCTGCCTGCTGCACTCCTGATACAGACTCCGCCTGCTGCATTCCTGATACAGACTCTGCCTGCTGCACTCCTGATACAGACTCCGCCTGCTGCACTCCTGATACAGACTCTGCCTGCTGCACTCCTGATACAGACTCCGCCTGCTGCACTCCTGATACAGACTCTGCCTGCTGCACTCCTGATACAGACTCCGCCTGCTGCACTCCTGATGCAGACTCCGCCTGCTACACTCTGATACAGACTCTGCCTGCTGCACTCCTGATACAGACTCTGCCTGCTGCACTCCTGATACAGACTCTGCCTGCTGCACTCCTGATACAGACTCTGCCTGCTGCACTCCTGATACAGACTCCGCCTGCTGCACTCCTGATACAGACTCTGCCTGCTGCACTCCTGATACAGACTCCGCCTGCTGCACTCCTGATACAGACTCTGCCTGCTGCACTCCTGATACAGACTCTGCCTGCTGCACTCCTGATACAGACTCCGCCTGCTGCACTCCTGATACAGACTCTGCCTGCTGCTCTCTGATACAGACTCTGCCTGCTGCACTCCTGATACAGACTCTGCCTGCTGTACTCCTGATACAGACTCTGCCTGCTGCACTCCTGATACAGGCTCTGCCTGCTGCACTCTGATACAGACTCTACCTGCTCCACTCCTGATACAGACTCTGCCTGCTGCACTCCTGATACAGACTCTGCCTGCTGCACTCCTGATACAGACTCTGCTTGCTGCACTCCTGATACAGACTCCGCCTGCTGCACTCCTGATACAGACTCCGCCTGCTGCATTCCTGATACAGACTCTGCCTGCTGCACTCCTGATACAGACTCTGCCTGCTGCACTCTCCTGATAATGACTCTGCCTGCTGCACTCTGATACAGACTCTGCCTGCTGCACTTCTGATACTGACTCTGCCTGCTGCACTCCTGATAAAGACACTGCCTGCTGCAATCCTGATACAGACTCTGCCTGCTGCACTCTGATACAGACTCTGCCTGCTGCACTCCTGATACAGACTCTGTCTGCTGCACTCCCGATACAGACACTGCCTGCTGCACTCCTGATACAGACCCTGCCTGCTGCACTCCTGATACAGACTCTGCCTGCTGCACTCCTGATACAGACTCTGCCTGCTGCACTCTCCTGATAATGACTCTGCCTGCTGCACTTCTGATACTGACTCTGCCTGCTGCACTCCTGATAAAGACACTGCCTGCTGCAATCCTGATACAGACTCTGCCTGCTGCACTCTGATACAGACTCTGCCTGCTGCACTCCTGATACAGACTCTGTCTGCTGCACTCCCGATACAGACTCTGCTTGCTGCACTCCTGATACAGACTCTGCCTGCTGCACTCCTGATACAGACTCTGCCTGCTGCACTCCTGATACAGACTCGGCTTGCTGCACTCCTGATACAGACTCTGCCTGCTGCACTCCTGATACAGACTCTGCCTGCTGTACTCTGATACAGACTCTGCCTGCTGCACTCTGATAAAGACTCTGCCTGCAGCATTCCTGATACAGACTCTGCCTGCTGCACTCCTGATACTGACTCTGCCTGCTGCACTCCTGATACAGACTCTGCCTGCTGCACTCTGATACAGACTCTGCCTGCTGCCCTCTGATACAGACTCTGCCTGCTGCACTCCTGATACAGACTCTGCCTGCAGCACTCTGATACAGACTCTGCCTGCTGAACTCCTGATACAGACTCTGCCTGCAGCACTCTGATACAGACTCTGCCTGCTGCACTCCTGATACAGACTCTGCCTGCTGCACTCCTGATACAGACTCTGCCTGCTGCACTCCTGATACAGACTCTGCCTGCTGCACTCCTGATACAGACTCTGCCTGCTGCTCTCTGATACAGACTCTGTCTGCTGCACTCTGATACAAACTCTGCCTGCTGCACTCCTGATACAGACTCTGCTTGCTCCACTCCTGATACAAACTCTGCCTGCTGCACTCCTGATACAGACTCTGCCTGCTGCACTCCTGATACAGACTCTGCCTGCTGCACTCCTGATACAGACTCTGCCTGCTGCACTCCTGATACAGACTCTGCCTGCTGCACTCCTGATACAGACTCTGCTTGCTGCACTCCTGATACAGACTCTGCCTGCTGCACTCCCGATACAGACACTGCCTGCTGCATTCCTGATACAGACTCTGCCTGCTGCACTCCTGATACAGACTCTGCCTGCTGCACTCCTGATACAGACTCTGCCTGCTGCACTCCTGATACAGACTCTGCTTGCTGCACTCCTGATACAGACTCTGCCTGCTGCACTCCTGATACAGACTCTGCCTGCTGCACTCCTGATACAGACTCTGCCTGCTGCACTCTGATACAGACTCTGCCTGCTGCACTCCTGATACAGACTCTGCCTGCTGCACTCTGATACAGACTCTGCCTGCTGCACTCCTGATACAGACTCTGCCTGCTGCACTCCTGATACAGACTCTGCCTGCTGCACTCTGATACAGACTCTGTCTGCTGCACTCTGATACAGACTGTGCCTGCTGCACTCCTGATACAGACTCTGCCTGCGGCACTCCTGATACAGACTCTGCCTGCTGCACTCCTGATACAGACTCTGCCTGCTGCACTATGATACAGACTCTGCCTGCTGCACTCCTGATACAGACTCTTCCTGCTGCATTCCTGATACAGACTCTGCCTGCTGCACTCTGATACACACTCTGCCTGCTGCACTCTGATACAGACTCTGCCTGCTGCACTCCTGATACAGACTCTGCCTGTTGCACTCTGATACACACTCTGCCTGCTGCACTCTGATACAGACTCTGCCTGCTGCACTCCTGATACAGACTCTGCCTGCTGCACTCTGATACTGACTCTGCCTGCTGCACTCCTGATACAGGCTCTGCCTGCTGCACTCTGATACACACTCTGCCTGCTGCACTCCTGATACAGACTCTGCCTGCTGCTCTCCTGATACAGACTCTCCCTGCTGCACTCTGATTTTGACTCTGCCTGCTGCACTCCTGATACATACTCTGACTGCTGCACTCTGATACAGACTCTGCCTGCTACACTCCTGATACAGGATCTGCCTGCTTCATTCTGATACAGACTCTGCCTGCTGCACTCCTGTTACAGACTCTGCCTGCTGCAATCTGATACAAACTCTGCCTGCTGCACTCTGATACAGACTCTGCCTGCTGCACTCCTGATACAGACTCTGCCTGCTGCACTCCTGATACAGACTCTGCCTGCTGCACTCTGATACAGACTCTGCCTACTACACTTTGATATAGACTCTGCCTGCTGCACTCTGATACAGACTCTGCCTGCTGCTCTCTGATACAGACTCTGCCTATTGCACTCTGATACAGACTCTGCCTGCTGCACTCCTGATACAGACTCTGCCTGCTGCATTACTGATAGAGACTCTGCCTGCTGCACTCCTGATACAGACTCTGCCTGCTGCACTCCTGATACAGACTCTGCCTGCTGCACACTGATACAGACTCTGCCTGCTGCACTCCTGATACAGTATCTGCCTGCTTCATTCTGATACAGACTCTGCCTGCTGCACTCCTGGTACAGCCTCTGCCTGCTGCAATCTGATACAGACTCTGCCTGCTGCACTCTGATACAGACTCTGCCTGCTGCACTCCTGATACAGACTCTGCCTGCTGCACTCTTGATACAGACTCTGCCTGCTGCACTCCTGATACAGACTCTGCCTGCTGCATTCCTGTTACAGACTCTGCCTGCTGCACTCTGATACAGTCTCTGCCTGCTACACTCTGATATAGACTCTGCCTGCTGCACTCTGATACAGACTCTGCCTGCTGCACTCTGAAACAGACTCTGCCTGCTGCACTCTGATACAGACTCTGCCTGCTGCACTCTGATACAGACTCTGCCTGCTGCACTCCTGATACAGACTCTGCCTGCTGCACTCCTGATACAGACTCTGCCTGCTGCACTCCTGATACAGACTCTGCCTGCTGCACTCTGATACAGACTCTGCCTGCTGTACTCTGATACAGACTCTGCCTGTTGCACTCCTGATTCAGACTCTGCCTGCTGCACTCCTGATACAGACTCTACCTGCTGCACTCCTGATACAGACTCTGCCTGCTGCACTCTGATACAGACTCTGCCTGCTGCACTCTGATACAGACTCTGCCTCCTGCTCTCCTGATACAGACTCTGCCTGCTGCACTCCTGATAGACTCTGCCTGCTGTACTCTGATACAGACTCTGCCTGTTGCACTCCTGATACAGACTCTGCCTCCTGCTCTCCTGATACAGACTCTGCCTGCTTCATTCTTGTAGCGTCGGCGTCCCTGCCTCCTGCTAGGCAGGGACGCTGTTCCCCTCACCTCTCCACTCCGTGCCCGGCTTCCTCCTCCCGCTCTGCTGGGAGCGCGCGCTGCTACCCGGCCACTGTGCTTAGGGCGCGCGCGCGCTCCCCCTCTCTTAAAGGGGCCGCGCGCGCCGTCCTAAGTAGTCCCCGGCCAATGGCCGGAGGACCTCACCATATATAAGGCACCTCCTCCAAAATGGAGGTGCCCGAGCAATGTTGTTGCAAAGCCTTCACTCTGCTTCAGCCCTCAGGTCCCGTTACCAGTTACCTGCCAGTCACCTGCCAGATTCCTGCTTGATACCTGCCTGATATCCGTTTACCTGCTTGCAAGCCTGCGGTCCGACGGTCTGCCTTCCGACACCTGTCAGTCTGTCTATGGACCAGCCTGCCCGCTCACCTGGGAGCGCTCATCTGCTACCTGCCTGCTAGCCTACCTGGAGGCTCCGCTGTCACTTGCCGTGACCACCTGCCTGTCCAGAGACTCCTGCCCGCTCACCTGGGAGCGCTCACCATCTACCTGTCCGCTAGCCTACCTGGAGGCTCTGCTGTCACTTGCCGTGACCACCTGCCTGTCCAGAGACTCTTGCCTGCTCACCTGGGAGCGCTCACCTGCTACCTGTCTGCTAGCCTACCTGGAGGCTCTGCCGTCACTTGCCGTGACCACCTGCCCGTCCAGAGACTCTTGCCTGCTCACCTGGGAGCGCTCACCTGCTACCTGTCTGCTAGCCTACCTGGAGGCTCTGCTGTCACTTGCCGTGACCACCTGCCCGTCCAGAGACTCTTGCCCGCTCACCTGGGAGCGCTCACCTGCTACCTGCCTGCTAGCCTACCTGGAGGCTCTGCCGTCACTTGCCGTGACCACCTGCCTGTCCAAAGACTCTCACCCGCTCACCTGGGAGCGCTCACCAGCCACCTGCCTGCTGTCCTTCTACCCAGAGACTGTCCCTGTCACTTGCCGTGAGTACCCGTCCTTCTACTCTGAGACTGTCCCTGTCACTTGCCGTGACTACCTGCCCTTCTACCCAGAGACTGTCCCTGTCACTTGCCGTGACTACCTGCCCTTCTACCCAGAGACTGTCCCTGTCACTTGCCGTGACTATCTGCCTGTCTTCCCCGGGAGCCACCCGCTTCCTTACAAGGACCGCCCCCTTGTATAGTTGCTCAGAGGTTCCGCCTCCCAGACCCATTACAGTTTGCTCGGGCCATGGAACCCGGTGGCACCCAAGCTCCCTCGCTCTCGGACCTATGTCATGAACTGTCCCGTCAGAGATTCCAACAGGAGTCCATCCTGAGTCATCTGCGGAATGTCAACTCTCGCCTGGACACTCTGACTGCTCCACCAGCAACCACCGCTAGTGTCATGACTCGCAGCCCGGCAGCGCCGCTGCCCACGAATACCATGGCATCCTGCCCCAGACCCCGGCTTTCTGCACCTCCTCGCTTCGGAGGCGACCCCGCTCAAGCTCGGGGCTTCATAAACCAGTGCACCCTGCACTTTGAACTCCTGTCCCACCAGTTTATCTCCGACCGGGCCAAAGTAGCCTTCATCATGTCCCTTCTCACGGGGGAGGCACTGGCTTGGCTAAATCCTCTATGGGAGAGAGGAGACCCCCTGGTGTCCAACCTGCCAGCCTTTCTCACGGCTTTCCGGAAAGTCTTCGACGAACCCGGACGGAAGACCTCATCCGCATCATCTCTGCGACGTCTCCATCAAGGAAATCTCACCGTGGGCCAATATGCCATACGGTTCCGTACCCTTGCTTCGGAGCTGGCCTGGGATAACGACGCCCTGGTGTCTGTCTTTTGGGAGGGTCTGTCCGGCCGTATTAAAGATGAACTCGCCGGTCGGGACATACCTACCACTCTCGACGACTTAATAACTCTTGTCACCCGGATTGACATCCGGTTCCAGTAACGCGCCAAAGAGGTCACCCGTGAGAGGAGGTTTCCACGTCTAGCCCCTACCTTTCAGAAACCTGTCCCTTCTCCTGCTACTCCCCAGGCGCACTCACCCGAGCCTATGCAGGTCGACCAGACCAAGATGGTCAAAACCCGTCAAGAGTTACGCCGTGCCGAGGGGAGCTGCTTCTACTGTGGCAGTAAGGAGCACCGGATCCGTTCCTGCCCGGAGAGGTCGGGAAACGCCTGTGTCTAGGATCGCTCAGAGAGGTCGTCCTAGACAAGAGTAAACCCTCTCCATCTCTGTTGCTGTCGGTCTCTATCATCTGCGGGGAGAACCGTTATTTTGAACTAGCCCAACTTGACTCTGGAGCTGCCGGAAATCTCATTTCTCAGTCCCTGGTAGAGAAATACCGCATCCCCACCAAACCTCTAGCTGTACCCTTATCTGTCGCTGCCGTGGATGGGGGCCTCTTACCACATCCCATCCAACTCATCACCGAATCCATAACCCTGCAGGTGGGAATGCTGCACTCTGAGAGCATCTTCTTTCATGTTCTGCCTGGACTCTCTCACTCCCTCTTACTAGGCCTACCTTGGCTTCAGAGACACGCACCTGTGCTTGATTGGCAGACCGGAGAAGTTCTTCGCTGGGGACAGGACTGCCATAAGACTTGTTTAGTTCCCGTCCATCCTGTCCGTCCTTCTCCTACTCCAGCCAATCTACCTGGTCTTCCGGCTCCTTATTGGTCGTATGCGGACGTCTCTAATAAAAAGGAGGCAGAGACATTACCCCCTCATAGAACATACGACTGCCCAATCGACCTAATGCCCGGCGCTACTCCTCCCTGTGGGCGTATTTACGCTTTGTCCGCTGCTGAGACCCGGTCCATGTCAGAATTTATTGAGGAGAATCTGGCCCGGGGATTCATCCAGAAATCTACTTCCCCGGCGGGAGCAGGCTTCTTCTTCGTCAAAAAGAAGGACGGCTCACTCCGTCCCTGTATAGACTATAGAGGCCTTAACCAGATCACGGTGAAGAATAAATACCCTCTTCCGCTCATTCCGGAATTATTTGACCGTCTGAGGGGGGCTAGAATCTTCACCAAGCTGGACCTCCGTGGGGCGTATAACCTGGTCCGTATCCGTCAGGGGGATGAATGGAAGACGGCATTCAACACCCGGGACGGCCACTATGAATACCTGGTAATGCCATTCGGTCTCTGTAACGCTCCCGCCGTCTTTCAAGAGTTGGTCAATGACATCTTCCGGGACCTTCTCTACTCCTGCGTAGTGGTGTACCTGGACGACATCTTGGTCTTCTCCCCGGATCTTCCCACACACCGGAGGGATTTTCGTCAGGTTCTGCTCAGGCTCAGGCAGAACCACCTCTACGCTAAATATGAGAAGTGCATCTTTGAGCAGACCTCGCTTCCGTTTTTGGGCTACATAATTTCTCAGACCGGCCTACGAATGGATCCTGAGAAACTCTCTGCCATCGAGAAGTGGCCTCGACCAGAGGGGTTGAAGGCTATTCAGCGGTTCCTGGGCTTCGCCAACTACTACCGCCTCTTCATACCGCACTTCTCTTCCTGGACTGCCCCAATCTCTGCGCTCACCCGTAAGGGCACTAATCCCAGAGAATGGCCGCCCGAAGCTGAGGAAGCCTTTCTTTCCTTAAAACAGGCTTTCTCTGCCGCCCCGGTGCTGCATCGTCCGGACGGCAACAAACAATTCTTCCTGAAAGTTGACGCCTCCTCCTCTGGAGCCGGAGCGGTACTTACCCAAAAATCGTCTTCCGGGAGAATGGTAACTTGCGGCTTCTTCTCCAAACTCTTCTCCTCTTCCGAGCACAACTATTCTATAGGAGACCGAGAATTATTGGCCATTAAGCTGGCATTGGAGGAGTGGCGTTACCTGCTCGAAGGGGCTCTTCACCCGGTAATAATTTACACGGACCACAAGAACTTGGCTTACCTCCAGAGTGCCCAGAGACTTAACCCGCGCCAAGCCCGGTGGTCCTTGTTTTTTGCTCGCTTTGATTTTGTTCTTCATTTTCGTCCGGCTGACAAAAACATCAAAGCTGACGCCTTGTCCCGATCCTTCCTGGTGTCTGATCTTGAGGAGGAACCTAAACACATCATCGATCCCGCCAGAGTAATGCAGGTGGCCCCCGTGAGTCTAAATCGTCTCCCTCCCGGTAAGACGTTCGTAACGGTACCTGATCGGGAGAAGATCCTACACTGGGGTCACTCGTCTAAGCTTGCTGGCCATGCCGGTCAGAAAAAGACGCTCCAGCTTATCACCCGGCACTACTGGTGGCCTACCCTGCACAAGGACGTAATAGACTTTGTTTCAGCCTGTGTGTCCTGCGCCCGCAACAAGGTTCCGAGACACCTGCCAGCCGGTCGCCTCCTTCCTCTTCCAGTACCTGCTGCCCCCTGGCAGCATATAGCTATGGACTTCATAACCGATCTCCCCGTCTCTGCCGGTTGTACGGTCATTTGGGTGGTCGCTGACCGCTTTTCCAAAATGGCTCATTTCATTCCCCTGCCAGGCCTCCCGTCTGCACCCGAGCTGGCTAAAGACTTTATCCGCCACATCTTCCGTCTCCATGGCCTGCCCCTCCACATCGTGTCAGATCGTGGGGTTCAGTTCACCTCACGCTTCTGGAGAGCCACATGTAAGCTGCTAGACGTCACCCTGGACTTCTCCTCCGCATACCACCCACAGTCCAATGGTCAAGTGGAGCGGATCAATCAGATCCTGACCAGTTACCTCCGGCACTTCGTTAATGCCCACCATTCACACTGGGTGGATCTCCTGCCATGGGCCGAATTCTCTTACAATAATCACGAGAGCGAATCTTCCTCCAGATCCCCGTTTTTTGTAGTCTTCGGTCAGCATCCTCGGATCCCATTTCCCGTCTCCACCTCGGTGGACAATCCGGCTGCGGAATCTCTCGTTAGCAAATTTTCCTCCATATGGGAGAGTACCCGATCCACACTCCTTCTGTCATCCGAGCGTATGAAAAAACACGCTGACAAAAAACGCCTGGATCCTCCACAATTTCGTCCTGGAGATAAAGTCTGGCTCTCGTCCAAGTATGTCCGGCTCAAGGTTCCTTCCTACAAGTTAGGGCCTCGGTTCATCGGCCCACTGGAAGTTATCAAACAAATCAACCCGGTGGCCTATAAATTGAAACTCCCGGCCAACTTGCGGATCCCTAACTCCTTCCATGTATCTCTCCTCAAACCCGTGGTACTTAACTCTTTTTCCAAGTCTACAGGTACGCCTCCTGCTCCGGTTTCCGCTGAAAACGAGTTTGAGGTAGAAAACATTCTGGCCACCAAAAGGGTAAGAGGAAAGACCTTTTTTCTAGTAGATTGGAAGGGGTTTGGTCCTGAGGAGAGAACGTGGGAGCCCCGGGAGAACATCGATGCCCCTCTCATCCTTGATAAATTTCTGTCTGGCCTAAAAAAGGGGGGGCCTAAAGGGGGGGGTACTGTAGCGTTGGCGTCCCTGCCTTCTGCTAGGCAGGGACGCTGTTCCCCTCACCTCTCTGCTCCGAGCCCGGCGTCCTCCTCCCGCTCTGCTGGCAGCGCGCGCTCCTTCCCGGCGTCCTCCTCCCGCTCTGCTGGCAGCGCGCGCTGCTTCCCGGCCACTGTGCTTAGGGTGCGCGAGCGCGCGCTCCCCCTCTCTTAAAGGGGCCGCGCGCGCCGTCCTAAGGAGGTGCCCGAGCAATGTTGTTGCAAAGCCTTCACTCTGCTTCAGCCCTCAGGTCCCGTTACCAGTTACCTGCCAGTCACCTGCCAGATTCCTGCTTGATACCTGCCTGATATCCGTTTACCTGCTTGCAAGCCTGCGGTCCGACGGTCTGCCTTCCGACACCTGTCAGTCTGTCTATGGACCAGCCTGCCCGCTCACCTGGGAGCGCTCATCTGCTACCTGCCTGCTAGCCTACCTGGAGGCTCTGCCGTCACTTGCCGTGACCACCTGCCTGTCCAAAGACTCTCGCCCGCTCACCTGGGAGCGCTCACCAGCCACCTGCCTGCTGTCCTTCTACCCAGAGACTGTCCCTGTCACTTGCCGTGAGTACCCGTCCTTCTACTCTGAGACTGTCCCTGTCACTTGCCGTGACTATCTGCCTGTCTTCCCCGGGAGCCACCCGCTTCCTTACAAGTACCGCCCCCTTGTATAGTTGCTCAGAGGTTCCGCCTCCCAGACCCGTTACACTCCTGATACAGACTCTGCCTGCTACACTCCTGATACAGACTCTGCCTGCTGCACTCCTGATACAGACTCTGCCTGCTGCACTCCTGATACAGACTCTGCCTGCTGCACTCCTGATACAGACTCTGCCTGCTGCACTCCTGAAACAGACTCTGCCTGCTGCACTCCTGATACAGACTCTGCCTGCTGAGTCTGTATCAGGAGTCAAAGATGTCAAAGTCAAAGATGCTATAGGATTTTTACAGGATGAAAATGGAGAAATGGTAAGAGAGGATGTTGAGAAGGCCGAACTTTTTAATTCCTATTTTGCATCTGTTTTCTCTCAGAAAGAAAATGTAACATCAACTGATCTTCACTGTCCTTTTAAAGGAATAGAGGAATCCAAGTTATCTGTAAACAGAAAGATTGTGAGGGAATATTTAGCTAACATAAATGAGTTCAAGTCACCAGGTCCAGATGAATTACACCCCAGAGTACTGAAGGAGATCGTAGAAGAAATTTTAGAACCACTCTCCATAATCTTTGAAAATTCTTGGAGAACAGGAGAAGTCCCAGAAGACTGGAGAAGAGCAAATGTTGTTCCTATCTTCAAAAAGGGGAAGAAGGTGGTCCCAGGGAACTATAGGCCGGTGAGTCTGACTTCTATACCAGGAAAGATCTTTGAACAAATTATTAAACAACATGTATGTAAGTACATGGATAAGAATGAAGTGATTAACCAGAGTCAGCATGGGTTTGTAACTAACAAGTCATGTCAGACTAACTTAATTTCCTTCTATGACAGAATCACTGACTGGGTGGATCAGGGAAATGCTGTAGATATAGTATATCTTGACTTCAGCAAAGCATTTGACAAAGTATCTCACACCATCCTTATTGAAAAAATGACCAAGTATGCAATGGACCAGGCAACTGTTAGGTGGATTCATAACTGGCTTAGTGATCGGACTCAAAGGGTGGTTGTAAATGGCTTCACATCCAGCTGGATGAATGTCTCAAGTGGGGTACCACAGGGCTCCGTCCTGGGACCTGTATTGTTCAACATCTTTATCAATGATTTAGATGAAGGAATTGAGGGTAAACTGATTAAATTTGCTGATGACACAAAGCTAGGAGGGATAGCTAATACTAGAGAAGAGAGAGAGAGGATTCAAAAAGACCTAAATAAACTGGAGCAGTGGGCAGCAACCAACAGAATGGTTTTTAACAGGGAAAAATGCAAAGTACTACATCTGGGCAATAAAAATGAATAAAGCATATACAGAATGGGAGGAATAGAGCTAAGCAACAGTACATGTGAAAAAGACTTAGGTATACTAATAGATCATAGACTGAACATGAGTCAACAGTGTGATGCAGCAGCAAAAAAGGCAAATACAATTCTGGGATGTATTAACAGAAGCATACAGTCTAGATCACGTGAAGTCATTATCGGTCTTTACTCCTCTTTGGTCAGACCCCATCTGGAATACTGTGTACAGTTTTGGGCACCACATTTTAAAAAAGACATAGACAAACTGGAGCAAGTTCAGAGAAGAGCGACCAGAATGGTGACCGGTCTGCAAACCATGTCCTATGAGGAACGGTTACAGGATTTGGTTATGTTTAGCTTGCAAAAAAGAAGACTGAGAGGAGACTTAATAGCTGTCTACAAATATGTCAAGGGCTGTCACATTGTAGAAGGATCATCTTTATTCTCATTTGCACAAGGAAAGACTAGAAGCAATGGGATGAAACTAAATGGGAGGAGACACAGATTAGATATTAGAAAAAACTTTTTGACAGTTAGGGTGATTAACGAGTGGAACAGGCTGCCACGAGAGGTGGTGAGTTCCCCTTCAATGGACGTCTTCAAACAGAGGCTGGACAGACATCTGTCTGAGATGATCTAGTGAATCCTGCTTTGAGCAGGGGGTTGGACCAGATGACCCAGGAGGTCCCTTCCAACTCTACCATTCTATGATTCTAGGATTCTATGATTCTATGCTGCACTCCTGATACAGACTCTGCCTGCTGCACTCCTGATACAGACTCTGTCTGCTGCACTCCTGATACAGACTCTGCCTCCTGCACTCCTGATACAGACTCTGCCTGCTGCATTCTGATACAGACTCTGCCTGCTGTACTCCTGATACAGACTATGCCTGCTGCACTCCTGATACAGACTCTGCCTGCTGCACTCCTGATACAGACTCTGCCTGCTGCACTCTGATACAGACTCTGCCTGCTGCACTCCTGATACAGACTCTGCCTGCTGCACTCCTGATACAGACTCTGCCTGCTGCACTCCTGATACAGACTCTGCCTGCTGCACTCCTGATACAGACTCTGCCTGCTGCACTCCTGATACAGACTCTGCCTGCTGCACTCTGATACAGACTCTGCCTGCTGCACTCCTGATACAGACTCTGCCTGCTGCATTCCTGATACAGACTCTGCCTGCTGCACTCCTGATACAGACTCTGCCTGCTGCATTCCTGATACAGACTCTGCCTGCTGCACTCCTGATACAGACTCTGCCTGCTGCACTCTGATACAGACTCTGCCTGCTGCACTCCTGATACAGACTCTGCCTGCTGCATTCCTGATACAGACTCTGCCTGCTGCACTCCTGATACAGACTCTGCCTGCTGCACTCTGATACAGACTCTGCCTGCTGCACTCCTGATACAGACTCTGCCTGCTGCACTCCTGATACAGACTCTGCCTCCTGCACTCCTGATACAGACTCTGCCTGCTGCACTCTGATACAGACTATGCCTGCTGCATTCTGATACAGACTCTGCCTGCTGTACTCCTGATACAGACTATGCCTGCTGCACTCCTGATACAGACTATGCCTGCTGCACTCTGATACAGACTCTGCCTGCTGCACTCCTGATACAGACTATGCCTGCTGCATTCTGATACAGACTCTGCCTGCTGCACTCCTGATACAGACTATGCCTGCTGCATTCTGATACAGACTCTGCCTGCTGTACTCCTGATACAGACTATGCCTGCTGCACTCCTGATACAGACTATGCCTGCTGCACTCTGATACAGACTCTGCCTGCTGCACTCCTGATACAGACTCTGCCTGCTGCACTCTGATACAGACTCTGCCTGCTGCACTCCTGATACAGACTCTGCCTGCTGCACTCCTGATACAGACTCTGCCTGCTGCACTCCTGATACAGACTCTGCCTGCTGCACCCCTGATACAGACTCTGCCTGCTGCACTCCTGATACAGACTCTGCCTGCTGCACTCCTGATACAGACTCTGTCTGCTGCACTCCTGATACAGACTCTGCCTGCTGCACTCTGATACAGACTCTGCCTGCTGCACTCCTGATACAGACTCTGCCTGCTGTACTCTGATACAGACTCTGCCTGCTGCACTCCTGATACAGACTCTGCCTGCTGCACTCCTGATACAGACTCTGCCTGCTGCACTCCTGATACAGACTCTGCCTGCTGCACTCTGATACAGACTCTGCCTGCTGCACTCTGATACAGACTCTGCCTGTTGCACTCCTGATACAGACTCTGCCTGCTGTACTCTGATACAGACTCTGCCTGCTGCACTCCTGATACAGACTCTGCCTGCTGCACTCTGATACAGACTCTGCCTGCTGCACTCTGATACAGACTCTGCCTGCTGCACTCCTGATACAGACTCTGCCTGCTGCACTCTGATACAGACTCTGCCTGCTGCACTCTGAAACAGACTCTGCCTGTTGCACTCCTGATACAGACTCTGCCTGCAGTACTCCTGATACAGACTCTGCCTGCTGCACTCTGATACAGACGCTGCCTGCTGCACTCCTGATACAGACTCTGCCTGCTGCACTCCTGATACAGACTCTGCCTGCTGCACTCCTGATACAGACTCTGCCTGCTGCACTCTGATACAGACTCTACCTGCTGCACTCTGATACAGACTCTGCCTGCTGCACTCCTGATACAGACTCTGCCTGCTGCACTCCTGATACAGACTCTGCCTGCTGCACTCCTGATACAGACTCTGCCTGCTGCAATCCTGATACAGACTCTGCCTGCTGCATTCCTGATACGCTCGACCTGCTGCACTCCGATACAGACTCTGCCTGCTGCACTCTGATACAGACTCTGCCTGCTGCACTCCTGATACAGACTCTGCCTGCTGCACTCTGATACAGACTCTGCCTGCTGCACTCTGATAAAGACTCTGCCTGCTGCACTCTGATACAGACTCTGCCTGCTACACTCCTGATACAGACTCTGCCTGCTGCACTCCTGATACAGACTCTGCCTGCTGCACTCCTGATACAGACTCTGCCTGCTGCACTCCTGATACAGACTCTGCCTGCTACACTCCTGATACAGATTCTGCCTGCTGCACTTCTGATACAGACTCTGCCTGCTGCACTCTGATACAGACTCTGCCTGCTGCACTCGTGATACAGACTCTTCCTGCTGCACTTCTGATACAGACTTTGCCTGCTGCACTCTGATACAGACTCTGCCTGCTGCACTCCTGATACAGACTCTGCCTGCTGCACTCCTGATACAGACTCTGCCTGCTGCACTCCTGATACAGACTAGATCTGCTGCACTCTGATACAGACTCTGCCTGCTGCACTCTGATACAGATTCTGCCTGCCGCACTCCTGATTCAGACTCTGTCTGCTGCACTCTGATACAGACTCTGCCTGCTGCACTCCTGATACAGACTCTGCCTGCTGCACTTCTGATACAGACTCTGCCTGCTGCACTCCTGATACTGACTCTGCCTGCTGCACTCCTGATACAGACTCTGCCTGCTGCACTCCTGATACAGACTCTGCATGCTGCACTCTGATACAGACTCTGCCTGCTGCACTCTGATACAGACTCTGCCTGCTGCACTCCTGATACAGACTCTGCCTGCTGCACTCCTGATACAGACTCTGCCTGCTGCACTCCTGATACAGACTCTGCCTGCTGCACTCTGATACAGACTCTGCCTGCTGCACTCTGAAACAGACTCTGCCTGTTGCACTCCTGATACAGACTCTGCCTGCAGTACTCCTGATACAGACTCTGCCTGCTGCACTCTGATACAGACGCTGCCTGCTGCACTCCTGATACAGACTCTGCCTGCTGCACTCCTGATACAGACTCTGCCTGCTGCACTCCTGAAACAGAATGTGCCTGCTGAACTCTGATACAGACGCTGCCTGCTGCACTCCTGATACAGACTCTGCCTGCTGCACTCTGATACAGACTCTACCTGCTGCACTCTGATACAGACTCTGCCTGCTGCACTCCTGATACAGACTCTGCCTGCTGCACTACTGATACAGACTCTGCCTGCTGCACACCTGATACAGACTCTGCCTGCTGCACTCCTGATACAGACTCAGCCTGCTGCATTCCTGATACGCTCGACCTGCTGCACTCTGATACAGACTCTGCCTGCTGCACTCTGATACAGACTCTGCCTGCTGCACTCCTGATACAGACTCTGCCTGCTGCACTCCTGATACAGACTCTGCCTGCTGCACTCCTGATACAGACTCTGCCTGCTGCACTCTGATACAGACTCTGCCTGCTGCACTCTGAAACAGACTCTGCCTGTTGCACTCCTGATACAGACTCTGCCTGCTGCACTCTGATACAGACGCTGCCTGCTGCACTCCTGATACAGACTCTGCCTGCTGCACTCCTGATACAGACTCTGCCTGCTGAACTCTGATACAGACGCTGCCTGCTGCACTCCTGATACAGACTCTGCCTGCTGCACTCTGATACAGACTCTGCCTGCTACACTCCTGATACAGACTCTGCCTGCTGCACTCCTGATACAGACTCTGCCTGCTGAACTCTGATACAGACGCTGCCTGCTGCACTCCTGATACAGACTCTGCCTGCTGCACTCTGATACAGACTCTACCTGCTGCACTCTGATACAGACTCTGCCTGCTGCACTCCTGAAACAGAATCTGCCTGCTGAACTCTGATACAGACGCTGCCTGCTGCACTCTGATACAGACTCTGCCTGCTGCACTCTGATACAGACTCTGCCTGCTGCACTCTGATACAGACTCTGCCTGCTGCACTCCTGATACAGACTCTGCCTGCTGCACTCTGATACAGACTCTGCCTGCTGCACTCTGATAAAGACTCTGCCTGCTGCACTCTGATACAGACTCTGCCTGCTGCACTCCTGATACAGACTCTGCCTGCTGCACTCCTGATACAGACTCTGCCTGCTGCACTCCTGATACAGACTCTGCCTGCTACACTCCTGATACAGACTCTGCCTGCTGCACTCCTGATACAGATTCTGCCTGCTGCACTTCTGATACAGACTCTGCCTGCTGCACTCTGATACAGACTCTGCCTGCTGCACTCGTGATACAGACTTTTCCTGCTGCACTTCTGATACAGACTTTGCCTGCTGCACTCCTGATACAGACTCTGCCTGCTGCACTCCTGATACAGACTAGATCTGCTGCACTCTGATACAGACTCTGCCTGCTGCACTCTGATACAGAATCTGCCTGCTGCACTCTGATACAGATTCTGCCTGCCGCACTCCTGATACAGACTCTGCCTGCTGCTCTCCTGATACAGACTCTGTCTGCTGCACTCTGATACAGACTCTGCGTGCTGCACTCCTGATACAGACTCTGCCTGCTGCACTTCTGATACAGACTCTGCCTGCTGCACTCCTGATACTGACTCTGCCTGCTGCACTCTGATACAGACTCTGCCTGCTGCACTCTGATACAGACTCTGCCTGCTGCACTCTGATACAGACTCTGCCTGCTGCACTCCTGATACAGACTCTGCCTGCTGCACTCCTGATACAGACTCTGCCTGCTGCACTCTGATACAGACTCTGCCTGCTGCACTCTGATACAGACTCTGCCTGCTGCACTCTGATACAGACTCTGCCTGCTGCACTCCTGATACAGACTCTGCCTGCTGCACTCTGATACAGACTCTGCCTGCTGCACTCCTGATAGAGACTCTGCCTGCTGCACTCCTGATACAGACTCTGCCTGCTGCACTCTGATACAGACTCTGTCTGCTGCACTCTGATACAGACTCTGCCTGCTGCACTCATGATACAGACTCTGCCTGCTGCACTCCTGATACAGACTCTGCTTGCTGCACTCCTGATACAGACTCTGCCTGCTGCACGCCTGATACAGATTCTGCCAGCTGCACTCCTGATACAGACTCTGCCTGCTGCACTCCTGATACAGACTTTGCCTGCTGCACTCCTGATACAGACTCTGCCTGCTGCACGCCTGATACAGACTCTGCCTGCTGCACTCCTGATACAGACTCTGTCTGCTGCACTCCTGATACAGACTCTGCCTGCTGCACTCCTGATACAGACTCTGCCTGCTGCACTCCTGATACAGACTCTGCCTGCTGCACTCCTTATAGAGACTCTGCCTGCTGCACTCTGATACAGACTATGCCTGCTGCACTCTGATACAGACTCTGCCTGCTGCACTCCTGATACAGACTCTTCCTGCTGCACTCCTGATACAGACTCTGCCTGCTGCACTCCTGATACAGACTCTGCCTGCTGCACTCTGATACAGACTCTGCCTGCTGCACTCCTGATACAGACTCTGCCTGCTGCACTCCTGATACAGACTCTGCCTGCTGCACTCCTGATACAGACTCTTCCTGCTGCACTCCTGATACAGACTCTGCCTGCTGCACTCCTGATACAGACTCTGCCTGCTGCACTCCTGATACAGACTCTTCCTGCTGCACTCCTGATACAGACGCTGCCTGCTGCACTCCTGATACAGACTCTGCCTGCTGCACTCCTGATACAGACTCTGCCTGCTGCACTCCTGATACAGACTCTGCCTGCTGCACTCTGATACAGACTCTGCCTGCTGCACTCCTGATACAGACTCTGCCTGCTGCACTCTGATACAGACTCTGCCTGCTGCACTCTGATACAGACTCTGCCTGCTGCACTCCTGATACAGACTCTGCTTGCTGCACTCCTGATACAGACTCTGCCTGCTGCACGCCTGATACAGATTCTGCCTGCTGCACGCCTGATACAGACTCTGCCTGCTGCACTCCTGATACAGACTCTGTCTGCTGCACTCCTGATACAGACTCTGCCTGCTGCACTCCTGATACAGACTCTGCCTGCTGCACTCCTTATAGAGACTCTGCCTGCTGCACTCTGATACAGACTATGCCTGCTGCACTCTGATACAGACTCTGCCTGCTGCACTCCTGATACAGACTCTTCCTGCTGCACTCCTGATACAGACTCTGCCTGCTGCACTCCTGATACAGACTCTGCCTGCTGCACTCTGATACAGACTCTGCCTGCTGCACTCCTGATACAGACTCTGCCTGCTGCACTCCTGATACAGACTCTGCCTGCTGCACTCCTGATACAGACTCTTCCTGCTGCACTCCTGATACAGACTCTGCCTGCTGCACTCCTGATACAGACTCTGCCTGCTGCACTCCTGATACAGACTCTTCCTGCTGCACTCCTGATACAGACGCTGCCTGCTGCACTCCTGATACAGACTCTGCCTGCTGCACTCCTGATACAGACTCTGCCTGCTGCACTCCTGATACAGACTCTGCCTGCTGCACTCTGATACAGACTCTGCCTGCTGCACTCCTGATACAGACTCTGCCTGCTGCACTCTGATACAGACTCTGCCTGCTGCACTCTGATACAGACTCTGTCTTCTGCACTCTGATACAGACTCTGCCTGGTGCACTCTGATACAGACTCTGCCTGCTGCACTCCTGATACAGACTCTGCCTGCTGCACTCCTGATACAGACTCTGCCTGCTGTACTCCTGATACAGACTCTGCCTGCTGCACTCCTGATACAGACTCTGCCTGCTGCACTCTGATACAGACTCTGCCTGCTGCACTCCTGATACAGACTCTGCCTGCTGCACTTTGATACAGACTCTGCCTGCTGCACTCCTGATACAGACTGTGCCTGCTACACTCCTGATACAGACTCTGCCTGGTGCACTCTGATACAGACTCTGCCTGCTGCATTCCTGATACAGACTCTGCCTGCTGCACTCCTGATACAGACTCTGCCTGCTGCACTCTGATACAGACTCTGCCTGCTGCACTCTGATACAGACTCTGCCTGCTGCACTCCTGATACAGACTCTGTGCTGCACTCCTGATACAGACTCTGTGTAGCGCCGGCGTCCCTCCTCTGCTAGGCAGGGACGCTGTTCCCCTCACCCCTCTGCTCCGAGCCCGGCGTCCTCCTCCCGCTCTGCTGGCAGCGCGCGCTCCTTCCCGGACACTGTGCTTAGGGCGCGCGCGCGCGCTCCCTCCCTCTTAAAGGGGCCGCGCGCGCTGTCCTAAGGAGTCCCCGGCCAATGGCCGGAGGACTTCACCATATATAAGGCACCTCCTCCAAAATGGAGGTGCCCGAGCAATGTTGTTGCACTGTTCACTACTCTGCTTCAGCCCTCAGGTCCCGTTGCCAGTTACCTGCCTGATTCCTGCCAGTTTGCTGTCTGATTCCTGCCTGATTTCCTGTTACCTGCCTGCCTGCCTGAGGTCCGACGGTCTGCCCTCCAACTCCTGTCAGTCTGTCTATGGACCAGCTTGCCCGCTCACCTGGGAGCGCACACCTGTTACCTGCCTGCTAGCCTACCTGGAGGCTCCGCCGTCACGTGCTGTGACCACCTGCCATTCCAGAGACTCTCGCTTGCTCACCTGGGAGCACACATCTACCATCTGCCTGCTAGCCTACCTGGAGGCTCTGCCATCACAGGTCGTACCTACCCTTTACCCAGAGACTGCCTCGGTCACTTGCCGTGACCTCCTGCCCGTTCATCCAGAGACTGCCCCGGTCACTTGCCGTGACCTCCTGCCCGTTCATCCAGAGACTGCCCCGGTCACTTGCCGTGACCTCCTGCCCGTTCATCCAGAGACTGCCCCGGTCACTTGCCGTGACCTCCAGCCCATTCACTCAGAGACTGTCCCGGTCACCTGCTGTGACTGCCTGCCCGTCTTCCCTGGTCGCCACCCGCTCCCTTACAAGGACCGCCCCCTTGTATAGTAGCTCAGAGGTTCCGCCTCCCAGACCCGTTACAGTTTGCTCGGGCCATGGAACCCGGTGGTACCCAAGCTATCTCGCTCTCGGACCTATGTCATGAACTGTCCCGTCAGAGGTCCCAACAGGAGTCTATCCTGGGTCACCTGCGGAATGTCAACTCACGCCTGGACACTCTGACTGCTCCACCAGCAACCACCGCTAGAGTCATGACTCGCAATCCGGCAGCGCCGCTGCCCACCAATACCATGGTATCCTACCCCGGACCCCGGCTTTCTGCACCTCCTCGCTTCGGAGGCGACTCCGCTCAGGCTCGGGGCTTCATAAACCAGTGCACCCTGCACTTTGAACTCCTGTCCCACCAGTTTAATTCCGACCGGGCCAAAGTAGCCTTCATCATGTCCCATCTCACGGGGGAGGCACTGGCTTGGCTGAATCCTCTATGGGAGAGAGGAGACCCCCTGGTGTCCGACTTGCCTGCCTTTCTCACGGCTTTCCGGAAAGTCTTCGACGAACCTGGACGGAAGACCTCATCCGTATCGTCTCTGTTATGCCTCCGTCAGGGAAGTCTCACCGTGGGCCAATATGCCATACGGTTCCGTACCCTTGCCTCGGAGCTGGCCTGGGATAACGACGCTCTGGTATCTGTCTTCTGGGAGGGTCTGTCCGGCCGTATTAAAGATGAACTCGCCGGTCGGGACATTCCTACCACTCTCGATGATTTAATAACTCTTGCCACCCGGATTGACCTACGGTTCCAGGAGCGTGCCAAAGAGGTCACGCGTGAGAGGAGGTTTCCACGTCTAGCTCCTTCCTTCCAGAAACCCGTCACTCCCTCCGTTTCTCCCCAGGTACACCCTCCTGAGCCTATGCAGGTCGACCAGACCAAGATGGTCAAAACCCGTCAGGACTTACGCCGTGCCGAGGGGAGCTGCTTCTACTGTGGCAGTAAGGAGCACCGGATTCGTACCTGCCCGGAGAGGTCGGGAAACGCCTGTGTCTAGGATCGCTCAGAGAGGTCCACCTAGACAAGAATAAATCCTCTCCATCTCTGCTGCTGTCAGTCTCAATCGTCTGCGGGGAGAACCGTTATTTCGAACTAGCCCAACTTGACTCTGGAGCAGCCGGGAATCTTATTTCACAGTCCCTGGTAGAGAAATACCGCATCCCCACCAAACCTCTGGCTGTACCCTTGTCTGTTGCTGCCGTGGATGGGGGCCTCTTACCACGTCCCATCCAACTCATCACCGAATCCATTACTCTACAGGTGGGAATGCTGCATTCTGAGAGTATCTCCTTTCATGTTCTGCCTGGACTCTCTCACGCCCTCTTGCTAGGCCTACCTTGGCTCCAGAGACATGCACCCGTGCTTGACTGGCAGACCGGAGAAGTCCTTCGCTGGGGACAGGACTGTCATAAGTCTTGTCTGGTTCCCGTCCATCCCGTCCGTCCTTCTCCTACCCCAGCTAATCTACCTGGACTTCCGATTCCTTATTGGTCATATGCTGATGTCTTTAATAAAAAGGAGGCAGAGACACTACCCCCTCATAGACCATACGACTGCCCTATCGACCTGTTACCTGGTACTACTCCTCCCCGTGGGCGTATTTATCCATTATCCGCTGCTGAGACCCGGTCTATGTCCGAGTATATTGAGGAGAATCTGGCCCGGGGATTTATCCGGAAATCTACCTCCCCGGCGGGAGCAGGCTTCTTCTTTGTTAAAAAGAAGGACGGCTCTCTCCGTCCCTGCATAGACTATAGAGGCCTAAACCAGATCACGGTGAAGAATAAGTACCCCCTTCCGCTCATTCCAGAATTATTTGATCGTCTGAGGGGGGCTAGAATCTTCACCAAACTGGACCTTCGTGGGGCGTACAATCTGGTCCGTATCCGTCAGGGGGATGAATGGAAGACAGCATTCAACACCCGGGACGGCCACTACGAATATCTGGTAATGCCCTTCGGTCTCTGTAACGCTCCCGCCGTCTTTCAAGAGTTGGTCAATGACATCTTCCGGGACCTTCTCTACTCCTGCGTGGTGGTGTACCTGGACGACATCTTGGTCTTCTCTCCGGATCTCCAGACTCACCAGAGGGATGTTCGTCAGGTCCTGCTCAGGCTCAGGCAGAACCACCTCTTCGCTAAATATGAGAAGTGCCTCTTTGAGCAGACATCGCTTCCGTTTTTGGGCTACATAATTTCTTAGACCGGCCTACGAATGGATCCTGAGAAACTGTCTGCCATCGAGAAGTGGCCTCGACCGGAGGGGTTGAAGGCCATTCAGCGGTTCCTGGGCTTCGCCAACTACTACCGCCTCTTCATACCGCACTTCTCTTCCCGGACTGCCCCAATTTCCGCGCTCACCCGTAAGGGCACTAATCCCAGAGAGTGGCCGCCCGAAGCAGAGGAGGCCTTTCTTTCCTTAAAACAGGCCTTCTCTTTCGCCCCGGTGCTGCATCGCCCTGATGGCAACAAGCAGTTCTTCCTGGAGGTTGACGCCTCCTCCTCTGGAGCCGGAGCGGTACTTACCCAAAAATCGTCTTCCGGGAGAATGGTAACTTGTGGCTTCTTCTCCAAACTCTTCTCCTCTTCTGAGCGCAACTATTCCATAGGAGATCGAGAGTTATTGGCCATTAAGCTGGCATTGGAGGAGTGGCGTTACCTGCTCGAGGGGGCTCTTCACCCGGTAATAATTTACACTGACCACAAGAACTTGGCTTACCTCCAGAGCGCCCAGAGACTTAAGCCGCGCCAAGCCCGGTGGTCCTTGTTTTTTGCTCGCTTTGATTTTGTTCTTCATTTTCGCCCGGCTGACAAAAACATCAAGGCGGACGCCTTATCCCGATCCTTTATGGTGTCTGATCTCGAGGAAGAACCGAAACACATCATCGATCCCGCCAGAGTAATGCAGGTGGCTCCCGTGAGTCTAAATCGTCTCCCTCCCGGTAAGACGTTCGTATCAGTACCTGATCGGGAGAAGATCCTACACTGGGGTCACTCGTCTAAACTAGCTGGCCACGCCGGTCAGAAAAAGACCCTCCAGCTTATTGCCTGGCACTACTGGTGGCCTACCCTGCACAAGGACGTAATAGACTTTGTTTCTGCCTGTGTGTCCTGCGCCCGCAACAAGGTTCCGAGACATCTGCCAGCCGGTCGCCTCCTTCCGCTCCCAGTACCTGCTGCCCCCTGGCAGCATATAGCAATGGACTTTATAACTGATCTCCCCGTCTCTGCCGGTTGTACGGTCATTTGGGTGGTCGCTGACCGCTTTTCCAAGATGGCTCATTTCGTTCCCCTGCCAGGCCTCCCGTCTGCACCCGAGCTGGCTAAAGACTTTATCCGCCACATCTTCCGTCTTCATGGCCTGCCCCTCCGCATAGTGTCGGATCGTGGGGTACAGTTCACCTCACGCTTCTGGAGAGCCACTTGTAAACTGCTAGATGTCACCATGGACTTCTCCTCCGCTTACCACCCACAGTCTAATGGTCAAGTGGAGCGGATCAATCAGAACCTGACCAGTTACCTCCGGCACTTCGTTAATGCCCACCATTCAGACTGGGTGGATCTCCTGCCATGGGCCGAATTTTCTTACAACAATCACGAGAGCGAATCTTCCTCCAAATCCCCGTTTTTTGCTGTCTTCGGTCAGCATCCTCGGATCCCATTTCCCGTCTCCACCTCGGTGGACAATCCGGCTGCGGAATCTCTTGTTAACAAATTTTCCTCCATATGGGAGAGCACCCGGTCCGCACTCCTTCTGTCATCCGAGCGTATGAAAAGACATGCTGACAAAAAACGCCTGGATCCTCCTCAATTCCGTCCTGGAGATAAAGTCTGGCTCTCGTCCAAGTATGTCCGGCTCAAGGTTCCTTCCTATAAATTAGGGCCTCGGTTCATCGGTCCTCTGGAGGTCATCAGTCAGATCAACCCGGTGGCCTATAAATTGAAACTCCCGGCCAACTTGCGGATCCCTAACTCCTTCCATGTATCTCTCCTCAAACCCGTGGTGCTTAACTCTTTTTCCAAGTCTACAGGTACGTCTCCTGCTCCGGTTTCTGCTGAGGACGAGTTTGAGGTAGAGAACATTCTGGCCACCAAAAGGGTAAGAGGGAAGACCTTTTTTCTGGTAGATTGGAAGGGGTTTGGTCCTGAAGAGAGAACGTGGGAGCCCCGGGAGAACATCCATGCCCCTCTCATCCTAGCTAAATTTCTCTCTGGCCTAAAAAAGGGGTGGCCTAAAGGGGGGGGTACTGTAGCGCCGGCGTCCCTGCCCTCTGCTAGGCAGGGACGCTGTTCCCCTCACCCCTCTGCTCCGAGCCCGGCGTCCTCCTCCCGCTCTGCTGGCAGCGCGCGCTCCTTCCCGGCCACTGTGCTTAGGGCGCGCGCGCGCGCTCCCTCCCTCTTAAAGGGGCCGCGCGCGCCGTCCTAAGGAGTCCCCGGCCAATGGCCGGAGGACTTCACCATATATAAGGCACCTCCTCCAAAATGGAGGTGCCCGAGCAATGTTGTTGCACTGTTCACTACTCTGCTTCAGCCCTCAGGTCCCGTTGCCAGTTACCTGCCTGATTCCTGCCAGTTTGCTGTCTGATTCCTGCCTGATATTCCGCTTACCTGCCTGCTAGCCTGAGGTCCGACGGTCTGCCCTCCAACTCCTGTCAGTCTGTCTATGGACCAGCTTGCCCGCTCACCTGGGAGCGCACATCTGCTACCTGCCTGCTAGCCTACCTGGAGGCTCCGCCGTCACGTGCTGTGACCACCTGCCATTCCAGAGACTCCTGCCCGCTCACCTGGGAGCGCACACCTGTTACCTGCCTGCTAGCCTACCTGGAGGCTCCGCCGTCACGTGCTGTGACCACCTGCCAGTCCAGAGACTCTCGCCTGCTCACCTGGGAGCGCACACCTGTTACCTGCCTGCTAGCCTACCTGGAGGCTCCGCCGTCACATGCTGTGACCACCTGCCATTCCAGAGACTCTCGCTTGCTCACCTGGGAGCACACATCTACCATCTGCCTGCTAGCCTACCTGGAGGCTCTGCCATCACAGGTCGTACCTACCCTTTACCCAGAGACTGCCCCGGTCACTTGCCGTGACCTCCTGCCCGTTCATCCAGAGACTGCCCCGGTCACTTGCCGTGACCTCCAGCCCGTTCATCCAGAGACTGCCCCGGTCACTTGCCGTGACCTCCAGCCCGTTCACTCAGAGACTGTCCCGGTCACCTGCTGTGACTGCCTGCCCGTCTTCCCTGGTCGCCACCCGCTCCCTTACAAGGACCGCCCCCTTGTATAGTAGCTCAGAGGTTCCGCCTCCCAGACCCGTTACACTCTGCCTGCTGCACTCCTGATACAGACTCTGCCTGCTGCACTCCTGATACAGACTCTGCCTGCTGCACTCTGATACAGACTCTCCCTGCCGCACTCTGATACAGACTCTGCCTGCTGCATTCCTGATACAGACTCTGCCTGCTGCACTCTGATACAGACTCTGCCTGCTGCACTCCTGATACAGACTCTCCCTGCCGCACTCTGATACAGACTCTGCCTGCTGCATTCCTGATACAGACTCTGCCTGCTGCACTCTGATACAGACTCTGCCTGCTGCACTCCTGATACAGACTCTGCCTGCTGCACTCCTGATACAGACTCTGCCTGCTGCATTCCTGATACAGACTCTGCCTGCTGCACTCTGATACAGACTCTGCCTGCTGCACTCCTGATACAGACCCTGCCTGCTGCACTCCTGATACAGACTCTGCCTGCTGCACTCTGATACAGACTCTGCCTGCTGCACTCCTGATACAGACTCTGCCTGCTGCACTCCTGATACAGACTCTGCCTGCTGCACTCTGATACAGACCCTGCCTGCTGCACTCTGATACAGACTCTGTCTGCTGCACTCCTGATACAGACTCTGCCTGCTGCACTCCTGATACAGACTCTGCCTGCTGCACCATCTAGTCTGTCTTACTAGGTCCAGCTGCTGCGCGTCCGTTGGTCTGTCCTGGAGTGACACCTGGCCTTCATCAGGAGCCAAGTCTAACTTCACCATCAGAGGCTCTAGTGAACAGTCCGGTGCTCGCTTAGTCACGCCCCTCCAGGCTCTCCGGGGTCCATGGCATAGTGGTTCCACAAACCACGTCCATGATAGTGCGCCCTCGCAGGCAGGGTCCTCTCTCCTGTTGTACCAGTCGGTGACCCCTTTTGACATGTAAAGCGCAACTGAATAAATGTCGCTGTCACAGTAATAATAATTATAGTACTTGTACTCTGGGTCAATTAATTGCACTTCCCTGGTGTCTACACCTAATTTGATGTGTTTGGCAGCTTTTGGTCCCGCTTCTAGGAGTTGTATATGCATTTTTTTTGGGTCCCCCCATTGACTCCTGTGGGATTTGGAAATGTTACAAGAACATTCGGCGAATAAATTTGGCGAATATCAATTTGTTCGGCGAACTTTTCCGAACTGAACATTGAAATGTTCGCTCATGCCTACCCCTTGAGCTTTCCTATCTGGATTGTCTCAGCTGTTCAGTGTTGGCTACTCCCCTCTGCTATATGTTAGTTCTTACTGCCTGGTTAGGAGTTGGAGGTGTAGTTCCTGGTTGGAGTTGGCGTTTGGAGATTTATTCAGGAGATTGTTGCTTGGAGTTTTGTTTGTGTGCACATCCTTTCCTATTTGGTTTCTCTTTCCTTAACTCCCCTGTATTTCACTCCATTGTTTGGTGAGTGTATTTTGTATGGTTGGTATTTTCCCTTATCCATGTCCGTCTTCCCTTGTTTGTCTGGTTAATATGTTCCTATACACTTTAGCTTCCCACTACCCTGGGTGGAGGAGGGCACAGATAAGGGCTAATATTGGAGCACAGTAAGGCACGTTAACCTGGCGTCTCCAACTTCAGGAGTAATCTGGGGAACAGGGATAGACTAGGGCGCTCCTTATTTTAGGGACCAGGTTAGCACCCATAGCCCAACACTCTCATGATATTAACACAGGCCCTTACCTTTTTTGATTTATCATGGATCCTGTCGCTGCTTTGGTAGGGCAGCTGCAGGAACTCAGCCTGGAGGTGGCAGACTTACGCACCGTTGTTTTGCAGCACCCTAACACCTCAGGTTTAGGGGCCACGGTTCTCCGGCAACCCCTGGTGGAGCCCAAGATCGCTCTACCGGATACATTTTCTGGGGGTTTGTTGTTTTTAGGGAGGTCTGTAAAATCTTATTTTAAATTACGTCCTCACTCGTCAAGTACCGAGGAGCAATGAGTGGGAATTGTGATTTGGACCCCCAAGCCTGGGCATTTTCTTTCCCATCTGACTGTCACCTTAGACGGTTGAGGATTTTTTCCTGGCTCTGTGTCGTATATATAATGACCCTAACCGTGTCTCTCTGGCCGAATCTATTCTAAGTCAGCTTCAGCAGGGAGACTGGCCGGCAGAGGAGTATTGCTATGAGTTCTGTAGGTGGTCCACGGGTACTAAGTGGAATGACCCCGCTCTCCATAGTCAGTTCTGTCAGTGGCTTTCTGTGAGGGTAAAGGATGCTTTAGCTCTGTATGAGACCCCAGTTTCCCTGGAGGCGGCCATGTCTTTGACTATCTGAGTGGCCACCTTAGTCAGAGACATAAAGAGACACTCCAACTGTTGGGTGGCCTGGGGGTCAAGGGAACCTAGGGCTGAATCAACCGAGAAACCCATGCAGTTGGGGAAAGGACAACTCATTTTACTGGTTCTCCTGTAGTTCGCCGTAAAGGGAGAGAGTGTTTTTTCTGTGGTGGGAAGGGTCATTATGTGGGTACTTGTCTTTCCATACTTAACTGCAAACAGCCGCCGGAAAACTAAGGAGCATGGGTTGCAGGGAGGTTAGCAACCCGTGTGAACATATATCCTCAGTGGGTAGGTCACAATTTTTTTTACAGGAAGAGATCCATTTTGGCAAAAGTAAAGTGATTTTTTTTCAGCCTTTCTGGACAGTGAGGCTAAGTTTAATCTGATTGACGCCAGGTTGCTCCAGGACCAGGGTCTGAAGCCACGTAAACTGTCCAGACCTATACCCATAATCGCCATTGACTCTGTACCCTTGAGCCAGGGATATTTTACTCAGGTCGTTCGAATGAGACATCTGCAGGTAGGGACCATGCACTCTTGATTGATTGTTATGTGCTAGAGGGCTTGCCCTCTCCTGTGGTTCTTGGACTACCGTGGCTGACGTTGCACAATCCCGTAATGGACTGGCAGACTAGGGAGATGGTAAGGTGGAGCGAGTACTGTCAAGGACAATGCTCAGGCTCCTGGTTAGCCGGGGTGGATATCCCTGCCGGATTACCTGTCTGACTTTGGGGATGTGTTTTCTGAACAGGGGTGTCAAGAATTCCCTCCTCATCGTCCTTATGATTGCGCCGTTAATCTTATTGCTGCTGTTAACTATTGTGGTGCATGAATCCGGTGGCTGCGTGCACCGCAATACATTTCAACTGAATATGCCTCAAAGGGCGCACATTCAGATGAAATCGGAGGGCACCCAGGCCCCAGTACTGAATTGGGGCACTAGTTTATGTAATTTAATTTAGTAACAGGTCCCCCCAAACTGTTAAGATCTGGCTGAATCCCATCCCTGCTCGTAGCTGAAACGAGTGGTCACTGTGAGTCCCTGAGTGATAGTTTGGGGTGATAACAAGAGGATGAGCACAAGAGGTTGGCATGGTGCGCATAGGCATCAGGGTCTACTGTGAATGGTGTTATTGCTCATGATGGAGGCATTTAGCAGCCGCCAGTCACAATTTTTAGAGCTGGCGTAAAATGTATGATAATGTACTGATATTACAATAATTAGCAGCAGTCCTAGGTTGGCACATGACGCCATGTTTACAAGGACAAACCGGTAGTGATTGCAGGGTCCCGGCCACCTACATAAGCCACATAATCAGGAGTGGCCCCCAGGGACATAATGAATGTAATGGCATTGTCCAGGACGCCTCGTTAGGCAGATAACAGCATCACAATTCATTGCCCCGCTCTCATTACATGGACCCATTGTACCAAAGTGTACAGAATGACCTCCTTGGGGATTACAAAAACATAAGGTCCTTTCCAGGGCAATGGCCTGGATGTGCGCAATGCAAATATGTGTCTTTACTATGCGCTGGGGGGATTTGTGGAGAGACCTTCAGGCCTATTTGTCTTCCCCCATGGAGCGCTGATTCCCACCTGCTCTTGTGTTTTTTGTGCTCCCTTTTATAGCACTTTACTCAATAAATACAAAAGGTGTTGACGAACACAATACAGGCATGAATGGGCTCAACAATGGAGATGTGTGGACCTCAGAGATCTGCCACCAGAGGTATAACATATGTCCTCTGACCAGTTTTACCAGTTCACACGTTTCCAATGGGAAAACCAGAAACAGGTGACAGCCAAAATAAAGCAACCAAATGTAAGAAGAATCCCATGTACAAGGTAACTTGTGACCGAACCTATGGTTGTCACAATATATCAATCACGTATTCAATTGTGAAACATGAAAATAGGCTGAACCTTCATTCATATCCGCAGCAATAATAACAATCATATGAGCAGAAATAGGTGTAGAAACCGAGGTCACCATCATCATACAAAGCCAAAGTCCCATAACCACCGAAAAGAAGTCACCATCATCATCAAGAGCCATGTAACCAAAGTACCGAGGCCACCATCATCATACAAAGCCAAAGTCCCATAACCACCGAAAAGAGGTCATCATCTCCATAAAGAGCCATGTAACCAAATAACCGAGGCCACCATCATCATACAAAGCCAAAGTCCCATAACCACCGAAAAGAGGTCATCATCTCCATAAAGAGCCATGTAACCAAATAACCGAGGCCACCATCATCATACAAAGCCAAAGTCCCATAACCACCGAAAAGAGGTCACCATCTCCATAAAGAGCCATGTAACCATAGAACAGAGGTCACCATCATCATACAAATAATAATAATTTTTATTTTCATATAGCGCTAACATATTCCGCAGCGCTTTACATACATAATCATCAGTTCCGCATTGGGGCTCACAATCTACATTCCCTATCAGTATGTCTTTGGAGTGAGGGAGGAAACCGGAGAACCCGGAGGAAACCCACGCAAACACGGGGAGAACATAAAACTCCTTGCAGATGTTGTCCTTACAAAGCCCCATAACCACTAAAAAGAGGTCACCATCATTATAAAGAGTACTGTAATCATAAAACTGAGGTCACCATCATCGTACAAAACCCCATAACCACCAAAAAGAGGTCACCATCATCATCCAAAACCCCATAACCATCAAAAAGAGGTCACCATCATCATAATGAGCCCTGTAACAATAGAAGAGAGGTCATCATCAAACAGAGCCTTATAACCACTGAAAAAAGATCACCATCACAATAAATAACCCAGTAAACATGGGGAAGTGTTCACCATCACCATGCATAGCCCCATAACCACCGAAGAGAGGTCACTATCATCATAAAGAATCCTTTAACCATAGAATAGAGGTCATAATCATACAAAACCCCATAACCACTAAATAGAGGTCACCATCATCATACAAAGCCCTATAACCGCTAAAAAGAGGTCAACATCATTATAAAGAGTCCTGTAATCATAGAACAGAGGTCACCATCATCATACAAAACCCCGATGATGGCGACTTGAAAAGAGGTCACCATCATCATAATGAGCCCTGTAACAATAGAAGAGAGGTCATCATCAAACATAGCCTTATAACCACTGAAAAGAGGTCACCATCATCATAATGAGTCCTGTAATCATAGAACAGAGGTCACCATAATCATACGAAACCCCATAACCACTGAAAATAGGTCACAATCATCATAATGGGCCCTGTAACCATAGAACAGGTTACTATAATCATACAGATTGGAGATGGTGGATTTCCACCTCTTAAGTTTGTCATGTGTGGGAGGAAACAATCTTTTATGTGACCACAACTGCGGGACCGAGGGCTGGCTGCGGTGCTGAAAGAGGGCGGAATATGGTGAAAAGGACAAACTGCTGGACCGTTAGTGAGGTTCAGGCGCAGATGTTACGGTGGATTGAGAAACGTGTGGTGTGCTCGGTGAAACAAACACAACAGGCATGTCCACTTCCATTACAGCTGACGGGCTCTTACTCAGCCTGACTGGAGCGGGTAGACAACCAGAAGTTTTGCGGTGGGAGACTTGCGTGACAATACTTGGCATGGCAACAGAGGAGGAAGAAGCAGCGGATGCGGTTGATGGGGCAGCTGATGGTTGTTGAGGTCCGCTGGTCCGCATTTTATCGCAGTGAGATTGCCAGAGTAACTCATGTTGATTGTGCATGTGAAGGTTCATGCAAGTAGTAGTCAAATTATTGCACTTTTTCCCTCTACTGAGTTTTTTTTCGCAAAGTTTACTGATAACGTGAGTTGGTTCATCCTTTGCGGTCTCAAAAAAGGCCCAGACTAGGCAACCCTTGCCGCAACTGCGAGCTGCAGACCTGTGACCGCTGCTGGTCACTGCTAAGGATGCAGTGCTCCTCGTGCTTGCATCACTCCGTGTCTGCGCCATAGGACGCAACGTAACCTCCTCATCTTCCTCCTCCACCTCCTCAGATGAGCTACTCAGATGCGTGCCTCTGGGTTCACACCAAGTTGGATGTGCAACCTCATCATCATCCAATGTGTTATCCCATTCCTTGCCCTCAGAGTCACCCTCCTCTTCTTCTTGCCCTGACAGCACAGTACAGTCAAGGGTCAGCAAGCTGCTCAGACCCAACCCCCCCCTATATGGAGAAGAATATCTGCCCCAAACAATTTTAAGCTGAGATGCAGTCTGCTTTATATACCTATGTTAAGTTTATCAGGTCTGTGTACCCCTGTGTGGAGAACAATATGTGCATGAAAAAAATATTTTCACTAGAGTATAACTATTGTAAAGGAGACCAAAATCTCTTCCACTGCAGCCAACCCAGCACATGGAGACCCAATCAGGAGTGTTCACATTTCCCTAAATTAGGGCCTAATACCACCGAAGTGGCATCAATTTCAATACAGCAGAAATAGTGTAATTAGGACTGACACTTCTTCCCCTACAGCCAACAAAGTAGATGGAGACCCAATCAGGAGTGTTCCCATTTGAAAACATTTGGGCCTAATACCACCAAAGTGGCATCAATTTCACTAGAGTATAAGTAGTATAATGGGGACCGACACCTCTTCCACTACAGCCAACCCAGCAGATGGAGAGGAGACCCAGTCAGGATTCCCCATATTTCCAAAAATTACTGGCAAACCCCAACAAAGTGGCATCAATTTCAGTACAGTAGAAATTGTACAATTAGCAACGACACCTCTTCCACTACAGCCAACCCAATAGACGGAGACCCAATCAGGATTCCCCACATTTCCAAAAATTAGTGGCAGACACCACCAGCAAAGTGGCATCAATTTCACCAGAGTAGAAGTAGTATAATGGGGACCGAAACCTCTTCCACTACAGCCAACCCAATAGATGGAGACCCAATCAGGAGTGTTCACATTTGAAAACATTTGGGCCTAAAACCACCAAAGTGGCATTAATTTCACCAGAGTGTAACGCCTCAAAGCCCTCGCCCTGGGAAGATGGGGACTCGGAGATGGGTCCAGATGTTGTAGAGATGGGGTGCAGCAGTGGCCCGGACCCGCTCCGTGCCCAGGGCTGTCACATTAAAAATGGTGTTGTGGGCTTATCTGGGTTGAGTGGCTGATTCCGACTACGCCACCTGTGGCACCTGGTGATGAGCCACCAGCGCCGCCGCAGTCCACCGAGGCCTGGTGTTATAGCGGCCAAAGTTCTTACTACTCCCCACAGGCAGAGCAAGGCCTCGGGGTAGCCGGAGCAGGGGTAGACGGGGTTTATGTCCAGGAGGTCTGGTGCCACGTAAAACAGTGTGATGCTGAATAACGAGTCCGGAGGCCATAGGGGTGAACTTCCAAGGCTTTACTCATAATGTAAATGGCAGTAGGAAGGCGATTCCCTGCTCCTGCGGAGTTCTGCGGTCACCAGAGATGCGGGGGGTCCGACTACCTCCGATTAAGTCCAGCATTACATCAGGACCCTGCACCAGAGTGTTCCTAGACAATGGACCTAGTCCTTTCCTGTCCGTGTAGGTGTGAATAGGCCGGGTCTCCCTCTGAACTCCTCTCAGAACAAGGGTACGGGTGGCAGCGCCATTCTTCCCGTTCCCGATGGGATCCTCAGGGCCTACCGGGCTTCCCTGAACAGGAAGTAGAGTTGCAGGGTCAGGTGTCGGGGGCCGGTCCCCTCTTGCAGCCAGAATCCCTCTGAATAGATCAGGTAGGCGAGGACAGGTGGCGTACACCGCTCCGTCTGCATCCTCCCCGGGACCCATTTGCGATGGAGCCACACTCTAGAGCTCCGGGCCTTCTTGCTCATGGTCCTTGACCGGGCTGAGATATTCCTTATCTCCCGCCCGCCCATCGTCCCAAGACCTAGGGACTAGGGCCGTGTCCCCGTCCTCTGCAGGTCCACACAGGATCCACGCTCAGGGAGGGAGATCACGATCTGACACCAGTCAGGGTACCGTCATAGTACAGCCGAGTACTGTCAGGGAGCCGTGATTGCAGTCGAGAACAATAGTCGAGAACCCAGAGCCAAGATGGCAATCTATTAAATATTCAATTTAAGGTGTCACTAACATGTGAGTCCTCCACCCTCACCCACTAACTGGTTCCTATCACTTTTGTGTTCCCAGTCTCCCGGCAACCAGGAGGGCAGCACCTAGTGCATTCTACCCCCCTCTGGTGGGAGAAGTGTGGTGTTGGATGCAAAGGTTGGGTCACGACTATCACACTGTTCTTACCTCAGAGGAGGAACACTACACTCCATTAGAGAAGTGCAGCATCCCTGTGGCGGTCGAACCCTCAGGGGCGCCACAAGAGTATAAGTAGAATAATGGGGACCGACACCTCTTCCACTACAACCAACCCAATAGATGGAGACCCAATCAGAATTCCCCACATTTCCAAAAATTACTGGCAGACACCAACAAAGTGACATCAATTTCAGTACAGTATAATTTGTACAATTAGGAACGACACCTCATCTACTACACCCAACCCAATGGATTGAGAAACCAAATCTGTATTCTCCACATTTCAAAAAATTAGGGCCTAAAACCTGCAGCCACAGCAAGAGCAGGCACACAAGCCATATCACAGACTGCAATTCTGCAAGATCAATGCAGCAAACGAAAAACTACAACATCACCTACTCTGTACAGTCTGCAAATGGGGTGCAAAAGTCGTTTGAGTTCTATGACTTATTCATCTTGATGAAAGTTAGGCAGTCAACACTTTCATGGGACAGCTGGGTGCGCTTATCCATCAGGACACCACCAGCAGCGCTGAAGACACGTTCTGAGAGAACGCTGGCTGCCGGGCATGATAAAACCTCCAAGGCGTGAGAGGTGAGCTCAGGCCATTCATCCATTTTTCAAGACCAAAATGTAAAAAGGTCAAAACCCTCACTGATGGTATTCGTATGGAGATTTAGATAGTCCTCCACCATCCTCTCCAGTTGTTCACCACGTGTCAGACTTGTACTCTGTTGTGCTGGTGCATGAGCTGGTCTAAAAAATGTGTGAAAGGACTCCCAGAAATTGGTTCTGCCACTTACTCTGCTGCTGCTGCTAATGTTTTGGCGTTGACAAACTGACGCGAAGGTTGAAAGACTACAGCTGCGATGCACACTGTGTGCCTCACTCTTATCTTGGGGAAAAGCTCTAATAGATCTATATCTCTTAAAAGCTTGTTTCGATACTCCAACATTAGCGTGTCCCTTTCCAGGGCGGGAAGCATCTGGCAAAATTTACTCTTATAACGTGGATCTAACAGAGTGGCAACCCAGTAGTCAGCATTACTTCGAATCCTAACTATACAGGGATCATGTTGCAGAAAGTGCAGCAAGAAGGCACTCATATGTCGGGCTCTTCCAGGTGGTCCAAAGCCAGACTCTATTTTTGGCTGTGTAACACTGATGCTTGTTTCCTCCGCCCTCTCTTGCCAACCACATTCAACAGAGAGGGGATGATTATCCTCTTCATCTTCTGACTGTTGCTCACCCATCACCTCTTCCTCCTCCATTTGTTCCTCAGCTCTTGCACCTTCACTAAACAGTATGTCTGACATCACCAAACCCAATCGATCACAGGAAGCCACCATCACTTGGCATCCGCCTGTGTGATGACAGTCTGGAACTTTGAGACATTATTATCCCTTCCGCATCCTCTGCTTCTTCTGGGACAACCACCTCCTGCCGCACGCTATTCAAAGTCTGATCCAGCATGCAGATGACCAGAATAGTGATGCTGATGATGGCATCGTCAGCGCTAACTAGTTTAGTAGCCATTTCAAAACTGTGCAGAAGGGTGCAGAGGTCCTTAATCTGTGCCCACTCCGTAAACGTGATATGCCCCATGTCCGTACTGCGTTGGCCCAGGCTATATGACATGACATACTGCGTCAGGGCCCGTTCCTGCTGCCACAGTCGCTGCAACATGTGCAGAGTGGAATTCCACCAAGTCGATGTCATGAGGGCTGCGAATGGCGGAAGTGAGCACACAGCTTCCGTACTTTCTGAAGCAGCTCATCCAGGCCGGGATAGTGGCAAGAAAATCGCTGTACCACCAGGTTGAGTATGTGAGCCATAGAAGGCACGTGTGTGGGTTCGCCTTGGCGTAGGGCCAACAGGTTTGCACCGTTATCGCACACGGCCTTCCCTGGCTCCAGGTTCAGCGGAGACAGCAATTGCCGAAACTGAGCCTGGAGACCTGTCCACAACTTTTCAGCTGTATGACTGTGATCTCCAAGGCATATTAATTTGAAGACTGCCTGATTGCGCTGAGCCCTGGCTGCACAGTAAGGAGGTGGTGTTGATTCGCGCTGCACTGTTGGAACGAGTGTCTCGTTAAGGCAGAGGTTGATTGCGCAGGTGGAGGCCCTAGAGGAGGGGGAGGACACAGGAAATACAGAGGTTTGTTCTGCAAGCCTTGGGGATTCCAAGATTTGTGGAGCAGCCCCTTCCCCGTCTGTCCCCACAGCCAGCAGAGTCACTCAGTGCCCTGTCAGCGAGATGTAACGCCCTTGGCCATGCTTACCCGTCCAGGTGTCTGTGGTGAAATGCACCCTGGCAGATATAGATTTAGTCAAGGAATGGGTGATGTTGTCTGTGAGATGCTGTTGTAGCGCAGGCACAGCTTTCTTAGAGAAGTAATGGCGACTGGGCAGCTGGTACTGGGGGACTGCGACGGCCATCAGCTTCCAGAAACCGTCTGTATCTACTAGGCGGAAAGGCAGCATTTCCGTAGCCAACAGATTGGAGATGGTGGAGTTCAACCTCTTAGCTTTGTCATGTGTAGGATGAAACAATCTTTTACGTGACCACAACTGCGGGATCGAGGGCTGGCTGCGGTGCTGAGAGAGGGCGGAGTACAGTGAACCAGACAAACTGCTGGACTGAGGTGCAGATGTTACAGTGGATGGAGAAACATGCGGTGTGCTCGGTGAAACAAACACAGCAGGCGTGTCCGCTTCTGTTACAGCTGACGGGCTGTCACTCAGCCTGACTGGAACGGGTAGACAACCAGAAGTTTTGCGGTGGGAGACCTGCGTGACAATACTTGGCACGGTAACAGAGGAGGAGGAAGAAGCAGTGGATGTGATTGATGGGGCAGCTGATGGTTGTTGAAGTCCGCTGGTCTGCATTACAGCACAGTGAGATTCCCAGCGTAACGCATGTTGTTTGAGCACTTTTTCCCTCTTTTTCGCAAATCTGGCAGATAACATGAGTTGGCTCATCCTTTGCGGTCTCAAAAAAGGCCCAGGCTAGGCAACCCTTGCCGCAACTGCGAGCAGCAGACCTGTGACCGCTGCTGGCCACAGCTACGGTTGTGGCTAAGGATGAAGTGCTCCTCGTGCATGTATCACTCTGTGACTCCGACGTAGGGCGGAAGGTAACCTCCTCGTCTTCCTCCTCCACCTCCTCAGATGAGCTACTCGGCTGCGTGTGACGCACCCCTTGGGCCGTGGGGTACTCGGTAGCCAGGCCAGTCGGTGCAGGGGATGTCACAGTGGCGGTGACCCGGTCCGTGACCCAGGGCGGTCAATAAAAGGGGAATTATTGAAAGGGGATTATAGTTTTAATATAAATGGTCGTAACGCCACCTGTGGTATGCGGCTATATGGGGCCTCCGCTGCGGAGCAGGTCCTCTGGAGTTGATGATGACGCAGCAGAGTTGGTTCAGCTCTCCACAGGCAGAGCTTAGCTCCAGGGCAGGAAGTAGTGATGTTATAGATGTTGCTGTGCAGTGTAGTGCAGGGGATGGTGCAGATAATGACCAGTCCACAACTTAATGGCGGTTTCCTCTTATCTTTACTTGCGGTGGTTAGGCAGACCGGGGCACGGGTATTAGCTGGTAGTAGAGGTCCGGGCGGCCTGGAAGCAAGTTGGCAATCTACCTCACCAGGTGAAGTTGTAGGCCTTCCCTTTGTGCTAATCTCTTTGGCCCTGCTGCTTATAGCTGTGCTGCGGCCCTCGTCCCTGAGTAAAACGTCTTTGTGCTCACCCGTATGGCAGGCAGCTCGGGCCTTGCTGACGTGTCGCTCCCACGTGACGGTGCTGGGCCCTCTGTGCTGCGGAGCCTCCGGGCGTCTGATGGGGCCAGGAGACCTGCAGTCTCCTGCCCTCCGGATTCTGCTGCTGGGCCTTCAGTGCCCCACAGCCTCGGACTCCGGTGTCCGGTTCTTCTACGTTCCTCTTTGGGGTGAGCTGCCGTGCAGCTCCACTCCCCAGGTCTTTCCTCGTCGCTGTCCTGTATTCAACTCCTCACTAACTCTAACTAACCCCGCCTCCACATCCCAGTTGCTAAGGGGAGGAGCTCCCCTTGCTGGTCTGGAGCCAGGAAAGTGTTGCATGCTAGTATACCTGACTAGGGGACCCCTGCTTGCTTCCAGGCATGGCATCACCCCTCGTGAGGGAGGCAATGCCACTGTGGCAACCGGACCCCTGGGGTGCCACATTCCCCCCTAGTTAAATTCAGTACTCCCAGACAGAAGATACCTTTTTGAATCAACAATTAACAATAATAACAATTCACATTACAAACAGTTCACAAAGTCTCAAAAAGCAAAAATCACAAAAACCAAACTAGAATTGAGAGCAGTCTTTACGCCACCATCCGGATAACTGAAATTTGGCTGGTGGAAACCGCATCAACCCACTTTGTGTATCGTCCCTGGGCGTGGCTTCAGGGCACTCTGTCGTTGGGCCTGGTCTTCGGCCATGCCTGCGGTTTATTTTCAAGGCCACTTACTAACTATTTTCAATATTGTCCTGACCACACCTAGTCCTGTGGTCCGATTGTCCATAAATTTAACAACTATAAATATCCAAGATTATTTAACGGTTACAACTATATATAACATACACTTTAGTTCCTCCAGCGGGCAGGGAGCTGACCTTTAGTACTTCGGGTCGATCTACGTAGTACATTTGTTGTCACTGACCTACCCTGGTCCCTAGTGTCTACACCTGGTGTGGTGGGTTCAGTGTGAACTACTCTACGGGTAGTCTGAGGTAACACCGGTAGGCTGGGTAATCTCCTACGCAGGGGCGTACATAGAAATCATGGGGCCCCATAGCAAAAGTCTGAATGCCCCCCCCCCCCCAAAAAAGGATCAACAGGTCCTCTTAACTCCAAGCATGCATGAATGCATGTGCTCATGTGCTGAGTTCCTGCTTCCGGCCCGGGCCCTGCACACTGCTGCTCTCGGGCTGGAAAGCTATGTCAGCCAGGAGGCGTAACGTTCCTATGCAAATCCAGGCAAAGCATTCAGCAGGCAGCAGACCAGGAACCAGGAAGGAAGAAGATTAGTGTAACATACCTGATGGCGGACTTGCATGGTGCACCATCTCTCACTATGCAAGATCGCAAACTTGATCTTCAGTCCAGTCTGCTAGCCTGGCTTCTATTCATGCTGTCTGTTTGTCTCTGTTCTGACTGCTTAGGGCGGCGGCCTGGTTACTTCCTGTTTCTTGTCGCTGCTGTGGGCACACCCCTAATGCGTCCTCAGCCTATTGCTGTCTGTCACTGGATATTTAAACCAGCTCCACATGGAAGCTGATGCCTGAGCAACTTTATCATTCAGTGTGCTCCTTGACTCTGAATGTGCCAGGTCCTGTTCTGTGTTTTCTTGCCTGTCTGTCCGCCTTCCTGGAGGCTGTATTTCCAGGCCAGTCTGAACACGCTCCTAGCCTGTTCGTCTCGCCTTCCTGGGGGCTGTATTTCCAGGCCAGTCTGAACACGCTCCTAGCCTGTTTGTCCTGCCTTCTGGGGGCCGCATACCCAGACCCGCTCCTGTATCTCGCTGCAGTGTCAGTTCCTGTCTGAACACTCAGTTCCTGTCTGAACACTCTTCTAGTCTGTTACCTGTTTTTCTCTATTTCCGTACCTTCCCTTTTTCTGCAGAGTCTGAACCTGCACCTAACTCCTACTCGTTGTCGCTGTACTTCCGTTTGTGAGTTTAGAGTCCACTCGCTACTTCATTGCAAGTATCTTGTGTGTATCTGGTTCTGCCTTTCCCTTCCTGTCTGTTCCGTGTGAACAGAGCCCTGTCCCCTCTGCTCTGCCTTTGCTCACCGCTCTGGCGGTTCCTGCCCGCTCTGCCTTGCTCACCACTCTGGCGGTTCTTGCCTGCACTGCCTTGCTCACCGCTCCGACGGTTCTTGCCTGCTCCGCCTTGCTCACCGCTCCGGCGGTTCTTGCCTGCTCTGCCTTGCTCACCACTCCGGCGGTTCTTGCCTGCTCTGCCTTGCTCACCGCTCCGGCGGTTCTTGCCTGCTCTGCTTTGCTCACCGCTCCGGCGGTTCTTGCCTGCTCTGCCTTGCTCACCGCTCCGGCGGTTCTTGCCTGCTCTGCCTTGCTCACTGCTCTGGCGGTTCTTGCCTGCTCTGCCTTGCTCACCGCTCCGCGGTTCTTGCCTGCTCTGCCTTGCTCACCGCTCCGGCGGTTCTGGCCTGCTCTGCCTTGCTCACCGCTCCGGCGGTTCCTCTCTGCTCCGCCTTGCCCACCGCTCCGGCGGTTCTGTTCCTGAATCCCAGTCTGTACTGGACCCTATCCAGCCTGTGCTCCAACCTGCTAGTACCTCTCCGTCTGCACGCCAGCCGTACTTGTCCGTACCCCCCTGTCTGCATACCAGCCGTGCCTGCCAGTATCCTCCTGTCTGCACTCCAGCCGTGCCTGCCAGTGCCCACCTGTCTGCATGCCAGCCATGCCTGCCAGTGCCCACCGGTCTGTGTGCCAGCCTAGCCTGCCTGTTCCTGTATTCCCCGGTGTGGGTCAACAGCCGTGTCCGGGGTCTGGCCTGGAGTAGCACCTGGTCCCTCTGCTCGGTTCCTCCCTGGTGCACGGCGTCGTAGCCGTCGTGCGACCTTGGTCGGATCGGGTTGATACTTAGTTACGCCCCTCCAGGCATTCTCTGGTTCATGGCACAGTGGAATCACTAAATGACGCACACGCCAGTCAGCCTGGGCGTGTGCATAGCAATTAGAAGAAGGTATACGGCGGCCGGCGCTTACATTTAATTAAAGGGGTACAGCACTGTCAGCACAGCACAGCCGCCGGACCGCAGCAGCTGTCGCAGGCCCCCTCACCCGCCGGGCCCCATAGCGGTCACGTGGTCTGTCGCCATTGGCGGTACACCACTGCTCCTACGAATTCTTTGGCTCACCCTGGGTACGACAGGTTCACTGCTAGCAGAATGTAGATTCTCCTGATCTGCTGCTGATGAAGCATCTGTCTCTGGGGCCAATTGGTCTCTCTGCTGTTCTAGAGCCTCTGCAGCTTCCGGTGAGGCCGCTTGGAGAAAGGTCATCAAATCTTTTAATCCCGAACCAACATGGATTCATGAGGAATCGCTCCTGCCAAACAAACCTGATTGACTTCTACGAGGAGGTTAGCTCTCGAGTAGATCAGGGGGAACCAGTGGATGTCGTGTATCTCGACTTCTCAAAAGCGTTCGATAGCGTGCCACATAATAGGTTGGTATACAAAATGAGAATGATGGGGCTGGGCGAAAATGTCTGCAAGTGGGTAGCTAACTGGCTAAAGGATAGAAGGCAGAGGGTGGTTATAAATGGAATATACTCAGATTGGGTAAGCGTCACTAGTGGGGTACCACAGGGGTCTGTACTAGGCCCAATGTTATTTAATATCTTTATTAACGACATAGTCAACGGGATAAATAGTAAAATATCAATATTTACAGATGACACAAAGTTATGTAAAACAATTAATAGAAAAGAGGACCGTGCAGACCTACAGAGGGATTTGGATAAGCTGGGTAGGTGGAGCATTAAATGGCAAATGAGGTTTAACGAGGAGAAATGTAAGGTCATACATATGGGAAGGAAAAATGGAAGTCACCAGTACTCACTGAATGGGAAATCATTGGGGAATTCAGAGATGGAGAAGGACTTGGGCATCTTGATTGATAGCAAACTAAATTGGAGTGCCCAAAGTCAGGCGGCTGCTGTAAGGGCAAACAGGGTAATGGGATGTATCAGAAGAGGTATAGCTGCAAAGGAGGAGAACATTGTTCTTCCACTGTACAAAGCACTGGTCAGACCACACTTGGAATACTGTGCTCAGTTATGGGCCCCAATATATAGAAAGGATAGAAATGAGCTTGAAAAGGTACAAAGGAGGGTGACAAAATTAATAAGGGGAATGGAGGGACTGCAATACCCAGAGAGGCTGGCAAAACTAGGACTATTCAGCCTGGAAAAGAGAAGGTTGAGGGGGGACATAATAAATGTGTACAAATATGTTAGGGGACAGTATAGAGATCTTGCCCGGGATTTGTTCAAAAGGAGGGATATTACGGTAACAAGAGGGCATTCACTAAGACTGGAAGAGAAAAGGTTCCAGCACCAGCATAGGAAGGGGTTCTTTACGGTAAGAGCAGTGAGAATATGGAATTCACTGAGTGAGGAGACGGTAATGTCGGATTCACTACACCAGTTCAAGCGGGGACTGGATGCATTTCTAGATACCAGGCAGATTTCTGCATATACTTAAAAATAAAATAAAATAGTAGGTTGATACAGGGATTTATTCTGACTGCTGGTTTCAGAGTCGGGAGGGAATTTTTCCTCAGGTGAAGATTGGCCAAATCATTTGGGGTTTTTGCCTCCTCTGGATCAACTTTAGCAATTACAGAACTAACAGGTCGAACTTGATGGACGCAAGTCTTTATTCGGCTTTACTAACTATGTAACTATGTAACTATGTAACCGGTACCACAATTGCTCTGTTCACCGGCATCCAAGACCCGGGAAATGCTCCAAGGACTGTCTGTACCGTTTCCTCCACTTCTTCTATGGGCTGAGGGCTGTCTTGGTCTTTTTCTTTGTGTTTCAACTGTTCAGGACATATCTTCAGGTGGTCTCTTGAGACTGCCGCTGAAGTTTCTCCTCCATCTTTACTGATGAGGCACACTTTGGTGTTATCGTAATTCGAGGGTAGGACGGTGTATGGCTCAACCTCCCACTGGTCATCTAATTTATGGATTCGTCTCTTTCTCTTGAGTACCTGTTCTCCAGGTGATAAGGGAACGGCAGGCACGTGCTGATTGTAAGTTTTCTCCTGCTTCTGTCTCGCCGGGGACAAACTTCTCTCCACTCATTCTTGCACCTTGCGGTATTGTTGCTGCCGCTCGGTATCCCAATCCGCATCTCGTGATGCCGTCTCTGGTGTTAAAACTCCGATGTCTAAGTCAATGGGTAGCTTACCAGGTCTTACTCTCATCAAGTAAGCGCGTGTACAGTTGGTGGAGTTCACCGGGATATCGTTATATAGGTCCACCAAATCTGGTAACCTCTCTGGCCACAGGCTACGTTCTTCAAGGGGCAACGTCTTCAACAGGTCTATTAGCACTTGGTTCATCTTCTCGCACAACCCATTGGTCTGGGGATGATACGGCGTCGTCCTTATTTTCTTGCAGCCGTACAAGTTACAGAATTCCTGAAGTACTTCTGCTTCGAAGGCTGGACCTTGGTCAGTAAGGACTCGTTCAGGGTAACCGTGCGGGCGACAAAAGTGTTGTTGAAATGCTTTGGCTGCCGTCTGAGTCATCTGATCTTTCACTGGCACTACTACCAAGAACCGGGAGTAGTGGTCTACTATGGTGAGAGCGTAGACATAGCCTGACCGGCTTGGGGCTAGCTTCATGTGGTCCAAGTCTACCATTTCAAGTGGTTGTTTGGTGATTATGGGTTGCAGGGGAGCCCTCTGGCTATCACGGTCTTCCGTCTCAGGTTGCATGGACCACATTCTCGACACCATCTCTCGATTGCTTTCCTCATGCCAAACCAGTAGAATTGCTCACGTAGCAGGACTTCCAACTTCTTCCACCCGAAGTGTCCTGCTCCATCGTGGTACGCTTCTAAGACCATTGGCGCATCCCGCCTCCCGACTACCACCTGCCAGACCAGTTCGTGTGTCCGGGAGTTGATACTTCTTCGACACAGATTTCCCTCGTAGATGAACAGCTTGCCCTTCTCCTTCCACAACTGTTGGGTCTCCTGTGGAGCATCTGGATCAGGGTGCGAGTCAGCTTGTGTCAGCAACTCCTTGACTAAGTGGACAGCCGGGTTGCTATCCTGAATCTCTGCCCATCCATGGTGGGGCAATGGGTTGAATGTGGCCTCTCTGTTGGCGGAGCGCTTGTCCCTCACACAGTGGGAGCACTGGGTCACCCCGTGACGATGGAAAGCGGATAGCTCTATCTCCTCCAGGTCTTCTCCCCCATCTGGCAAGTTGGGCATCCTGGACAGCGCATCAGCATTTGTGTTTTTATGCCCTGTCCGATACTTGATGGTAAACTCGTAGTTAGTCAGTCGGGCCATCCATCGTTGCTCTAGGGCACCAAGCTTCGCAGTCTCCAGGTGCGTCAGCGGGTTGTTGTCCGTGAAGACTGTAAATTTGGAGGAGGCGAGATAGTGTTTGAAGCGCTCTGTTACAGCCCAGACAATGGCTAAAAACTCCAACTTGAAGGAACTATGGCTGTCGGGGTTCCTTTCTGTGGGCCGGAGATTCCTGTTGGTGGCGTAGGCAATCACTCTCTCTCTGCCTTGCTGAACCTGGAACAGCACCGCTCCCAATCCCACGTTGCTGGCATCCGTATGAAGTATAAAGGGTTGGCCATAGTCGGGGTAGGCCAGGACTTCGTCTCCAGTAAGAGCCATTTTCAGTCGAGTGAAAGATTCATCTTCTGGTTTGCACGGAGGTTTCGGGTTTTTGGCCTTCTTGGACTGGCCCACTAAGAGGTCCTGCATATGTGCCGCTATCTTGGTGAAACCCTTGATGAATCTGTTGTAGTAGCCTACCAGCCCGAGGAACTGCCGCACTTCCTTGATAGTGGAGGGTCTTGGCTAGTCCTTGATCACAGTGACTTTTTCAGGGTCTGGTGCTACACCTTCGGCGCTTACCACGTGACCTAGGTTCTGCACCTTGGGCTTTAACAGGTGGCACTTGGTCGCCTTTACCTTCAGGCCAAAACCAGATAGGGCTGACCGGTTCTTCTACGTTCCTCTCTGGGGTCAACTGCCGTGCAGCTCCACTCACCTGGTCTTTCCTCGTCGCTGTCCTGTATTCAACTCCTCTCACTAACTCTAACTAGCCCGCCTCCAGATTCCAGTTGCTAAGGGGAGAAGCTCCCCTTGCTGGTCTGGAGCCAGGAAAGTGTTGCATGCTAGTATACCTGACTAGGGGACCCCTCCTTGCTTCCAGGCATGGCATCACCTCTTGTGAGGGAGTCAATGGCACTATGGCAACCGGACACCTGGGGTGCCACACGTGACTCTGGGTTCACACCAAGTAGGATCTTCAACCTCGTCATCATCCAATATGTTATCCCATTCCTCGCCCTCACTGTGACCCTTCTCCTCTTTTGGCCCTGACAGCACAGTACAGTCCACATGAGCCACAGGTATCTGAGTCTCATCAGGATCACCTCCCTCCTTGTTGGTTAACGTCTGGTGACGAGGGTCAGGAACCTGCTCGGATCCTACTCCGTCCTGCCCCGAATGCAACCTAAATAAATGTTGGGCATCGGTGCAGATGCTTCCCTCCTCTTCTTAACTCTGTGACTGTTTGGAGTACACTTCTGATGCCCATGGTATAGAATGGGTGAACAGTTCTACAGACTTGCCCATCTGTGGTTCGCTACTGTCAGTTGGGCGCTCCACAAACTCCCCCCCCCCATACTTCTGTTATCATCACCCATATTATAGCTTTCCAATTACCTGTTACCACTCATACTATCTGCAGTATTCACTTGCAGCTCCATTCTTCAGCTGGCAGAGCAGATTAGGAGCCCTAGCGCAGCGGGCTATGTGCCTAGATTGTCTACACACAGCAACTTGAACAAGTATCCAAGTTCTAGTCCTCCATGGTTCATTATGATTAACATTAGACCCACATTTTATTATGTTTAAAAGAAAAGATTTTGTAATCATTATTTACATATTTTACATCACTTTGTACTTCCTTTCTCTGTTTGAGCCAATGTTCATGTGAATTATGATTTTAGATGTGTTTCCAACAATGATAAGATTTTCTTCCTTTTTTTTTTTCTCTCTTTTTGGCAGTTTTTTTCTTCACTCCATGTGCTAGCATGTGCGTATATATACCTTCCATGTTGTAACAAGTAGCAGCTATGTACCTGAAGAAGTGGACGTGACGTCCACGAAACGCGTAGTCTTTTATAGCTCTTACAGTCTCCAATAAATGCTGGGAACATTATCCATCTCTGGCATATATATATATATTTTTTCATGGAGGAGCGCGGTTATTAATGGCACCTTTTTCATCTCTATACTATACTACAGTTAGGCACTTAGACAGTTGTGATGTGGGGGGAAGCATGGGTAATTGGGGTGCCACCTCTGTGGACTGTACTGCGTGTGATGCTGAGGTGGAGGAAGAAGAGGAGAGGCTACTGAGCTTGCCATCCACTGGAGCACCTGCTCCTTCTGGCCCTTATCAACAAGTCGTATCGCTGTGCGGCTGCCTAAGAAAGGGAGTGGAGTAGGCCGTCCAGTAACAGAAGTTGTCAGTTGTCTTTGGATAGGATCTGTTTGTGTTGGTTCACTAGTGCTTTCACTAACATTACCACCTACCCCACGTACACCTTGAACACCAAGCCTATTCCCCCTTCCACCACGCCCTCTCTTTTTCCCACTCATGTTGCTCAGATACTGTAGCTCACTGTGTCACGCATACCTAGCTCCAAGCTAACCAAGCTGTCTGAAGAGCTCACTGTGTCACCTATACCTAGCTTCAAGCTCACCAAGCTGTCTGAAGAGCTCACTGTGTTACCCATACCTAGCTCCAAGCTCACCAAGCTGTCAGAAGAGCTCACTGTGTCACGCATACCTAGCTCCAAGCTAACCAAGCTGTCTGAAGAGCTCACTGTGTCACCTATACCTAGCTCCAAGCTCACCAAGCTGTCTGAAGAGCTCACTGTGTCACCTATACCTAGCTCCAAGCTCACCAAGCTGTCTGAAGAACTCACTGTGTTACCCATACCTAGCTTCAAGCTCACCAAGCTGTCAGAAGAGCTCACTGTGTTACCCATACCTAGCTCCAAGCTCACCAAGCTGTCTGAAGAGCTCACTGTGTCACGTATACCTAGCTCCAAGCTCACCAAGCTGTCTGAAGAGCTCACTGTGTCATCCATACCTAGCTCCAAGCTCACCAAGCTGTCAGAAGAGCTCACTGTGTCACGCATACCTAGCTCCAAGCTCACCAAGCTATCTGAAGAGCTCACTGTGTTACCCATACCTAGCTCCAAGCTCACCAAGCTGTCTGAAGAGCTCACTGTGTCACGTATACCTAGCTCCAAGCTCACCAAGCTGTCTGAAGAGCTCACTGTGTCATCCATACCTAGCTCCAAGCTCACCAAGCTGTCAGAAGAGCTCACTGTGTCACGCATACCTAGCTCCAAGCTCACCAAGCTGTCTGAAGAGCTCACTGTGTCACCTATACCTAGCTCCAAGCTCACCAAGCTGTCTGAAGAGCTCACTGTGTCACCTATACCTAGCTCCAAGCTCACCAAGCTGTCTGAAGAACTCACTGTGTTACCCATACCTAGCTTCAAGCTCACCAAGCTGTCTGAAGAACTCACTGTGTTACCCATACCTAGCTCCAAGCTCACCAAGCTGTCTGAAGAGCTCACTGTGTCACCCATACCTAGCTCCAAGCTCACCAAGCTATCTGAAGAGCTCACTGTGTTACCCATACCTAGCTCCAAGCTCACCAAGCTGTCAGAAGAACTCACTGTGTTACCCATACCTAGCTCCAGGCTCACCAAGCTGTCAGAAGAACTCACTGTGTTACCCATACCTAGCTCCAAGCTCACCAAGCTGTCTGAAGAGCTCACTGTGTCACCCATACCTAGCTCTAAGCTCACCAAGCTGTCTGAAGAGCTCACTGTGTCACCTATACCTAGCTCCAAGCTCACCAAGCTGTCAGAAACGCTCACTGTGTCACCCATACCTAGCTCCAAGCTCACCAAGCTGTCAGAAGAACTCACTGTGTCACCCATACCTAGCTCCAAGCTCAACCAGCTGTCAGAAGAGCTCACTGTGTTACCCATACCTAGCTCCAAGCTCACCAAGCTGTCAGAAGAGCTCACTGTGTCACCCATACCTAGCTCCAGGCTCACCAAGCTGTCTGAAGAGCTCACTGTGTCACCCATACCTAGCTCCAAGCTCACCAAGCTGTCTGAAGAGCTCACTGTGTCACCTATACCTAGCTCCAAGCTCACCAAGCTGTCAGAAGCGCTCACTGTGTCACCCATACCTAGTTCCAAGCTCACCAAGCTGTCTGAAGAGCTCACTGTGTCACCTATACCTAGCTCCAAGCTCACCAAGCTGTCAGAAGCGCTCACTGTGTCACCCATACCTAGTTCCAAGCTCACCAAGCTGTCAGAAGAACTCACTGTGTCACCCATACCTAGCTCCAAGCTCAACCAGCTGTCAGAAGAGCTCACTGTGTTACCCATACCTAGCTTCAAGCTCACCAAGCTGTCAGAAGAACTCACTGTGTCACACACATCTAGCTCCAAGCTCACCAAGCTGTCTGAAGAGCTCACTGTGTCACCCATACCTAGCTCCAAGCTCACCAAGCTGTCAGAAGAGCTCACTGTGTCACCCATACCTAGCTCCAAGTTCACCCAGCTGTCAGAAGAACTCACTGTGTTACCCATATCTAGCTCCAAGCTCACCAAGCTGTCAGAAGAACTCCCTGTGTCACACACATCTAGCTCCAAGCTCACCAAGCTGTCTGAAGAGCTCACTGTGTCACCGATACCTAGCTCCAAGCTCACCAAGCTGTCAGAAGAGCTCACTGTGTCACCCATACCTAGCTCCAAGCTCACCAAGCTGTCAGAAGTGCTCACTGTATCACCCATACCTAGCTCCAAGCTCACCAAGCTGTCAGAAGAACTCACTGTGTCACCCATACCTAGCTCCAAGCTCAACCAGCTGTCAGAAGAGCTCACTGTGTCACCCATACCTAGCGCCAAGCTCACCAAGCTGTCTGAAGAGCTCACTGTGTCACCTATACCTAGCTCCAAGCTCACCAAGCTGTCAGAAGAACTCACTGTGTCACCCATACCTAGCTCCAGGCTCACCAAGCTGTCAGAAGAACTCACTGTGTCACACACATCTAGCTCCAAGCTCACCAAGCTGTCTGAAGAGCTCACTGTGTCACCCATAGCAAGCTCCAGGCTCACCAAGCTGTCAGAAGAGCTCACTGTGTTACCCCTACCTAGCTTCAAGCTCACCAAGCTGACTGAAGAGGTCACTGTGTGACCTATACCTAGCTCCAAGCTCACCAAGCTGTCAGAAGAACTCACTGTGTTACCCATACCTAGCTCCAAGCTCACCAAGCTGTCAGAAGAGCTCACTGTGTCACCCATACCTAGCTCCAAGCTCACCAAGCTGTCTGAAGAGCTCACTGTGTCACCTATACCTAGCTCCAAGATCACCAAGCTGTCAGAAGAGCTCACTGTGTCACCCATACCTAGCTCCAAGCTCACCAAGCTGTCAGAAGAACTCACTGTGTCACACACATCTAGCTCCAAGCTCACCAAGCTGTCTAAAGAGCTCACTGTGTCACCCATATCTAGCTCCAAGCTCACCAAGCTGTCAGAAGAACTCACTGTGTCACCCATACCTAGCTCCAAGCTCAACCAGCTGTCAGAAGAGCTCACTGTGTTACCCATACCTAGCTCCAAGCTAACCAAGCTGTCTGAAGAACTCACTGTTACCCATACCTAGCTCCAAGCTCACCAAGCTGTCAGAAGAGCTCACTGTGTCACCCATACCTAGCTCCAAGCTCACCAAGCTGTCAGAAGAGCTCACTGTGTCACCTATACCTAGCTCCAAGCTCACCAAGCTGTCTGAAGAGTTCACTGTGTTACCCATACCTAGCTCCAAGCTCACCAAGCTGTCAGAAGAACTTACTGTGTCACCCATACCTAGCTCCAAGCTCACCAAGCTGTCTGAAGAGTTCACTGTGTCACCCATACCTAGCTCCAAGCTCACCAAGCTGTCTGAAGCGCTCACTGTGTCACGTATACCTAGCTCCAAGCTCACCAAGCTATCAGAAGAGCTCACTGTGTCACCTATACCTAGCTCCAAGTTCACCAAGCTGTCTGAAGAGCTCACTGTGTCACCCATACCTAGCTCTAAGCTCACACAGCTGTCACATGTGGACACTGTCTCTTATGCAAAAGCAAAAAGTATGGTACAAATCCTGATTTAATTAAAATGTTAAAATCCATTGTTCATTATTGAAGATCCATTTAAATCATAGTAGCAACAATGATAAGTCTACTAACCATTGCGTTTCAAAAATAGGCAGTGCTCTTCATCCTAATATACAGTGGGGGAAATAAGTATTTGATCCCTTGCTGTTTTTGTAAGTTTTCCCACTGACTGAGACATGAACAGTGTATAATTTTAAGGGTAGGTTAATTTTAAGATTGAGAGATAGAATATCCCCCCCAAAAATCAAGAAAATCGCATTGTATAAATTAGATAAATGTATTTACATTTTGCAGTGAGAAATAAGTATTTGATCCCCTACAAGCCATTATGAGTTCTGGCTCCTACAGACCAGTTAGACGCTCCTAATCAACTCGTTACCTGCATTACAGACCGCTGTCTTACATAGTCACCTGTATAAAAGACTCCTATCCAGAGAGTCAATTAATCAGTCAGACTCTAACCTCTACAACATGGGCAAGACCAAAGAGCTTTCTAAGGATGTCAGGGACAAGATCATAGACCTGAACAAAGCTGGAATGGGCTACAAAACCATAAGTAAGACGCTGGGTGAGAAGGAGACGACTGTTGGTGCAATAGTAAGAAAATGGAAGAAATACAAAATGACTGTGAATCGACATTGATCTGGGGCGCCCTGCAAAATCTCACCTGGGGTATCCTTGATCATTAGGAAGGTGAGAGGTCAGCCTAAACTACATGGGGGGAACTTGTTAATGATCTCAAGGCAGCTGGGACCACAGTCACCAAGAAAACCATTGGTAACAGATTACGCCTTAAAGGTTTAAAATCCTGCAGTGCCCGCAAGGTCCCCCTGCTGAAGAAGGCACATGTGCAGGCCCGTATGAAGTTTGCCACTGAACACCTGGATGATTCTGTGAGTTATTGGGAGAAGGTGCTGTAGTCAGATGAGACAAAAATTGAGCTCTTTGGAATTAACTCAACTCGCCGTGTTTGGAGGAAGAAGAAGGATGAGTACTACCCTAAGAACATCTTCCCAACCGTGAAGCATGGTGGGGAAAACATTATACTTTGGGGGTGCTTTTCTGCAAAGGGGACATGATGACTGCACCGTACTGAAGGGAAGATGGATGGGATCATGTATCGCAAGATTTTGGCCAACAACCTCCTTTCCTCAGTAAGAGCATTGAAGATGGGTCGTGGCTGAGTCTTCCAGCACGACAATGACTCAAAACATACAGCCAAGGCAACAAAGGAGTGGCTCAAAAAGAAGCACAGTAATGTCATGGAGTGGCCTATCCAGTCTCCAGACCTTAATCCCATAGAAAACTTATGGAGGGAGTTGAAGCTCCGAATTGCCAAGAAACAGGCTCAAAATCTTAATGATTTAAAGATGATCTGCAAAGAGGAGTGGACCAAAACTCCTCCTGACATGTGCGCAAACCTCATCATCAACTACAAACAACGTCTGACTGCTGTGCTGCCAACAAGGGTTTTGCCACCAAGTATTAAGTGTTGTTTGCCAGAGGGATCAAATACTTATTTCTCACTGCAAAATGCAAAAAAATTTATCTGATTTATACAATGTGATTTTCTTGATTTTTTTCGTATATTCTATCTCTCAATGTTAAAATTAACCTGCCCTTAAAATTATAGACTGTTCATGTCTTTGTCAGTGGGCAAACTTACAAAAACAGCAAGGGATCAAATACTTATTTCCTCCACTGTACATAGACAGGTCACAACTAAACACCTCATCCCAGGTCTGTGCAGCGCACGTCTAATAATAGGTTACACGCCATATTTTTTTGGTCTTGTCCATAAACACTGTCCCAAATAAACTATATAGAGTGGTAGCGACAGATCAGTACATGCGGAGCAGCATGAATCCTGTTTTCTACCTTCCGAAATGCTTTGGTTATTAACGTAATTCACGTTGCACTATACTTCTGTGTTATAAATGGAGCTGGAGTGTGGGAGGAAAGCCAGGCAAACATGGGAGAGCACACAAGCTCTGTGCAGATGGTGGGACATGGATTCACACCTAAACAGGTGCCAGGGCATATGGTATCACACATTGGACAGTGTTTTGCATCTTTTGCATCATCAAGGTTTGGACGCTGATAAAACAGTGTAAATCAAGTTCCTGGTTGGTGGTGGAGGATCAAGAGCTTTATTCTGCAGAGCCCTTGTGTAACTGAACTCTGCTGTTTGCTTAGGTGACCCACCCGACAATCCACTTATGTAGTAATCTCATCCATCATTGTGCTAATCAATCTGGTAATTGCATCAGTGTCCGCACATCATCACTGTGTACACGGCACAAGTCCATCTATTTGTGTGATCTCCAGGTGGCTTCATGTAAGATAATTACCTGTGGTGGCCACCTTCTCATTACAGAAAACCATACACCTAGCAGATCATTACTTATGAAGAGTGGACATCTTCTTTGCAGTGTCCATGTCTCTAGGCTTGAAGTGGTCATCTCCTTCTCATCATTCATCCAAGAAATGGTCATATTCGTTTTAACGATCTTTTATCTTTACATAAAATAGTTGTCTTCCCACCATTGTCAGTCTGTCCCGCTCTTACATGAAGCGGTCATCTTCCCACCATTGTCAGTCTGTCCCGCTCTTACATGAAGCGGTCATCTTCCCACCATTGTCAGTCTGTCCCGCTCTTACATGAAGCGGTCATCTTCCCACCATTGTCAGTCTGTCCCGCTCTTACATGAAGCGGTCATCTTCCCACCATTGTCAGTCTGTCCCACCCCTACATGAAGTGGTCATCTTCCCACCATTGTCAGTTTGTCCCACACTTACATGAAGCGGTCATCTTCCCATCATTGTCAGTGTGTCCCACCCTTATATGAAGTGGTCATCTTCCCACCATTGTCAGTCTGTCCCACCCTTACATGAAGCGGTCATCTTCCCACGATTGTCAGTCTGTCCCACCCCTACATGAAGCGGTCATCTTCCCACCATTGTTAGTCTGTCCCACCCTTACATGAAGCGGTCATCTTCCCACCATTGTCAGTCTGTCCCACCCCTACATGAAGCGGTCATCTTCCCACCATTGTTAGTCTGTCCCACCCTTACATGAAGCGGTCATCTTCCCACCATTGTCAGTCTGTCCCGTCCTTACATGAAGCAGTCATCTTCCCACCATTGTCAGTCTGTCCCGTCCTTACATGAAGCGGTCATCTTCTCACCATTGTCAGTCTGTCCCACCCTTACATGAATCGGTCATCTTCCCACTATTGTCAGTCTGTCCCACCCTTACATGAAGCGGTCATCTTCCCACCATTGTCAGTCTGTCCGGCCCTTACATGAAGTGGTCATCTTCCCGCCATTGTCAGTCTGTCCCACCCTTACATGAAGTGATCATCTTCCCGCCATTGTCAGTCTGTCCCACCCTTACATGAAGAGGTCATCTTCCCATCATTGTCAGTCTGTCCCACCCTTACATGAAGAGGTCATCTTCCCGCCATTGTCAGTCTGTCTCGTCCTTACATGAAGCGGTCATCTTCCCACCATTGTCAGTCTGTCCCACCCCTACATGAAGCGGTCATCTTCCCACCATTGTTAGTCTGTCCCACCCTTACATGAAGCGGTCATCTTCCCACCATTGTCAGTCTGTCCCACCCCTACATGAAGCGGTCATCTTCCCACCATTGTTAGTCTGTCCCACCCTTACATGAAGCGGTCATCTTCCCACGATTGTTAGTCTGTCCCACCCTTACATGAAGCGGTCATCTTCCCACCATTGTCAGTCTGTCCCACCCTTACATGAAGCAGTCATCTTCTCACCATTGTCAATCTGTCCCACCCTTACATGAATCGGTCATCTTCCCGCCATTGTCAGTCTGTCCCACCCGTACATGAAGCGGTCATCTTCCCACCATTGTCAGTCTGTCTGGCCCTTACATGAAGTGGTCATCTTCCCGCCATTGTCAGTCTGTCCCACCCTTACATGAAGTGGTCATCTTTCCGCCATTGTCAGTCTGTCCCACCCTTACATGTAGCCGTCATCTTCCCACCATTGTCAGTCTGTCCCACCCTTACATGAAGAGGTCATCTTCCCATCATTGTCAGTCTGTCCCACCCTTACATGAAGAGGTCATCTTCCCGCCATTGTCAGTCTGTCTTGTCCTTACATGAAGAGGTCATCTTCCCATCATTGTCAGTCTGTCCCACCCTTACATGAAGAGGTCATCTTCCCGCCATTGTCAGTCTGTCCCGCTCTTACATGAAGAGGTCATCTTCCCGCCATTGTCAGTCTGTCTTGTCCTTACATGAAGAGGTCATCTTCCCGCCATTGTCAGTCTGTCTTGTCCTTACATGAAGAGGTCATCTTCCCGCCATTGTCAGTCTGTCTTGTCCTTACATGAAGCGGTCATCTTCCCACCTTTGTCAGTCTGTCCGGCACTTACATGAAGCGGTCATCTTCCCGCCATTGTCAGTCTGTCCCACCCTTACATGAATCGGTCATCTTCCCACCATTGTCAGTCTGTCCAGCCCTTACATGAAGCGGTCATCTTCCCACCATTGTCAGTCTGTCCCGCTCTTACATGAAGCGGTCATCTTCCCACCATTGTCAGTCTGTCCCGCTCTTACATGAATCGGTCATCTTCCCACCATTGTCAGTCTGTCCCACCCTTACATGATGCGGTCATCTTCCCACCATTGTCAGTCTGTCTGGCCCTTACATGAAGCGGTCATCTTCTCATCATTGTCAGTGTGTCCCACCCTTATATGAAGTGGTCATCTTCCCACCATTGTCAGTCTGTCCCACCCCTACATGAAGCGGTCATCTTCCCACCATTGTTAGTCTGTCCCACCCTTACATGAAGCGGTCATCTTCCCATCATTGTCAGTGTGTCCCACCCTTATATGAAGTGGTCATCTTCCCACCATTGTCAGTCTGTCCCACCCTTACATGAAGCGGTCATCTTCCCACGATTGTCAGTCTGTCCCACCCCTACATGAAGCGGTCATCTTCCCACCATTGTTAGTCTGTCCCACCCCTACATGAAGCGGTCATCTTCCCACGATTGTCAGTCTGTTCCACCCCTACATGAAGCGGTCATCTTCCCACCATTGTTAGTCTGTCCCACCCCTACATGAAGCGGTCATCTTCCCACCTTTGTTAGTCTGTCCCACCCTTACATGAAGCGGTCATCTTCCCACCATTGTTAGTCTGTCCCACCCTTACATGAAGTGGTCATCTTCCCACCATTGTCAGTCTGTCCCACCCTTACATGAAGCGGTCATCTTCCCACGATTGTCAGTCTGTTCCACCCCTACATGAAGCGGTCATCTTCCCACCATTGTTAGTCTGTCCCACCCCTACATGAAGCGGTCATCTTCCCACCTTTGTTAGTCTGTCCCACCCTTACATGAAGCGGTCATCTTCCCACCATTGTTAGTCTGTCCCACCCTTACATGAAGCGGTCATCTTCCCACCATTGTCAGTCTGTCCCACCCCTACATGAAGCGGTCATCTTCCCACCATTGTCAGTCTGTCTGGCCCTTACATGAAGAGGTCATCTTCCCATCATTGTCAGTCTGTCCCACCCTTACATGATGCGGTCATCTTCCCACCATTTTCAGTCTGTCTGGCCCTTACATGAAGTGGTCATCTTCCAACCATTGTCAGTCTGTCGTTCCTTTATAAGAAGCATTAGTCTGCCCTGCATTGTCCGTCGCATGAGAGGAAGACGAGGAAGCACCCGTTTATTTTCTGCATTAAGCGACATTATGAATAAGAGCCAAGCAGGATCAAAACTATTGATGTCGCATATTCCTGCACCATTTTATGTCTGTTAATAAACTATTTTCATATCCAGATTACTTTCTACAGTTTATGGGGGTTACACATCTCACTTCACCAGCACCTCGAACTAACAAACTGAGTGCACTCCAATGTCTCTTCCTTTCCCTTACATGAAGCGCTCGTCTTCACTAGTGATGAGCGAATTTGTACAAAATCCAAACTTGCAACTTAAATTCGACATGAATATGACACATTCGGATTCGTTTTCGGAAAGGCGAGCAAAATTTCTTAAGTTCGGGAAAAATCGGCAACGTTCGGTGAATAAATGTGGAAACGAGATTGCGGGGAAACTACAGCGGTTTTAACTGGTTTGCTAGCTTAGTGCTTGTGTATGATGAGCGGGGGGATGTAGTAGATGAGTGGGGGGGCTGGTGATAGCTCAGAACAGGTCAGATCAGGGGCGCGCTTGTAATTTTTATTTATTTTTTCTTCCTGTAGGTGGTAACTTTAAGTCAGGAAAGCGCGGCTAGCCAATCAGAGCACAGGAAGCAGACACAAGGGCTTCGACAATTGGCTGCCGAATTCACATGTCTTCCCTATATAAAAAGCGGCCATGTTCCCTCGGCGCCATTTTATGCATGTCACTGCTGGAGACAGACGCTGCTCAGTGTGCTCCTCCTGTGTAATGAGAGATATTAGCTAGATAGATGGGCGCTTGTGTGGAAGTCAGATAGTGTAGATAAGTCCTGGGTTGTGTACCCGTTCAGTCAACCTTGCAGCACTTTTGTGCAATTACTGAGATTCTGACAGACAGAGCAGGGCCTATGGCATAGAGCAGTGTTGTGCACCGGTTGTACTGTCTGCGCTCCATGCACACCTTCAATCTATTTTTGCACTTGCTAATGTGATAAAGCTAGCAAGTAAGCAAGCAAGTAAGCCCTTGTAGGCCACTTTTTGATTGTGTGGGGCTGAAATTCAGCTGTCTGCAGAGCTTGTCAGTGCAGAGCACAAAAACCTTTTTTTTTTTTTTTTTTTTCATTTGCTAATGTGATAGTGCATGCTGTGTTAGCCCAGTTTGTCATTTTTTTGGTGGGTGAACTAAAAGCCACCTACTATCTTAGTGGCGGTGAACTTCAGCTGTTTTAAGAGTAAAAAAATAGATTTTTTCTCTTGCTAGGCAGAGTCCACAAAAGATTTTTTTGTGTCGCAAACGTGATCCAGTCTGCTAAAAGCCACCTACTATTTTAATGGCAGTGAAATTCAGCTGTATGCAGAGCTCATGCCGAGTAAAAAAAATATTTTTTTACTGTGACTAAAGTGATACAGCCGGCTAGATCGGAGTTTGAAATATCTTGGAGCATATATTCTATGTTATACTGGCCTCATCCAAAGTCAAAAAATACTTTCTTCTGTTACTAACGTCATACACTAGGGGACATCTCAAGATGCCAAGGGAGGGTGGTTCACTGCGATCGAGGGGGATTGGTGATACCAGAAAAACTGTTAGTGAAGGTTCAAGAGGCGAGGAACAAATGGAAGAGGAAGAGGTGATGGGCGAGCAACAGCCAGGAGATGAAGAGAATAATCATCCCCTCTCTGTTCCTGTTTGGCGGGTGGGGACGGAGGAAGCAAGAATCAGAATTACCAAGCCACCAACACAGTACGGACATGAACCTCAGGAAAGAGCCCAAGATATGAGTGTGTTCTTGCTGCACTATCTGCAACATCATCCCCGTATAGTTATAATTCGAACTAGTGCTGACGACTGGGTTGCCACTCTGTTAGATCCACGTTATAAGAGTAAATTTTACCACATGCTTCCCGCCCTGGAAAGGGACACGCTAATGCTGGAGTATCGAAACAAGCTTTTACACAACCTTAAGAGAGCTTTTCCCCAAGAGAGCAGTGAGGCACACAGAGTTCATCGCAGCTCTACACTTCCAACCTCCGGCACGTCAATTCGTCAACGCCAAAATATTAGCAGCAGCAGTAGTGTAAGTAGCAGAAGCAATTTCTGTGAGTCCCTTCACACATTTTTTGCACCAGCTCGTGCACCTGCACAACAGAGTACAAGTCTGACACGTGGTGAACGACTGGAGAGGATGGTGCACTCCTGATTGAGTCTCCATCTACTGGGTTGGCTGTACTAGAAGAGGTGTCGGTCCTAATTCTACAATTTCTACTGTAGTGAAATTGATGCCACTTTGCTGCTGTCTGTCACAAATTTTTGGAAATGTGGAGACTTCTGATTGGGTCTCCATCTATTGGGTTTGGCTGTAGTGGAAGAGGTTTCTGTCTCCATTAAACTACTTCTACTCTGGTGAAATTGATGCCACTTTGGTGATTTTAGGCCCTCATTTATTTAAATGTGAACACTCCTGATTGGGTCTCCATCTATTGGGTTTGGCTGTAGTGGAAGAGGTTTCTGTCTCCATTAAACTACTTCTACTCTGGTGAAATTGATGCCACTTTGGTGGTTTTAGGCCCTAATTTAGGGAAATTTAAACACTTCTGATTGGGTCTACATCTGCTGGGTTGGCTGTACTGGAAGAGGTGTCGGTCCTAATTCTACAATTTCTACTGTAGTGAAATGGATGCCACTTTGGTGGTGGCTGCCACTAATTTTTGGAAATGTAGAGAATCCTGATTGAGTCTCCATCTATTGGGTTTGGCTGTAGTGGAATAGGTTTCTGTCTCCATTAAACTACTTCTACTCTAGTGAAATTGATGCCACTTCGGTGGTGTTAGGCCCTAATTTAAGGAAATGTGAACACTCCTGGTTAGGTCTTCATCTCCTGGGTTGGTCGTAGTGGAAGAAGTTTTGGTCTCCATCCATTTTTTATAGTTATACTGTAGTGAAATTTATTATTTGGTGCAGATATTGTTCTCCACAAAGGGGTACACAAACATGATTAACTCAAAATTGGTTTTCAATAAACAACCGTCAGCCGCCTCATAAAACGCATCTGCTGCTTCTTCCTCCTCCTCTGTTACCGTGCCAAGTATTGTCACGCACTAAATTTTGGAAATGTGGGGAATCCTGATTGTGTCTCCATCTATTGGGTTTGGCTGTAGGGGAATAGGTTTTTGTCTCCATTATACTACTTCTACTCTGGTGAAATTGATGCCACTTTGGTGGTGTTAGGCCCTAATTTAGGGAAATGTAAGCACTTCTAAATTGTCACCTGTACACTACAGCTGACAACTTGTTGCATCAGCCATGATCAGTGTTGGCAGCGACCATGGACGTTTAACCCCTTAGATTCTGCTGTCAATAGTGACTACAGAATCTAAATAGTTAACAGAGTGTGGGGTTTCCCTCTTTAACCTGATGGCACTTTGAGATGTTGATTGTGTGGTCCTGATGTTTGCCTTGACAGTTCATGGCCAACATATAGAACCCCCAAAGTCGCTTCAAAACTGAACAGGTCCCTATAAAAATAAGTTTTCTAAATTTCCTTGAAAAAATGAAAAATTACTGCAACATTTTTAAAAAAATCTAAAATGCTAAAAAAAAAAATAAAACAACGCTTTACAAATGGTGCTGATGTAAAGCCGACATGAGGGAAATATTATTTATTAATGCTTTTGTGTGGTCGGACTATTGGGATTAAAGTCATTCAAAGTTTGAAAATTGCAATTTTTGAAACATTTTTGTCAAATTTCTGATATTTTTTATAAATAAACTCAAAACATATCAACCTAAATTTACCATTATTATAAAGTATCATGTGTCACAAAAAAGCAATCATTAAAATCAATGGGATATGTTGAAGCATTCCAGAGTTATTACTACATAAAGTGACACTGGTCAGATTTTAAAAAAATTGGTCCGGGCACTAAGGGGTTAAGCAGGGAGGTAGCAGTGACTGCGGCCTGCGAGCCTCAGATTTGGCTCAACTCCATGTAAAATAAAAATAAAGATGCATTCATATGTGGCGCCCCTGCGGGTCCAGTCGCCACAGAGGTACTGCATCTCAGCCAGAGGTGTGGTACCCCACTCTCAGGTAAGGAGGGAGCATCACCCGGGACCCAACCACTCACATCCAACACTAGGGATAACTCCATTAGGGAAGGGCAAGATTTCTCCTGAGGGAGAGCACAGACCCGGTCCCTGTCTGGAGGATGGAACTAAGTAGAGGAGGTGGGTGGAGGAAGCAGTTTAGGGGGGCACTGAAGGAAGGACTCAAGGTAGAGGGGACCACGTAGAGTGACAGTTAGTGACGTGGGTCACATGACAGACAGTATAAAAGACAGGTAGAAACATCTAGAAGAGTTCAGTGAGTGAGGACCGTTGAGGAGTAGGGTCCAGACAGAGTGAGGGCCCAGTCAGAGGGGCCCAGTAGGAGAGTGAAGAGAGAAGACTGGAGCAGTGAGAAAGGCTCCAAAGACAGAGAAAGGATCCTAGGGGCACGGGAAGTGTGAAGCCACCCGTGTGCCCGAGTTCAAGCCGACCGTGAAGGGATCAGGTCGCAGTAGGGGACCGGCCCCAGACTAATGGAGGACTGCAAGACTCAGCTAGCAAACCGGAGGTTGCGGTATCTTTAAGTGCCGTAGCCAAAAACCACACACATTCGCTGAAAAGGTGGCCATATAGGACAAAGGGGACAGAGAGGACGTCGCCCGACAAGGCCCGCGGGCACTGGCTCGGGACACTGTGTGTGAGGCGCAGGGCAGGAGGGTGAGAGCCAGCGCAGAGAGAGACGACCCGGGAAGGTACACAAGAAGGGGGTCCCGATCAAGTGCACCCAAGTTATCTGAGAGTTGGCTGGATAACTTCCCCGGAGGACACAGGACTCGGTGGGCTGTTATAACTTGGCTAGCCATTGTAATCTGGAACACCGTAAAAACTGTGAGTAAACACTTGAAGACTGCACCCCGCTGTGTCCTTGACTTAATTGCTGCGTCACCTGCCTTGCACTACACCACCAACATCAAAGATCATCTCTTTAACTGCCCTGAGGCCTAGTTTTCCCCTTGGAGAGCTGAACCATCTCTGCTGCATCACCAACAGCCCAGTGGATCTGAACAGCAGCAGCGGCCACCTATAGCCGCATACCACGGGTGGCGTCACAAAACTTTATTCCCAAAACTTTATTCCCCTCTGCCTCTTTAATTATTGAACGCCCTGGGCCACGGACCGGGTCACGCCACCGTGACTACCCCAATAAAACAGACTGGCCCGGCTTCTGAGTACCCCACGGCCCCAGGGGGAGCGTCACATACATTGGGAGAAAGGCCTTGTGTGGCAAAGGACTTGTGGTGTTCTTTCCCCAGGATGGGTTAGAGAAGTTTCCCCCATATGATTCATGAATTTTAATTGGCAAAAGTCTCCAAGGTGATAAAATGAATGTTTTGAAACCCCTACTTCAATGTATTTGAAGCCTCGGGGCTGCCTGATGCCCAGAGCTAGCACAGGAGGAACTGCTGCCCACCTTAGCTGGAGCCAAATCAGAGTCGGGTGCCTGAAGCTCCTTGTTCTGCCAGTTGTACCCCGAGTAGTGGCCTTGAATCTGGGACTCCTTGTTGTTGGCCACAGAAGTTCCACTCCTTCTAAATGTAAATTTTTTTCTGACGCCCTCCTCTACGTGTGTTCCAGGGTGCATCACAGTGCCTCCTTCTAATTTTTGGAAGACCTTCACCAGTCTAGGAGTCCCACTCCTTCCAAATGGAGAAAGAATGTTTTCAGAGGACCTCCTCTACATGTATCCAGGGTGTATTGAAATCCCTCCTTTCCATTTTTGATAGGTCTTGCACTTACTGCATAAGCTTCACCAGTCTGGTGTAATGCACACGCCCGGACTGACTGGCGTGTGCGTGTTTATGTAGTGATTCCACTGTGCAATGAACCGGAGAGTGCCTGGAGGGGCGTAACTAAGTATCTGCCTGATCCGACCAAGGTCGCACGACGGCATACGACGCCAGTGCACCAGGGAGGAACCGAGCAGAGGAACCAGGGTCTACTCCAGGTCAGACTCCGGACACGGCTGTTGACCCACACCGGGGAATACAGGAACAGGCAGACTAGAGCGCAGGCTAGGTATGGTCCAGTACAGACTGGGAGACAAATTCGAAACCGCAGACGTGGTGGACAGGGCAGAGCAAAGCGAAAACTGCAGACGCGGTGGACAGAGCTGAGCCAAGCGAAAACCGCAGACGCGGTGGACAGAGCTGAGCAAAGCGAAAACCGCAGACGTGGTGGACAGAGCTGAGCAAAGCGAAAACCGCAGACGCGGTGGACAGAGCTGAGCCAAGCGAAAACCGCAGACGCGGTGGACAGAGCTGAGCCAAGCGAAAACCGCAGACGCGGTGGACAGAGCTGAGCCAAGCGAAAACCGCAGACGCGGTGGACAGCGCTGAGCCAAGCGAAAACCGCAGACGCGGTGGACAGAGCTGAGCCAAGCGAAAACCGCAGATGCGGTGGACAGAGCTGAGCAAAGCGAAAACTGCAGACGCGGTGGACAGAGCTGAGCAAAGCGAAAACCGCAGACGCGGTGGACAGAGCTCTGTACACACGGAACAGACTAGAAGGGAAAGGCAGAACCAGATACCCACAGGGTACTTGCAGAGAAGTAGCGAGTGGACCACAAACTCACAAACGGAAGTACAGTGACAACGAGCAGGAGTTAGGTACGAGTTCAGACTCTGCAGAAAAAGGGAAAGTACGGACATAGAGAAAAACAAAACAGGCTAGGAGAGTATTCAGACAAGAACAGACACAGCAGCAAGATACAGGAGCGGGTTCAGACAGGCCTGGAAATACAGCCTCCAGGATAGGCAGAAGACAACAGGCTAGAAGATAATACAGACAGGACACAGTTCAGACACGGGAACTGATACCGAAGGCAGGAAACATAAACGGGACCTGGCATATCAGTGACCAAAGGCCAACTGACAGAACACAATGCTCAGGCAGGGATTCATTGGAGCAGCTGGGTTAAATACCAGATGGCAGACAGCAATAGGCTGAGGACGCACAAGGGGTGTGTCTGCAGCAGGTAAAAGAAGCAGGAAGTGATCGGGCGTCGCCCTTAAGCAGCAGACACAGAGGCAAACAGACAGCATGGAGGGAAGCCAGGCTAGCAAACTGGACTGGAGATCAAGTGCGCGCTCTTGCACAGTGGGAGATGGACCACTATGCAAGGACGCCGCCAGGTATGTTACATCTGGGATCTGGGAGTCCAACTTCTTACAAATGGGAAAAAATCTCAGATCTTCTCAACATCAAGGGTTAGCCCTTCTTTTAAAAGGAGCGCTCATTTTCCCACTATCATCAGCGCGTCTTTCCGCTATCATCGATCTTTCCTTCATCTACATGAAGCGCTCGTCTTTCCGCTATCATCGATCTTTCCTTCATCTACATGAAGCGCTCGTGTATCTGCTATCATCGATCTTTCCTTCTTCTACATGAAGCGCTCGTCTTTCCGCTATCATCGATCTTTCCTTCTTCTACATGAAGCGCTCGTCTTTCCGCTATCATCGATCTTTTCTTCTTCTACATGAAGCTCTCGTCTTTCCGCTATCATCGATCTTTCCTTCATCTACATGAAGCTCTCGCCTTTCTGCTATCATCGATCTTTCCTTCTTCTACATGAAGCGCTCGTCTTTCCGCTATCATCGATATTTCCTTCTACTACATGAAGCGCTCGTCTTTCTGATATCATCGATCTTTCCTTCTTCTACATGAAGCGCTCGTCTTTCTGATATCATCGATCTTTCCTTCTTCTACATGAAGCGCTCATCTTTCTGATATCATCGATCTTTCCTTCTTCTACATGAAGCGCTCATCTTTCCACTATCATCAATCTTTCCTTCTTCTACCTGAAGCTCTCGTCTTTCCGCTATCATCGATCTTTCCTTCTTCTACATGAAGCTCTCGTCTTTCTGCTATCATTGATCTTTCCTTCATCTACATTAAGCGCTCGCCTTTCTGCTATCATCGATCTTTCCTTCTTCTACATGAAGCACTCATCTTTCCGCTATCATCGATATTTCCTTCTACTACATGAAGCGCTCGTCTTTCTGATATCATCGATCTTTCCTTCTTCTACATGAAGCTCTCGTCTTTCTGCTATCATCGATCTTTCCTTCTTCTACATTAAGCGCTCGTCTTTCCGCTATCATCGATCTTTCCTTCTTCTACATGAAGCGCTCGTCTTTCCGCTATCATCGATCTTTCCTTCATCTACATGAAGCGCTCGTCTTTCCGCTATCATCGATCTTTCCTTCTTCTACATGAAGCGCTCGTCTTTCCGCTATCATCGATCTTTCCTTCTTCTACATGAAGCGTTCGTCTTTCCGCTATCATCGATCTTTCCTTCTTCTACATGAAGCGCTCGTCTTTCTGATATCATCGATCTTTCCCTCTTCTACATGAAGCGCTTGTCTTTCTGCTATCATCGATCTTTACTTCTTCTACATGAAGCGCTTGTCTTTCTGCTATCATCGATCTTTCCTTCTTCTACATGAAGCGCTCGTCTTTCTGATATCATCGATCTTTCCTTCTTCTACATGAAGCGCTCGTCTTTCCGCTATCATCGATCTTTCCTTCTTCTACATGAAGCGCTTGTCTTTCTGATATCATCGATCTTTCCCTCTTCTACATGAAGCGCTCGTCTTTCCGCTATCATCGATCTTTCCTTCTTCTACATGAAGCGCTTGTCTTTCTGATATCATCGATCTTTCCCTCTTCTACATGAAGCGCTTGTCTTTCTGCTATCATCGATCTTTACTTCTTCTACATGAAGCGCTTGTCTTTCTGCTATCATCGATCTTTCCTTCTTCTACATGAAGCGCTCGTCTTTCTGATATCATCGATCTTTCCTTCTTCTACATGAAGCGCTCGTCTTTCTGATATCATCGATCTTTCCTTCTTCTACATGAAGCGCTTGTCTTTCTGCTATCATCGATCTTTCCTTCTTCTACATGAAGCGCTCGTCTTTCCGGTATCATCGATCTTTCCTTCTTCTACATGAAGCGCTCGTCTTTCCGCTATCATCGATCTTTCCTTCATCTACATGAAGCACTCGTCTTTCTGCTATCATCGATCTTTCCTTCTTCTACATGAAGCGCTCGTCTTTCCGCTATCATCGATCTTTCCCTCTTCTACATGAAGCGCTTGTCTTTCTGCTATCATCGATCTTTCCCTCTTCTAAATGAAGCGCTCGTCTTTCCGCTATCATCGATCTTTCCTTCATCTACATGAAGTGCTCGTCTTTCCGCTATCATCGATCTTTCCTTCATCTACATGAAGCACTCGTCTTTCCGCTATCATCGATCTTTCCTTCATCTACATGAAGCGCTCGTCTTTCCGCTATCATCGATATTTCCTTCTTCTACATGAAGCGCTCATCTTTCCGCTATCATCGATCTTTCCTTCTTCTACAAGAAGCGCTCGTCTTTCTGCTATCATCGATCTTTCCTTCTTCTACATGAAGCGCTCGTCTTTCCGCTATCATCAATCTTTCCTTCATCTACATGAAGTGCTCGTCTTTCTGCTATCATCGATCTTTCCTTCTTCTACATGAAGCGCTCGTCTTTCCGCTATCATCAATCTTTCCTTCATCTACATGAAGCGCTCGTCTTTCTGCTATCATCTATCTTTCCTTCATCTACATGAAGCGCTCGTCTTTCTGCTATCATCAATCTTTCCTTCATCTACATGAAGCGCTCGTCTTTCCGCTATGATCGATCTTTCCTTCATCTACATGAAGCGCTCGTCTTTCTGCTATCATCGATCTTTTCTTCTTCTACATGGAGCGCTCGTCTTTCCGCTATCATCGATCTTTCCTTCTTCTACATGAAGCGCTTGTCTTTCCGCTATCATCGATCTTTCCTTCATCTACATGAAGCGCTCGTCTTTCCGCTATCATCGATCTTTTCTTCTTATACATGAAGCGCTTGTCTTTCCGCTATCATCGATCTTTCCTTCTTCTACATGAAGCGCTCGTCTTTCCGCTATCATCGATCTTTCCTTCATCTACATGAAGCGCTCTTCTTTCCGCTATCATCGATCTTTCCTCCATCTACATGAAGCGCTCGTCTTTCCGCTATCATCGATCTTTCCTTCTTCTACATGAAGCGCTCGTCTTTCTGCTATCATTGATCTTTCCTTCATCTGCATGAAGCGCTCGTCTTTCCGTTATCATCGATCTTTCCTTCTTCTGCATGAAGCTCTCGTCTTTCCGCTATCATCGATCTTTCCTTCTTCTGCATGAAGCGCTCATCTTTCCGCTATCATCGATCTTTCCTTCTTCTACATGAAGCGCTCATCTTTCCGCTATCATCAATCTTTTCTTCTTCTACATGAAGCGCTCATATTTCTGCTATCATCGATCTATCCTTCTTCTACATGAAGCGCTCATCTTTCCGCTATCATCGATCTTTCCTTCTTCTACATGAAGCGCTCATCTTTCCGCTATCATCAATCTTTTCTTCTTCTACATGAAGCGCTCATATTTCTGCTATCATCGATCTATCCTTCTTCTACATGAAGCGCTCATCTTTCCGCTATCATCGATCTTTCCTTCTTCTACATGAAGCGCTCGTCTTTCCGCTATCATCGATCTTTCCTTCTTCTACATGAAGCGCTCGTCTTTCCGCTATCATCGATCTTTCCTTCTTCTACATGAAGCGCTCGTCTTTCTGCTATCGATTTTTTCTTCTTATACATGAAGCGCTGATATTTCTGCTATCATCGATCTTTCCTTCTTCTACATGAAGCGCTCGTCTTTCTGCTATCATCGATCTTTACTTCTTCTACATGAAGCGCTCGTCTTTCCGCTATCATCGATCTTTCCTTCTTCTACATGAAGCGTTCGTCTTTCCGCTATCATCGATCTTTCCTTCATCTACATGAAGCGCTCGTCTTTCCGCTATCATCGATCTTTCCTTCTTCTACATGAAGCGCTCTTCTTTCCGCTATCATCGATCTTTCCTTCATCTACATGAAGCGCTCGTCTTTCCGCTATCATCGATCTTTCCTTCATCTACATGAAGCGCTCATCTTTCCTCTATCATCGATCTTTCCTTCTTCTACATGAAGCGCTCGTCTTTCCTCTATCATCGATCTTTCCTTCTTCTACATGAAGCGCTCGTCTTTCTGCTGTCATCGATCTTTCCTTTTTCTACATGAAACGCTCGTCTTTCCGCTATCATCGATCTTTCCTTCTTCTACATGAAGCGCTCGTCTTTCCGCTATCATCGATCTTTCCTTCTTCTACATGAAGCGCTCGTCTTTCTGATATCATCAATCTTTTCTTCATCTACATGAAGAGCTCGTCTTTCTGCTATCATCGATCTTTCTTTCTTCTTCATGAAGCACACGTCTTTCTGCTATCATCGATCTTTCCTTCTTCTACATGAAGCGCTCTTCTTTCCGCTATCATCGATCTTTCCTTCTTCTACATGAAGCGCTCGTCTTTCTGACATCATCGATCTTTTCTTCATCTACATGAAGAGCTCATCTTTCTGCTATCATCGATCTTTCCTTCTTCTACATGAAGCGCACGTCTTTCTGACATCATCGATCTTTCCTTCTTCTACATGAAGCGCTCGTCTTTCTGATATCATCGATCTTTCCTTCTTCTACATGAAGCGCTCGTCTTTCTGCTATCATCGATCTTTCTTTCTTCTACATGAAGCACTCGTCTTTCTGCTATCATCGATCTTTCCTTCTTCTACATGAAGCGCTCGTCTTTCCGCTATCATCGATCTTTCCTTCTTCTACATGAAGCGCTCGTCTTTCTGCTATCATCGATCTTTCCTTCTTCTACATGAAGCGCTCGTCTTTCCTCTATCATCGATCTTTCCTTCTTCTACATGAAGCGCTCTTCTTTCCGCTATCATCGATCTTTCCTTCTTCTACATGAAGCGCTCGTCTTTCCTCTATCATCGATCTTTCCTTCTTCTACATGAAGCGCTCATCTTTCCGCTATCATCGATCTTTCTTTCTTCTACATGAAGCACTCGTCTTTCTGATATCATCGATCTTTTCTTCATCTACATGAAGAGCTCATCTTTCTGCTATCATCGATCTTTCTTTCTTCTACATGAAGCACTCGTCTTTCTGCTGTCATCGATCTTTCCTTCTTCTACATGAAGCGCTCTTCTTTCCGCTATCATCGATCTTTCCTTCATCTACATGAAGCGCTCGTCTTTCCACTATCATCGATCTTTCTTTCTTCTACATGAAGCACTCGTCTTTCTGCTATCATCGATCTTTCCTTCTTCTACATGAAGCACTCGTCTTTCTGCTATCATCGATCTTTCCTTCTTCTACATGAAGCGCTCGTCTTTCTGCTATCATCGATCTTTCCTTCTTCTACATGAAGCGCTCGTCTTTCCACTATCATCGATCTTTCTTTCTTCTACATGAAGCACTCGTCTTTCTGCTATCATCGATCTTTTCTTCTTATACATGAAGCGCTCATCTTTCCTCTATCATCGATCTTTCCTTCATCTACATGAAGCGCTCGTCTTTCTGCTATCATCGATCTTTCCATCTTCTACATGAAGCGCTTGTCTTTCTGCTATCATCGATCTTTCCTTCTTCTACATGAAGCGCTCGTCTTTCTGCTATCATCGATCTTTCATTCTTCTACCTGAAGCTCTCGTCTATCCGCTATCATCGATCTTTCCTTCTTCTACATGAAGCGCACATCTTTCCGCTATCATCGATCTTTCCTTCTTCTACAAGAAGCGCTCGTCTTTCTGCTATCATCGATCTTTCCTTCTTCTACCTGAATCTCTCGCCTTTCTGCTATCATCGATCTTTCCTTCGTCTACATGAAGCGCTCATCTTTCTGCTATCATCGATCTTTCCTTCTTCTACATTAAGCGCTCGTCTTTCCGCTATCATCGATCTTTCCTTCATCTACATGAAGCGCTCATCTTTCCGCTATCATCGATCTTTCCTTCTTCTACAAGAAGCGCTCGTCTTTCCGCTATCATCGATCTTTCCTTCTTCTACATGAAGCGCTTGTCTTTCTGATATCATCGATCTTTCCTTCTTCTACATGAAGCGCTCGTCTTTCCGCTATCATCGATCTTTCCTTCTTCTACATGAAGCGCTCGTCTTTCTGCTATCATCGATCTTTCCTTCTTCTACATGAAGCGCTCGTCTTTCTGCTATCATCGATCTTTCCTTCTTCTACATGAAGCGCTCGTCTTTCTGCTATCATCGATCTTTCCTTCTTCTACATGAAGCGCTCGTCTTTCTGATATCATCGATCTTTTCTTCTTCTACATGAAGCGCTCGTCTTTCCGCTATCATCGATCTTTCCTTCTTCTACATGAAGCGCTCGTCTTTCTGCTATCATCGATCTTTCCTTCTTCTACATGAAGCGCTCGTCTTTCTGCTATCATCGATCTTTCCTTCTTCTACATGAAGCGCTCGTCTTTCTGCTATCATCGATCTTTCCTTCTTCTACATGAAGCGCTCGTCTTTCCGATATCATCGATCTTTCCTTCTTCTACATGAAGCGCTCATCTTTCCGCTATCATCGATCTTTCTTTCTTCTACATGAAGCACTCGTCTTTCTGCTATCATCGATCTTTCCTTCTTCTACATGAAGCGCTCGTCTTTCTGATATCATCGATCTTTTCTTCATCTACATGAAGAGCTCATCTTTCTGCTATCATCGATCTTTCTTTCTTCTACATGAAGCACTCGTCTTTCTGCTATCATCGATCTTTCCTTCTTCTACATGAAGCGCTCGTCTTTCTGCTATCATCGATCTTTCATTCTTCTAACTGAAGCTCTCGTCTATCCGCTATCATCGATCTTTCCTTCTTCTACATGAATCGCTCATCTTTCCGCTATTATCGATCTTTCCTTCATCTACAAGAAGTGCTCGTCTTTCTGCTATCATCGATCTTTCCTTCTTCTACCTGAATCTCTCGTCTTTCTGCTATCATCGATCTTTCCTTCATCTACATTAAGCGCTCATCTTTCTGCTATCATCGATCTTTCCTTCGTCTACATGAAGCGCTCATCTTTCTGCTATCATCGATCTTTCCTTCTTCTACATTAAGCGCTCGTCTTTCCGCTATCATCGATCTTTCCTTCTTCTACATTAAGCGCTCGTCTTTCCGCTATCATCGATCTTTCCTTCATCTACATGAAGCGCTTGTCTTTCTGATATCATCGATCTTTCCTTCTTCTACATGAAGCGCTCGTCTTTCCGCTATCATCGATCTTTCCTTCTTCTACATGAAGCGCTCGTCTTTCCGCTATCATCGATCTTTCCTTCTTCTACATGAAGCGCTTGTCTTTCTGATATCATCGATCTTTCCTTCTTCTACATGAAGCGCTTGTCTTTCTGATATCATCGATCTTTCCTTCTTCTACATGAAGCGCTCGTCTTTCCGCTATCATCGATCTTTCCTTCTTCTACATGAAGCGCTCATCTTTCCGCTATCATCGATCTTTCCTTCTTCTACAAGAAGCGCTCGTCTTTCCGCTATCATCGATCTTTCCTTCTTCTACATGAAGCGCTTGTCTTTCTGATATCATCGATCTTTCCTTCTTCTACATGAAGCGCTCGTCTTTCCGCTATCATCGATCTTTCCTTCTTCTACATGAAGCGCTCGTCTTTCCGCTATCATCGATCTTTCCTTCTTCTACATGAAGCGCTCGTCTTTCCGCTATCATCGATCTTTCCTTCTTCTACATGAAGCGCTCGTCTTTCTGATATCATCGATCTTTCCTTCTTCTACATGAAGCGCTTGTCTTTCTGATATCATCGATCTTTCCTTCTTCTACATGAAGCGCTCGTCTTTCCGCTATCATCGATCTTTCCTTCTTCTACATGAAGCGCTCGTCTTTCTGCTATCATCGATCTTTCCTTCTTCTACATGAAGCGCTCGTCTTTCTGCTATCATCTATCTTTCCTTCTTCTACATGAAGCGCTCGTCATTCTGCTATCATCGATCTTTTCTTCTTATACATGAAGCGCTTGTCTTTCCGCTATCATCGATCTTTCCTTCTTCTACATGAAGCGCTCGTCTTTCCGCTATCATCGATCTTTCCTTCATCTACATGAAGCGGTCGTCTTTCCGCTATAATCGATCTTTCCTTCTTCTACATGAAGCGCTCGTCTTTCCACTATCATCGATCTTTCCTTCATCTACATGAAGCGCTCGTCTTTCCGCTATCATCGATCTTTCCTTCATCTACATGAAGCGGTCGTCTTTCCGCTATAATCGATCTTTCCTTCTTCTACATGAAGCGCTCTTCTTTCCGCTATCATCGATCTTTCCTCCATCTACATGAAGCGCTCGTCTTTCCGCTATCATCGATCTTTCCTTCTTCTGCATGAAGCGCTCGTCTTTCCGCTATCATCGATCTTTCCTTCTTCTGCATGAAGCGCTCGTCTTTCTGATATCATCGATCTTTCCTTCTTCTACATGAAGCGCTCGTCTTTCCGCTATCATCGATCTTTCCTTCTTCTGCATGAAGCGCTCGTCTTTCCGCTATCATCGATCTTTCCTTCTTCTGCATGAAGCGCTCGTCTTTCTGATATCATCGATCTTTCCCTCATCTACATGAAGCGCTCGTCTTTCCGCTATCATCGATCTTTCCTTCTTCTGCATGAAGCGCTCGTCTTTCCGCTATCATCGATCTTTCCTTCTTCTGCATGAAGCTCTCGTCTTTCCGTTATCATCGATCTTTCCTTCTTCTACATGAAGCGCTCGTCTTTCCGCTATCATCGATCTTTCCTTCTTATATATGAAGCGCTCATATATCTGTTATCATCGATATTTCCTTCTTCTACATGAAGCACTCGTCTTTCTGCTATCATCGATCTTTCCTTCATCTACATTAAGCGCTCGCCTTTCTGCTATCATCGATCTTTCCTTCGTCTACATGAAGCGCTCGTCTTTCAGCTATCATCGATCTTTCCTTCTTCTACATTAAGCGCTCGTCTTTCCGCTATCATCGATCTTTCCTTCATCTACATGAAGCGCTCATCTTTCCGCTATCATCGATCTTTCCATCTTCTACAAGAAGCGCTCGTCTTTCCGCTATCATCGATCTTTCCTTCTTCTACATGAAGCGCTTGTCTTTCTGATATCATCGATCTTTCCTTCTTCTACATGAAGCGATCGTCTTTCCGCTATCATCGATCTTTCCTTCTTCTACATGAAGCGCTCGTCTTTCTGATATCATCGATCTTTCCTTCTTCTACATGAAGCGCTCGTCTTTCCGCTATCATCGATCTTTCCTTCTTCTACATGAAGCGCTCGTCTTTCCGCTATCATCGATCTTTCCTTCTTCTACATGAAGCGCTCGTCTTTCCGCTATCATCGATCTTTCCTTCATCTACATGAAGCGCTCATCTTTCCGCTATCATCGATCTTTCCTTCTTCTACATGAAGCGCTTGTCTTTCTGCTATCATCGATCTTTTCTTCTTATACATGAAGCGCTTGTCTTTCCGCTATCATCGATCTTTCCTTCTTCTACATGAAGCGCTCGTCTTTCCGCTATCATCGATCTTTCCTTCATCTACATGAAGCGGTCGTCTTTCCGCTATAATCGATCTTTCCTTCTTCTACATGAAGCGCTCTTCTTTCCGCTATCATCGATCTTTCCTCCATCTACATGAAGCGCTCGTCTTTCCGCTATCATCGATCTTTCCTTCTTCTGCATGAAGCGCTCGTCTTTCCGCTATCATCGATCTTTCCTTCTTCTGCATGAAGCGCTCGTCTTTCCGCTATCATCGATCTTTCCTTCTTCTGCATGAAGCGCTCGTCTTTCCGCTATCATCGATCTTTCCTTCTTCTGCATGGAGCGCTCGTCTTTCCGCTATCATCGATCTTTCCTTCTTCTGCATGAAGCGCTCGTCTTTCCGTTATCATCGATCTTTCCTTCTTCTACATGAAGCGCTCGTCTTTCTGCTATCATCGATCTTTCCTTCTTCTACATGAAGCGCTCATCTTTCTGCTATCATCGATCTTTCCTTCTTCTACATGAAGCGCTCGTCTTTCCGCTATCATCGATCTTTCCTCCATCTACATGAAGCGCTCGTCTTTCCGCTATCATCGATCTTTCCTTCTTCTGCATGAAGCGCTCGTCTTTCCGCTATCATCGATCTTTCCTTCTTCTGCATGAAGCGCTCGTCTTTCCGCTATCATCGATCTTTCCTTCTTCTGCATGAAGCGCTCGTCTTTCCGCTATCATCGATCTTTCCTTCTTCTGCATGGAGCGCTCGTCTTTCCGCTATCATCGATCTTTCCTTCTTCTGCATGAAGCTCTCGTCTTTCCGCTACCATCGATCTTTCCTTCTTCTGCATGAAGCGCTCGTCTTTCCGCTATCATCGATCTTTCCTTCTTCTGCATGAAGCTCTCGTCTTTCCGTTATCATCGATCTTTCCTTCTTCTACATGAAGCGCTCGTCTTTCTGCTATCATCGATCTTTCCTTCTTCTACATGAAGCGCTCATCTTTCTGCTATCATCGATCTTTCCTTCTTCTACATGAAGCGCTCGTCTTTCCGCTATCATCGATCTTTCCTTCTTCTACATGAAGCGCTCGTCTTTCCGCTATCATCGATCTTTCCTTCTTCTTCATGAAGCGCTCGTCTTTCCGCTATCATCTATCTTTCCTTCTTCTACATGAAGCGCTCGTCTTTCTGCTATCATCGATCTCTCCTTCTTCTACATGAAGCGCTCATCTTTCCGCTATCATCTATCTTTCCTTCTTCTACATGAAGCGCTCGTCTTTCTGCTATCATTGATCTTTCCTTCTTCTACATGAAGCGCTCGTCTTTCTGCTATCATCGATCTTCCTTCATCTATATGAAGCGCTCGTCTTTCTGCTATCATCGATCTTTCCTTCTTCTACATGAAGCTCTCGTCTTTCTGCTATCATCTATCTTTTCTTCATCTACATGAAGCGCTCGTGTTTCCGCTATGATCGATCTTTCCTTCATCTACATTAAGCGCTCGTCTTTCCGCTATCATCGATCTTTTCTTCATCTACATGAAGCGCTCGTGTTTCCGCTATGATCGATCTTTCCTTCATCTACATGAAGCGCTCGTCTTTCCGCTATGATCGATCTTTCCTTCATCTACATGAAGCGCTCGTCTTTCCGCTATGATCGATCTTTCCTTCATCTACATGAAGCGGTCGTCTTTCCGCTATCATCGATCTTTCCTTCTTCTACATGAAGCTCTCGTCTTTCCGCTATCATCGATCTTTCCTTCTTCTACATGAAGCTCTCGTCTTTCTGCTATCATCGATCTTTCCTTCATCTACATGAAGCGCTCGTCTTTCCGCTATCATCGATCTTTCCTTCTTCTACATGAAGCGCTCATCTTTCCGCTATCATCGATCTTTCCTTCTTCTACATGAAGCGCTCGTCTTTCTGCTATCATCGATCTTTTCTTCTTCTACATGAAGCGCTCGTCTTTCCGATATCATCGATCTTTCCTTCTTCTACATGAAGCGTTCGTCTTTCCGCTATCATCGATCTTTCCTTCATCTACATGAAGCGCTCGTCTTTCCGCTATGATCGATCTTTCCTTCTTCTACATGAAGCGCTCGTCTTTCCGCTATGATCGATCTTTCCTTCATCTACATGAAGCGCTCGTCTTTCCGCTATGATCGATCTTTCCTTCTTCTACATGAAGCGCTCTTCTTTCCGCTATCATCGATCTTTCCTTCATCTACATGAAGCGCTCGTCTTTCCGTTATCATCGATCTTTCCTTCATCTACATGAAGCGCTCGTCTCTCTGCTATCATCGATCTTTCCTTCATCTACATGAAGCGCTCGTCTTTCCGCTATCATCGATCTTTCCTTCATCTACATGAAGCTCTCGTCTTTCCGCTATGATCGATCTTTCCTTCTTCTACATGGAGCGCTCGTCTTTCTGCTGTCATCGATCTTTACTTCATCTACATGAAGCGCTCGTCTTTCCGCTATCATCGATCTTTCCTTCTTCTACATGAAGCGCTCGTCTTTCTGCTATCATCGATCTTTTCTTCTTCTACATGAAGCGCTCGTCTTTCCGCTATCATCGATCTTTCCTTCTTCTACATGAAGCGTTCGTCTTTCCGCTATCATCGATCTTTCCTTCTTCTACATGAAGCGCTCTTCTTTCCGCTATCATCGATCTTTCCTTCTTCTACATGAAGCGCTCTTCTTTCCGCTATCATCGATCTTTCCTTCATCTAAATGAAGCACTCGTCTTTCCGCTATCATCGATCTTTCTTTCTTCTACATGAAGCACTCGTCTTTCTGCTATCATCGATCTTTCCTTCATCTACATGAAGCGCTCGTCTTTCCGCTATCATCGATCTTTCTTTCTTCTACATGAAGCGCTCGTCTTTTTGCTATCATCGATCTTTCCTTCATCTACATGAAGCGCTCGTCTTTCCGCTATCATCGATCTTTCCTTATTCTGCATGAAGCTCTCGTCTTTCCGCTATCATCGATCTTTCCTTCTTCTACATGAAGCGCTCGCCTTTCCGCTATCATCGATCTTTCCTTCTTCTATATGAAGCGCTCGTCTTTCCGCTATCATCGATCTTTCCTTCTTCTATATGAAGCGCTCGTCTTTCTGCTATCATCGATCTTTCCTTCTTCTACATGAAGCGCTCGTCTTTCTGATATCATCGATCTTTCCTTCATCTACATGAAGCGCTCGTCTTTCCGCTATCATCGATCTTTCCTTCATCTACATGAAGCGCTCGTCTTTCCGCTATCATCGATGTTTCCTTCTTCTACGTGTAGCGCTCGTCTTTCCGCTATCATCGATCTTTCCTTCTTCTACATGAAGCGCTCTTCTTTCCGCTATCATCGATCTTTCCTTCTTCTGCATGAAGCGCTCGTCTTTCCGCTATCATCGATCTTTCCTTCTTCTACATGAAGCGTTCGTCTTTTTGCTCTCATCGATCTTTCCTTCTTCTACATGAAGCGCTTGTCTTTCTGCTATCATCGATATTTTCTTCATCTACATGAAGCTCTCGTCTTTCTGCTATCATCGATCTTTCCTTCTTCTACATGAAGCGCTCGTCTTTCCTCTATCATCGATCTTTCATTCATCTACATGAAGCGCTCGTCAATCTGATATCATCGATCTTTCCTTCTTCTACATGAAGCGCTCATCTTTCCGCTATCATCGATCTTTCCTTCTTCTACATGAAGCGCTCGTCTTTCCTCTATCATCGATCTTTCATTCATCTACATGAAGCGCTCGTCAATCTGATATCATCGATCTTTCCTTCTTCTACATGAAGCGCTCATCTTTCCGCTATCATCGATCTTTCCTTCTTCTACATGAAGCGCTCATCTTTCCGCTATCATCAATCTTTCCTTCTTCTACATGAAGCGCTCGTGTTTCCTCTATCATCGATCTTTCCTTCTTCTACATGAAGCGCTCGTCTTTCCGCTATCATCGATCTTTCCTTCTTCTACATGAAGCGCTCATCTTTCCGCTATCATCGATCTTTCCTTCTTCTACATGAAGCGCTCATCTTTCCGCTATCATCGATCTTTCCTTCATCTACATGAAGCGCTCATCTTTCCGCTATCATCGATCTTTCCTTCTTCTACATGAAGCGCTCGTCTTTCCGCTATCATCGATCTTTCCTTCTTCTACATGAAGCGCTCATCTTTCCGCTATCATCGATCTTTCCTTCTTCTGCATGAAGCTCTCGTCTTTCCGCTATCATCGATCTTTTCTTCATCTACATGAAGCGCTCGTCTTTCCGCTATCATCGATCTTTCCTTCTTCTACATGAAGCGCTCGTCTTTCCGCTATCATCGATCTTTCCTTCATCTACATGAAGCGCTCGTCTTTCCGCTATCATCGATCTTTCCTTCATCTACATGAAGCGCTCGTCATTCTGCTATCATCGATCTTTCCTTCATCTACATGAAGCGCTCGTCTTTCCGCTATCATCGATCTTTCCTTCTTCTACATGAAGCGCTCGTCATTCTGCTATCATCGATCTTTCCTTCATCTACATGAAGCGCTCTTCTTTCCGCTATCATCGATCTTTCCTTCATCTACATGAAGCGCTCGTCTTTCCGCTATCATCGATCTTTCCTTCATCTACATGAAGCGCTCGTCTTTCCGCTATCATCGATCTTTCCTTCTTCTACATGAAGCGCTCGTCATTCTGCTATCATCAATCTTTCCTTCGTCTACATGAAGCGCTCGTCATTCTGCTATCATCAATCTTTCCTTCTTCTACATGAAGCGCTCGTCTTTCCTCTATCATCGATCTTTCCTTCATCTACATGAAGCGCTCGCGTTTCTGATATCATCGATCTTTCCTTCTTCTACATGTAGCGTTCGTCTTTCTGCTATCAGCGATCTTTTCTTCTTCTACATGAAGCGCTCGTCTTTCCGCTATCATCGATCTTTCCTTCTTCTACATGAAGCGCTCGTCTTTCTTCTATCATCGATCTTTCCTTCATCTACATGAAGCTCTCGTCTTTCCGCTATCATCGATCTTTCCTTCTTCTACATGAAGCGCTCGTCTTTCTGCTATCGTCGATCTTTCCTTCTTCTACATGAAGCGCTCGTCTTTCTGCTATCAGCGATCTTTCCTTCTTCTACATGAAGCGCTCGTCTTTCCGCTATCATCGATCTTTCCTTCATCTACATGGAGCGCTCTTCTTTCCACTATCATCGATCTTTCCTTCTTCTACATGAAGCGCTCGTCTTTCTGCTATCATCGATCTTTCCTTCATCTACATGAAGCGCTCTTCTTTCTGCTATCATCGATCTTTCCTTCTTCTACATGAAGCGCTCGCCTTTCCGCTATCATCGATCTTTCCTTCATCTACATGAAGCGCTCGTCTTTCTTCTATCATCGATCTTTCCTTCATCTACATGAAGCTCTCGTCTTTCCGCTATCATCGATCTTTCCTTCATCTACATGGAGTGCTCTTCTTTCCACTATCATCGATCTTTCCTTCTTCTACATGAAGCGCTCGTCTTTCCGCTATCATCGATCTTTCCTTCTTCTACATGAAGCGCTCGTCTTTCTGATATCATCGATCTTTCCTTCTTCTACATGAAGCGCTCGTCTTTCCGCTATCATCGATCTTTCCTTCTTCTACATGAAGCGCTCATCTTTCCGCTATCATCGATCTTTCCTTCTTCTACATGAAGCGCTCGTCTTTCTGCTATCATCGATCTTTTCTTCTCCTACATGGAGCGCTCGTCTTTCCGCTATCATCGATCTTTCCTTCTTCTACATGAAGCGCTCGTCTTTCCGCTATCATCGATCTTTCCTTCTTCTACATGAAGCGCTCATCTTTCCGCTATCATCGATCTTTTCTTCTTATACATGAAGCGCTCATCTTTCCGCTATCATCGATCTTTTCTTCTTCTACATGAAGCGCTCGTCTTTCCGCTATCATCGATCTTTTCTTCTTCTACATGAAGCGCTCGTCTTTCCGCTATCATCGATCTTTCCTTCTTCTACATGAAGCGCTCATCTTTCCGCTATCATCGATCTTTCCTTCTTCTACATGAAGCGCTCATCTTTCCGCTATCATCGATCTTTCCTTCTTCTACATGAAGCGCTCATCTTTCCGCTATCATCGATCTTTTCTTCTTCTACATGAAGCGCTCATCTTTCCGCTATCATCGATCTTTCCTTCTTCTACATGAAGCGCTCGTCTTTCTGATATCATCGATCTTTCCTTCTTCTACATGAAGCGCTCGTCTTTCCGCTATCATCGATCTTTCCTTCTTCTACATGAAGCGCTTATCTTTCCGCTATCATCGATCTTTCCTTCTTCTACATAAAGCGCTCGTCTTTCTGCTATCATCGATCTTTTCTTCTTCTACATGGAGCGCTCGTCTTTCCGCTATCATCGATCTTTCCTTCTTCTACATGAAGCGCTCGTCTTTCCGCTATCATCGATCTTTCCTTCTTCTACATAAAGCGCTTGTCTTTCCGCTATCATCGATCTTTCCTTCTTCTACATGAAGCGCTCATCTTTCCGCTATCATCGATCTTTCCTTCTTCTACATGAAGCGCTCATCTTTCCGCTATCATCGATCTTTCCTTCTTCTACATGAAGCGCTCATCTTTCCGCTATCATCGATCTTTCCTTCTTCTACATGAAGCGCTCATCTTTCCGCTATCATCGATCTTTCCTTCTTCTACATGAAGCGCTCGTCTTTCCGCTATCATCGATCTTTCCTTCTTCTACATGAAGCGCTCGTCTTTCTGATATCATCGATCTTTCCTTCTTCTACATGAAGCGCTCGTCTTTCCGCTATCATCGATCTTTCCTTCTTCTACATGAAGCGCTCGTCTTTCCACTATCATCGATCTTTCCTTCTTCTACATGGAGTGCTCGTCTTTCCGCTATCATCGATCTTTCCTTCTTCTACATGAAGCGCTCGTCTTTCCGCTATCATCGATCTTCCCTTCATCTACATGAAGCGCTCGTCTTTCCGCTATCATCGATCTTTCCTTCTTCTACATGAAGCGCTTGTCTTTCTGATATCATCGATCTTTCCTTCTTCTACATGAAGCGCTCATCTTTCCGCTATCATTGATCTTTCCTTCTTCTACATGAAGCGCTCGTCTTTTTGCTATCATCGATCTTTCCTTCTTCTACATGAAGCGCTTGTCTTTCTGCTATCATCGATATTTTCTTCATCTACATGAAGCTCTCGTCTTTCCGCTATCATCGATCTTTTCTTCTTCTACATGAAGCGCTCGTCTTTTTGCTATCATCGATCTTTCCTTCTTCTACATGAAGCGCTCGTCTTTCCGCTATCATCGATCTTTCCTTCTTCTACATGAAGCGCTTGTCTTTCTGCTATCATCGATATTTTCTTCATCTACATGAAGCTCTCGTCTTTCTGCTATCATCGATCTTTCCTTCTACTACATGAAGCGCTCGTCTTTCTGCTATCTTCGATCTTTCCTTCTTCTACATGAAGCGCTCGTCTTTCCTCTATCATCGATCTTTCCTTCTTCTACATGAAGCGCTTGTCTTTCTGCTATCATCGATCTTTTCTTCTTCTACATGAAGCGCTCGTCTTTTTGCTATCATCGATCTTTCCTTCTTCTACATGAAGCGCTCGTCTTTCCGCTATCATCGATCTTTCCTTCTTCTACATGAAGCGCTTGTCTTTCTGCTATCATCGATATTTTCTTCATCTACATGAAGCTCTCGTCTTTCTGCTATCATCGATCTTTCCTTCTACTACATGAAGCGCTCGTCTTTCTGCTATCTTCGATCTTTCCTTCTTCTACATGAAGCGCTCGTCTTTCCTCTATCATCGATCTTTCCTTCTTCTACATGAAGCGCTCGTCTTTCCGCTATCATCGATCTTTCCTTCTTCTACATGAAGCGCTTGTCTTTCTGCTATCATCGATATTTTCTTCATCTACATGAAGCTCTCGTCTTTCCGCTATCATCGATCTTTCCTTCTTCTACATGAAGCGCTTGTCTTTCTGCTATCATCGATATTTTCTTCATCTCCATGAAGCTCTCGTCTTTCTGCTATCATCGATCTTTCCTTCTACTACATGAAGCGCTCGTCTTTCTGCTATCTTCGATCTTTCCTTCTTCTACATGAAGCGCTCGTCTTTCCTCTATCATCGATCTTTCCTTCATCTACATGAAGCGCTCGTCTTTCCGCTATCATCGATCTTTCCTTCATCTACATGAAGCGCTCGTCTTTCTGATATCATCGATCTTTCCTTCTTCTACATGAAGCGCTCGTCTTTCCGCTATCATCGATCTTTCCTTCTTCTACATGAAGCGCTCATCTTTCCGCTATCATCGATCTTTCATTCATCTACATGAAGCACTCGTCTTTCTGATATCATCGATCTTTCCTTCTTCTACATGAAGCGCTCGTCTTTCCGCTATCATCGATCTTTCCTTCTTCTACATGAAGCGCTCGTCTTTCCGCTATCATCGATCTTTCATTCATCTACATGAAGCACTCGTCTTTCTGATATCAACGATCTTTCCTTCATCTACATGAAGCGCTCATCTTTCCGCTATCATCGATCTTTCCTTCTTCTACATGAAGCGCTCTTCTTTCTGCTATCATCGATCTTTCCTTCTTCTACATGAAGCGCTCTTCTTTCCGCTATCATCGATCTTTCCTTCTTCTACATGAAGCGCTCGTCTTTCCGCTATCATCGATCTTTCCTTCTTCTACATGAAGCGCTCATCTTTCCGCTATCATCGATCTTTCCTTCTTCTACATGAAGCGCTCGTGTTTCCTCTATCATCGATCTTTCCTTCTTCTACATGAAGCGCTCATCTTTCCGCTATCATCGATCTTTCATTCATCTACATGAAGCACTCGTCTTTCTGATATCATCGATCTTTCCTTCATCTACCTGAAGCTCTCGTCTTTCCGCTATCATCGATCTTTCCTTCTTCTACATGAAGCGCTCGTCTTTCCGCTATCATCAATCTTTCCTTCTTCTACATGAAGCGCTCGTGTTTCCTCTATCATCGATCTTTCCTTCTTCTACATGAAGCGCTCGTCTTTCCGCTATCATCGATCTTTCCTTCTTCTACATGAAGCGCTCATCTTTCCGCTATCATCGATCTTTCCTTCTTCTACATGAAGCGCTCATCTTTCTGATATCATCGATCTTTTCTTCATCTACATGAAGAGCTCGTCTTTCTGCTATCATCGATCTTTCTTTCTTCTCCATGAAGCACACGTCTTTCTGCTATCATCGATCTTTCCTTCTTCTACATGAAGCGCTCTTCTTTCCGCTATCATCGATCTTTCCTTCTTCTACATGAAGCGCTCGTCTTTCTGACATCATCGATCTTTCCTTCTTCTACATGAAGCGCTCGTCTTTCTGACATCATCGATCTTTCCTTCTTCTACATGAAGCGCTCGTCTTTCTGCTATCATCGATCTTTCCTTCTTCTACATGAAGCGCTCATCTTTCCGCTATCATCGATCTTTCCTTCTTCTACATGAAGCGCTCGTCTTTCTGCTATCTTCGATCTTTCCTTCTTCTACATGAAGCGCTCGTCTTTCTGCTATCATCGATCTTTCTTTCTTCTACATGAAGCACTCGTCTTTCTGCTATCATCGATCTTTCCTTCTTCTACATGAAGCGCTCGTCTTTCCGCTATCATCGATCTTTCCTTCTTCTACATGAAGCGCTCGTCTTTCCGCTATCATCGATCTTTCCTTCTTCTACATGAAGCGCTCGTCTTTCCTCTATCATCGATCTTTCCTTCTTCTACATGAAGCGCTCATCTTTCCGCTATCATCGATCTTTCTTTCTTCTACATGAAGCACTCGTCTTTCTGATATCATCGATCTTTTCTTCATCTACATGAAGAGCTCATCTTTCTGCTATCATCGATCTTTCTTTCTTCTACATGAAGCACTCGTCTTTCTGCTGTCATCGATCTTTCCTTCTTCTACATGAAGCGCTCTTCTTTCCGCTATCATCGATCTTTCCTTCATCTACATGAAGCGCTCGTCTTTCCGCTATCATCGATCTTTCCTTCTTCTACATGAAGCGCTCGTCTTTCTGCTATCATCGATCTTTCCTTCTTCTACATGAAGCGCTCGTCTTTCCACTATCATCGATCTTTCTTTCTTCTACATGAAGCACTCGTCTTTCTGCTATCATCGATCTTTTCTTCTTATACATGAAGCGCTCATCTTTCCTCTATCATCGATCTTTCCTTCATCTACATGAAGCGCTCGTCTTTCTGCTATCATCGATCTTTCCATCTTCTACATGAAGCGCTTGTCTTTCTGCTATCATCGATCTTTCCTTCTTCTACATGAAGCGCTCGTCTTTCTGCTATCATCGATCTTTCATTCTTCTACCTGAAGCTCTCGTCTATCCGCTATCATCGATCTTTCCTTCTTCTACATGAAGCGCACATCTTTCCGCTATCATCGATCTTTCCTTCTTCTACAAGAAGCGCTCGTCTTTCTGCTATCATCGATCTTTCCTTCTTCTACCTGAATCTCTCGCCTTTCTGCTATCATCGATCTTTCCTTCGTCTACATGAAGCGCTCATCTTTCTGCTATCATCGATCTTTCCTTCTTCTACATTAAGCGCTCGTCTTTCCGCTATCATCGATCTTTCCTTCATCTACATGAAGCGCTCATCTTTCCGCTATCATCGATCTTTCCTTCTTCTACAAGAAGCGCTCGTCTTTCCGCTATCATCGATCTTTCCTTCTTCTACATGAAGCGCTTGTCTTTCTGATATCATCGATCTTTCCTTCTTCTACATGAAGCGATCGTCTTTCCGCTATCATCGATCTTTCCTTCTTCTACATGAAGCGCTCGTCTTTCTGATATCATCGATCTTTCCTTCTTCTACATGAAGCGCTCGTCTTTCCGCTATCATCGATCTTTCCTTCTTCTACATGAAGCGCTCGTCTTTCCGCTATCATCGATCTTTCCTTCTTCTACATGAAGCGCTCATCTTTCCGCTATCATCGATCTTTCCTTCATCTACATGAAGCGCTCATCTTTCCGCTATCATCGATCTTTCCTTCTTCTACATGAAGCGCTCGTCTTTCTGCTATCATCTATCTTTCCTTCTTCTACATGAAGCGCTCGTCATTCTGCTATCATCGATCTTTTCTTCTTATACATGAAGCGCTTGTCTTTCCGCTATCATCGATCTTTCCTTCTTCTACATGAAGCGCTCTTCTTTCCGCTATCATCGATCTTTCCTTCATCTACATGAAGCGCTCGTCTTTCCGCTATCATCGATCTTTCCTTCATCTACATGAAGCGCTCATCTTTCCTCTATCATCGATCTTTCCTTCTTCTACATGAAGCGCTCGTCTTTCCTCTATCATCGATCTTTCCTTCTTCTACATGAAGCGCTCGTCTTTCTGCTGTCATCGATCTTTCCTTCTTCTACATGAAACGCTCGTATTTCCGCTATCATCGATCTTTCCTTCTTCTACATGAAACGCTCGTATTTCCGCTATCATCGATATTTCCTTCTTCTACATGAAGCGCTCGTCTTTCCGCTATCATCGATCTTTCCTTCTTCTACATGAAGCGCTCGTCTTTTTGCTATCATCGATCTTTCCTTCTTCTACATGAAGCGCTCGTCTTTCTGTTATCATCGATCTTTCCTTCTTCTACATGAAGCGCTCGTCATTCTGCTATCATCGATCTTTTCTTCTTATACATGAAGCGCTTGTCTTTCCGCTATCATCGATCTTTCCTTCTTCTACATGAAGCGCTCGTCTTTCCGCTATCATCGATCTTTCCTTCATCTACATGAAGCGGTCGTCTTTCCGCTATAATCGATCTTTCCTTCTTCTACATGAAGCGCTCTTCTTTCCGCTATCATCGATCTTTCCTCCATCTACATGAAGCGCTCGTCTTTCCGCTATCATCGATCTTTCCTTCTTCTGCATGAAGCGCTCGTCTTTCCGCTATCATCGATCTTTCCTTCTTCTGCATGAAGCGCTCGTCTTTCTGATATCATCGATCTTTCCTTCTTCTACATGAAGCGCTCGTCTTTCCGCTATCATCGATCTTTCCTTCTTCTGCATGAAGCGCTCGTCTTTCCGCTATCATCGATCTTTCCTTCTTCTGCATGAAGCGCTCGTCTTTCTGATATCATCGATCTTTCCCTCATCTACATGAAGCGCTCGTCTTTCCGCTATCATCGATCTTTCCTTCTTCTGCATGAAGCGCTCGTCTTTCCGTTATCATCGATCTTTCCTTCTTCTACATGAAGCGCTCGTCTTTCCGCTATCATCGATCTTTCCTTCTTATATATGAAGCGCTCATATATCTGTTATCATCGATCTTTCCTTCTTCTACATGAAGCGCTCGTCTTTCTGCTATCATCGATCTTTCCTTCATCTACATTAAGCGCTCGCCTTTCTGCTATCATCGATCTTTCCTTCGTCTACATGAAGCGCTCGTCTTTCAGCTATCATCGATCTTTCCTTCTTCTACATTAAGCGCTCGTCTTTCCGCTATCATCGATCTTTCCTTCATCTACATGAAGCGCTCATCTTTCCGCTATCATCGATCTTTCCATCTTCTACAAGAAGCGCTCGTCTTTCCGCTATCATCGATCTTTCCTTCTTCTACATGAAGCGCTCGTCTTTCTGATATCATCGATCTTTCCTTCTTCTACATGAAGCGATCGTCTTTCCGCTATCATCGATCTTTCCTTCTTCTACATGAAGCGCTCGTCTTTCCGCTATCATCGATCTTTCCTTCTTCTACATGAAGCGCTTGTCTTTCCGATATCATCGATCTTTCCTTCTTCTACATGAAGCGCTCGTCTTTCTGATATCATCGATCTTTCCTTCTTCTACATGAAGCGCTCGTCTTTCCGCTATCATCGATCTTTCCTTCTTCTACATGAAGCGCTCGTCTTTCCGCTATCATCGATCTTTCCTTCTTCTACATGAAGCGCTCGTCTTTCCGCTATCATCGATCTTTCCTTCATCTACATGAAGCGCTCATCTTTCCGCTATCATCGATCTTTCCTTCTTCTACATGAAGCGCTTGTCTTTCTGCTATCATCGATCTTTTCTTCTTATACATGAAGCGCTTGTCTTTCCGCTATCATCGATCTTTCCTTCTTCTACATGAAGCGCTCGTCTTTCCGCTATCATCGATCTTTCCTTCATCTACATGAAGCGGTCGTCTTTCCGCTATAATCGATCTTTCCTTCTTCTACATGAAGCGCTCTTCTTTCCGCTATCATCGATCTTTCCTCCATCTACATGAAGCGCTCGTCTTTCCGCTATCATCGATCTTTCCTTCTTCTGCATGAAGCGCTCGTCTTTCCGCTATCATCGATCTTTCCTTCTTCTGCATGAAGCGCTCGTCTTTCCGCTATCATCGATCTTTCCTTCTTCTGCATGAAGCGCTCGTCTTTCCGCTATCATCGATCTTTCCTTCTTCTGCATGGAGCGCTCGTCTTTCCGCTATCATCGATCTTTCCTTCTTCTGCATGAAGCTCTCGTCTTTCCGCTACCATCGATCTTTCCTTCTTCTGCATGAAGCGCTCGTCTTTCCGTTATCATCGATCTTTCCTTCTTCTACATGAAGTGCTCGTCTTTCTGCTATCATCGATCTTTCCTTCTTCTACATGAAGCGCTCATCTTTCTGCTATCATCGATCTTTCCTTCTTCTACATGAAGCGCTCGTCTTTCCGCTATCATCGATCTTTCCTCCATCTACATGAAGCGCTCGTCTTTCCGCTATCATCGATCTTTCCTTCTTCTGCATGAAGCGCTCGTCTTTCCGCTATCATCGATCTTTCCTTCTTCTGCATGAAGCGCTCGTCTTTCCGCTATCATCGATCTTTCCTTCTTCTGCATGAAGCGCTCGTCTTTCCGCTATCATCGATCTTTCCTTCTTCTGCATGGAGCGCTCGTCTTTCCGCTATCATCGATCTTTCCTTCTTCTGCATGAAGCTCTCGTCTTTCCGCTACCATCGATCTTTCCTTCTTCTGCATGAAGCGCTCGTCTTTCCGCTATCATCGATCTTTTCTTCTTCTGCATGAAGCTCTCGTCTTTCCGTTATCATCGATCTTTCCTTCTTCTACATGAAGCGCTCGTCTTTCTGCTATCATCGATCTTTCCTTCTTCTACATGAAGCGCTCATCTTTCTGCTATCATCGATCTTTCCTTCTTCTACATGAAGCGCTCGTCTTTCCGCTATCATCGATCTTTCCTTCTTCTACATGAAGCGCTCGTCTTTCCGCTATCATCGATCTTTCCTTCTTCTTCATGAAGCGCTCGTCTTTCCGCTATCATCTATCTTTCCTTCTTCTACATGAAGCGCTCGTCTTTCTGCTATCATCGATCTCTCCTTCTTCTACATGAAGCGCTCATCTTTCCGCTATCATCTATCTTTCCTTCTTCTACATGAAGCGCTCGTCTTTCTGCTATCATTGATCTTTCCTTCTTCTACATGAAGCGCTCGTCTTTCTGCTATCATCGATCTTCCTTCATCTATATGAAGCGCTCGTCTTTCTGCTATCATCGATCTTTCCTTCTTCTACATGAAGCTCTCGTCTTTCTGCTATCATCTATCTTTTCTTCATCTACATGAAGCGCTCGTGTTTCCGCTATGATCGATCTTTCCTTCATCTACATTAAGCGCTCGTCTTTCCGCTATCATCGATCTTTTCTTCATCTACATGAAGCGCTCGTGTTTCCGCTATGATCGATCTTTCCTTCATCTACATGAAGCGCTCGTCTTTCCGCTATCATCGATCTTTCCTTCATCTACATGAAGCGCTCGTCTTTCCGCTATGATCGATCTTTCCTTCATCTACATGAAGCGCTCGTCTTTCCGCTATCATCGATCTTTCCTTCATCTACATGAAGCGCTCGTCTTTCCGCTATCATCGATCTTTCCTTCTTCTACATGAAGCGCTCGTCATTCTGCTATCATCAATCTTTCCTTCGTCTACATGAAGCGCTCGTCATTCTGCTATCATCAATCTTTCCTTCTTCTACATGAAGCGCTCGTCTTTCCTCTATCATCGATCTTTCCTTCATCTACATGAAGCGCTCGCGTTTCTGATATCATCGATCTTTCCTTCTTCTACATGTAGCGTTCGTCTTTCTGCTATCAGCGATCTTTTCTTCTTCTACATGAAGCGCTCGTCTTTCCGCTATCATCGATCTTTCCTTCTTCTACATGAAGCGCTCGTCTTTCTTCTATCATCGATCTTTCCTTCATCTACATGAAGCTCTCGTCTTTCCGCTATCATCGATCTTTCCTTCTTCTACATGAAGCGCTCGTCTTTCTGCTATCATCGATCTTTCCTTCTTCTACATGAAGCGCTCGTCTTTCTGCTATCAGCGATCTTTCCTTCTTCTACATGAAGCGCTCGTCTTTCCGCTATCATCGATCTTTCCTTCATCTACATGGAGCGCTCTTCTTTCCACTATCATCGATCTTTCCTTCTTCTACATGAAGCGCTCGTCTTTCTGCTATCATCGATCTTTCCTTCATCTACATGAAGCGCTCTTCTTTCTGCTATCATCGATCTTTCCTTCTTCTACATGAAGCGCTCGCCTTTCCGCTATCATCGATCTTTCCTTCATCTACATGAAGCGCTCGTCTTTCTTCTATCATCGATCTTTCCTTCTTCTACATGAAGCGCTTGTCTTTCTGATATCATCGATCTTTCCTTCTTCTACATGAAGCGCTCGTCTTTCTGATATCATCGATCTTTCCTTCTTCTACATGAAGCGCTCGTCTTTCCGCTATCATCGATCTTTCCTTCTTCTACATGAAGCGCTCGTCTTTCCACTATCATCGATCTTTCCTTCTTCTACATGGAGTGCTCGTCTTTTTGCTATCATCGATCTTTCCTTCTTCTACATGAAGCGCTTGTCTTTCTGCTATCATCGATATTTTCTTCATCTACATGAAGCTCTCGTCTTTCCGCTATCATCGATCTTTTCTTCTTCTACATGAAGCGCTCGTCTTTTTGCTATCATCGATCTTTCCTTCTTCTACATGAAGCGCTCGTCTTTCCGCTATCATCGATCTTTCCTTCTTCTACATGAAGCGCTTGTCTTTCTGCTATCATCGATATTTTCTTCATCTACATGAAGCTCTCGTCTTTCTGCTATCATCGATCTTTCCTTCTACTACATGAAGCGCTCGTCTTTCTGCTATCTTCGATCTTTCCTTCTTCTACATGAAGCGCTCGTCTTTCCTCTATCATCGATCTTTCCTTCATCTACATGAAGCGCTCGTCTTTCCGCTATCATCGATCTTTCCTTCATCTACATGAAGCGCTCGTCTTTCTGATATCATCGATCTTTCCTTCTTCTACATGAAGCGCTCGTCTTTCCGCTATCATCGATCTTTCCTTCTTCTACATGAAGCGCTCATCTTTCCGCTATCATCGATCTTTCATTCATCTACATGAAGCACTCGTCTTTCTGATATCATCGATCTTTCCTTCTTCTACATGAAGCGCTCGTCTTTCCGCTATCATCGATCTTTCCTTCTTCTACATGAAGCGCTCGTCTTTCCGCTATCACCGATCTTTCATTCATCTACATGAAGCACTCGTCTTTCTGATATCATCGATCTTTCCTTCATCTACATGAAGCGCTCATCTTTCCGCTATCATCGATCTTTCCTTCTTCTACATGAAGCGCTCTTCTTTCTGCTATCATCGATCTTTCCTTCTTCTACATGAAGCGCTCTTCTTTCCGCTATCATCGATCTTTCCTTCTTCTACATGAAGCGCTCGTCTTTCCGCTATCATCGATCTTTCCTTCTTCTACATGAAACGCTCATCTTTCCGCTATCATCGATCTTTCCTTCTTCTACATGAAGCGCTCGTGTTTCCTCTATCATCGATCTTTCCTTCTTCTACATGAAGCGCTCATCTTTCCGCTATCATCGATCTTTCATTCATCTACATGAAGCACTCGTCTTTCTGATATCATCGATCTTTCCTTCATCTACCTGAAGCTCTCGTCTTTCCGCTATCATCGATCTTTCCTTCTTCTACATGAAGCGCTCGTCTTTCCGCTATCATCAATCTTTCCTTCTTCTACATGAAGCGCTCGTGTTTCCTCTATCATCGATCTTTCCTTCTTCTACATGAAGCGCTCGTCTTTCCGCTATCATCGATCTTTCCTTCTTCTACATGAAGCGCTCATCTTTCCGCTATCATCGATCTTTCCTTCTTCTACATGAAGCGCTCATCTTTCCGCTATCATCGATCTTTCCTTCTTCTACATGAAGCGCTCATCTTTCCGCTATCATCGATCTTTCCTTCTTCTACATGAAGCGCTCGTCTTTCTGATATCATCGATCTTTCCTTCTTCTACATGAAGCGCTCGCCTTTCCGCTATCATCGATCTTTCCTTCTTCTACATGAAGCGCTCATCTTTCCGCTATCATCGATCTTTCCTTCTTCTACATGAAGCGCTCATCTTTCCGCTATCATCGATCTTTCCTTCTTCTACATGAAGCGCTCGCCTTTCCGCTATCATCGATCTTTCCTTCTTCTACATGAAGCGCTCATCTTTCCGCTATCATCGATCTTTCCTTCTTCTACATAAAGCGCTCGTCTTTCCGCTATCATCGATCTTTCCTTCTTCTACATGAAGCGCTCATCTTTCCGCTATCATCGATCTTTCCTTCTTCTACATGAAGCGCTCATCTTTCCGCTATCATCGATCTTTCCTTCTTCTACATGAAGCGCTCATCTTTCCGCTATCATCGATCTTTCCTTCTTCTACATGAAGCGCTCATCTTTCCGCTATCATCGATCTTTCCTTCTTCTACATGAAGCGCTCGTCTTTCCGCTATCATCGATCTTTCCTTCTTCTACATGAAGCGCTCGTCTTTCTGATATCATCGATCTTTCCTTCTTCTACATGAAGCGCTCGTCTTTCCGCTATCATCGATCTTTCCTTCTTCTACATGAAGCGCTCGTCTTTCCACTATCATCGATCTTTCCTTCTTCTACATGGAGTGCTCGTCTTTCCGCTATCATCGATCTTTCCTTCTTCTACATGAAGCGCTCGTCTTTCCGCTATCATCGATCTTTCCTTCATCTACATGAAGCGCTCGTCTTTCCGCTATCATCGATCTTTCCTTCTTCTACATGAAGCGCTTGTCTTTCTGATATCATCGATCTTTCCTTCTTCTACATGAAGCGCTCATCTTTCCGCTATCATTGATCTTTCCTTCTTCTACATGAAGCGCTCGTCTTTTTGCTATCATCGATCTTTCCTTCTTCTACATGAAGCGCTTGTCTTTCTGCTATCATCGATATTTTCTTCATCTACATGAAGCTCTCGTCTTTCCGCTATCATCGATCTTTTCTTCTTCTACATGAAGCGCTCGTCTTTTTGCTATCATCGATCTTTCCTTCTTCTACATGAAGCGCTCGTCTTTCCGCTATCATCGATCTTTCCTTCTTCTACATGAAGCGCTTGTCTTTCTGCTATCATCGATATTTTCTTCATCTACATGAAGCTTTCGTCTTTCTGCTATCATCGATCTTTCCTTCTACTACATGAAGCGCTCGTCTTTCTGCTATCTTCGATCTTTCCTTCTTCTACATGAAGCGCTCGTCTTTCCTCTATCATCGATCTTTCCTTCATCTACATGAAGCGCTCATCTTTCCGCTATCATCGATCTTTCCTTCATCTACATGAAGCGCTCGTCTTTCTGATATCATCGATCTTTCCTTCTTCTACATGAAGCGCTCGTCTTTCCGCTATCATCGATCTTTCCTTCTTCTACATGAAGCGCTCATCTTTCCGCTATCATCGATCTTTCATTCATCTACATGAAGCACTCGTCTTTCTGATATCATCGATCTTTCCTTCTTCTACATGAAGCGCTCGTCTTTCCGCTATCATCGATCTTTCCTTCTTCTACATGAAGCGCTCGTCTTTCCGCTATCATCGATCTTTCATTCATCTACATGAAGCACTCGTCTTTCTGATATCATCGATCTTTCCTTCATCTACATGAAGCGCTCATCTTTCCGCTATCATCGATCTTTCCTTCTTCTACATGAAACGCTCTTCTTTCTGCTATCATCGATCTTTCCTTCTTCTACATGAAGCGCTCTTCTTTCTGATATCATCGATCTTTCCTTCATCTACATGAAGCGCTCGTCTTTCCGCTATCATCGATCTTTCCTTCTTCTACATGAAGCGCTCGTCTTTCCGCTATCATCGATCTTTCCTTCTTCTACATGAAGCGCTCGTGTTTCCTCTATCATCGATCTTTCCTTCTTCTACATGAAGCGCTCATCTTTCCGCTATCATCGATCTTTCATTCATCTACATGAAGCACTCGTCTTTCCGATATCATCGATCTTTCCTTCATCTACCTGAAGCTCTCGTCTTTCCGCTATCATCGATCTTTCCTTCTTCTACATGAAGCGCTCGTCTTTCCGCTATCATCAATCTTTCCTTCTTCTACATGAAGCGCTCGTGTTTCCTCTATCATCGATCTTTCCTTCTTCTACATGAAGCGCTCGTCTTTCCGCTATCATCGATCTTTCCTTCTTCTACATGAAGCGCTCATCTTTCCGCTATCATCGATCTTTCCTTCTTCTACATGAAGCGCTCATCTTTCCGCTATCATCGATCTTTCCTTCTTCTACATGAAGCGCTCATCTTTCCGCTATCATCGATCTTTCCTTCTTCTACATGAAGCGCTCGTCTTTCCGCTATCATCGATCTTTCCTTCTTCTACATGAAGCGCTCGTCTTTCTGATATCATCGATCTTTCCTTCTTCTACATGAAGCGCTCGTCTTTCCGCTATCATCGATCTTTCCTTCTTCTACAGGAAGCGCTCATCTTTCCGCTATCATCGATCTTTTCTTCTTATACATGAAGCGCTCATCTTTCCGCTATCATCGATCTTTTCTTCTTCTACATGAAGCGCTCGTCTTTCCGCTATCATCGATCTTTTCTTCTTATACATGAAGCGCTCGTCTTTCCGCTATCATCGATCTTTCCTTCTTCTACATGAAGCGCTCATCTTTCCGCTATCATCGATCTTTCCTTCTTCTACATGAAGCGCTCATCTTTCCGCTATCATCGATCTTTCCTTCTTCTACATGAAGCGCTCATCTTTCCGCTATCATCGATCTTTCCTTCTTCTACATGAAGCGCTCATCTTTCCGCTATCATCGATCTTTCCTTCTTCTACATGAAGCGCTCATCTTTCAGCTATCATCGATCTTTTCTTCTTCTACATGAAGCGCTCATCTTTCCGCTATCATCGATCTTTCCTTCTTCTACATGAAGCGCTCGTCTTTCCGATATCATCGATCTTTCCTTCTTCTACATGAAGCGCTCATCTTTCCTCTATCATCGATCTTTCCTTCTTCTACATGAAGCGCTCGTCTCTCTGCTATCATCGATCTTTTCTTCTTCTACATGGAGCGCTCGTCTTTCCGCTATCATTGATCTTTCCATCTTCTACATGAAGCGCTCGTCTTTTTGCTATCATCGATCTTTCCTTCTTCTACATGAAGCGCTCGTCTTTCTGCTATCATCGATCTTTCCTTCTTCTACATGAAGCGCTTGTCTTTCTGCTATCATCGATATTTTCTTCATCTACATGAAGCTCTCGTCTTTCCGCTATCATCGATCTTTTCTTCTTCTACATGAAGCGCTCGTCTTTTTGCTATCATCGATCTTTCCTTCTTCTACATGAAGCGCTCGTCTTTCCGCTATCATCGATCTTTCCTTCTTCTACATAAAGCGCTCGTCTTTCTGCTATCATCGATATTTTCTTCATCTACATGGAGCGCTCATCTTTCCGCTATCATCGATCTTTCCTTCTTCTACATGAAGCGCTCGTCTTTCTGTTATCATCGATCTTTCCTTCTTCTACATGAAGCGCTCGTCTTTCCTCTATCATCGATCTTTCATTCATCTACATGAAGCGCTCGTCTTTCCGCTATCATCGATCTTTCCTTCATCTACATGAAGCGCTCGTCTTTCTGATATCATCGATCTTTCCTTCTTCTACATGAAGCGCTCGTCTTTCCGCTATCATCGATCTTTCCTTCTTCTACATGAAGCGCTCATCCTTCCGCTATCATCGATCTTTCATTCATCTACATGAAGCACTCGTCTTTCTGATATCATCGATCTTTCCTTCTTCTACATGAAGCGCTCGTCTTTCCGCTATCATCGATCTTTCCTTCTTCTACATGAAGCGCTCATCTTTCCGCTATCATCGATCTTTCATTCATCTACATGAAGCACTCGTCTTTCTGATATCATCGATCTTTCCTTCTTCTACATGAAGCGCTCGTCTTTCCGCTATCATCGATCTTTCCTTCTTCTACATGAAGCGCTCGTCTTTCCGCTATCATCGATCTTTCATTCATCTACATGAAGCGCTCATCTTTCCGCTATCATCGATCTTTCCTTCTTCTACATGAAGCGCTCATCTTTCCGCTATCATCGATCTTTCCTTCTTCTACATGAAGCGCTCGTCTCTCTGCTATCATCGATCTTTTCTTCTTCTACATGAAGCGCTCGTCTCTCTGCTATCATCGATCTTTTCTTCTTCTACATGGAGCGCTCGTCTTTCCGCTATCATTGATCTTTCCATCTTCTACATGAAGCGCTCGTCTTTTTGCTATCATCGATCTTTCCTTCTTCTACATGAAGCGCTCGTCTTTCTGCTATCATCGATCTTTCCTTCTTCTACATGAAGCGCTTGTCTTTCTGCTATCATCGATATTTTCTTCATCTACATGAAGCTCTCGTCTTTCCGCTATCATCGATCTTTTCTTCTTCTACATGAAGCGCTCGTCTTTTTGCTATCATCGATCTTTCCTTCTTCTACATGAAGCGCTCGTCTTTCCGCTATCATCGATCTTTCCTTCTTCTACATAAAGCGCTCGTCTTTCTGCTATCATCGATATTTTCTTCATCTACATGAAGCGCTCGTCTTTTTGCTATCATCGATCTTTCCTTCTTCTACATGAAGCGCTCGTCTTTCCGCTATCATCGATCTTTCCTTCTTCTACATGAAGCGCTCGTCTTTCTGCTATCATCGATCTTTCCTTCTTCTACATAAAGCGCTCGTCTTTTTGCTATCATCGATCTTTCCTTCTTCTACATGAAGCGCTCGTCTTTCCGCTATCATCGATCTTTCCTTCTTCTACATGAAGCGCTCGTCTTTCTGCTATCATCGATATTTTCTTCATCTACATGGAGCGCTCATCTTTCCGCTATCATCGATCTTTCCTTCTTCTACATGAAGCGCTCGTCTTTCTGTTATCATCGATCTTTCCTTCTTCTACATGAAGCGCTCGTCTTTCCTCTATCATCGATCTTTCATTCATCTACATGAAGCGCTCGTCTTTCCGCTATCATCGATCTTTCCTTCATCTACATGAAGCGCTCGTCTTTCTGATATCATCGATCTTTCCTTCTTCTACATGAAGCGCTCGTCTTTCCGCTATCATCGATCTTTCCTTCTTCTACATGAAGCGCTCATCCTTCCGCTATCATCGATCTTTCATTCATCTACATGAAGCACTCGTCTTTCTGATATCATCGATCTTTCCTTCTTCTACATGAAGCGCTCGTCTTTCCGCTATCATCGATCTTTCCTTCTTCTACATGAAGCGCTCATCTTTCCGCTATCATCGATCTTTCATTCATCTACATGAAGCACTCGTCTTTCTGATATCATCGATCTTTCCTTCTTCTACATGAAGCGCTCGTCTTTCCGCTATCATCGATCTTTCCTTCTTCTACATGAAGCGCTCGTCTTTCCGCTATCATCGATCTTTCATTCATCTACATGAAGCACTCGTCTTTCTGATATCATCGATCTTTCCTTCATCTACATGAAGCGCTCGTCTTTCCGCTATCATCGATCTTTCCTTCTTCTACATGAAGCGCTCGTCTTTCCGCTATCATCGATCTTTCCTTCTTCTACATGAAGCGCTCGTGTTTCCTCTATCATCGATCTTTCCTTCTTCTACATGAAGCGCTCATCTTTCCGCTATCATCGATCTTTCATTCATCTACATGAAGCACTCGTCTTTCTGATATCATCGATCTTTCCTTCATCTACCTGAAGCTCTCGTCTTTCCGCTATCATCGATCTTTCCTTCTTCTACATGAAGCGCTCTTCATTCCGCTATCATCGATCTTTCCTCCATCTACATGAAGCGCTCGTCTTTCCGCTATCATCGATCTTTCCTTCTTCTGCATGAAGCGCTCGTCTTTCCGCTATCATCGATCTTTCCTTCTTCTGCATGAAGCGCTCGTCTTTCCGCTATCATCGATCTTTCCTTCTTCTGCATGAAGCGCTCGTCTTTCCGCTATCATCGATCTTTCCTTCTTCTGCATGGAGCGCTCGTCTTTCCGCTATCATCGATCTTTCCTTCTTCTGCATGAAGCTCTCGTCTTTCCGCTACCATCGATCTTTCCTTCTTCTGCATGAAGCGCTCGTCTTTCCGTTATCATCGATCTTTCCTTCTTCTACATGAAGCGCTCGTCTTTCTGCTATCATCGATCTTTCCTTCTTCTACATGAAGCGCTCATCTTTCTGCTATCATCGATCTTTCCTTCTTCTACATGAAGCGCTCGTCTTTCCGCTATCATCGATCTTTCCTCCATCTACATGAAGCGCTCGTCTTTCCGCTATCATCGATCTTTCCTTCTTCTGCATGAAGCGCTCGTCTTTCCGCTATCATCGATCTTTCCTTCTTCTGCATGAAGCGCTCGTCTTTCCGCTATCATCGATCTTTCCTTCTTCTGCATGGAGCGCTCGTCTTTCCGCTATCATCGATCTTTCCTTCTTCTGCATGAAGCTCTCGTCTTTCCGCTACCATCGATCTTTCCTTCTTCTGCATGAAGCGCTCGTCTTTCCGCTATCATCGATCTTTCCTTCTTCTGCATGAAGCTCTCGTCTTTCCATTATCATCGATCTTTCCTTCTTCTACATGAAGCGCTCGTCTTTCTGCTATCATCGATCTCTCCTTCTTCTACATGAAGCGCTCATCTTTCCGCTATCATCTATCTTTCCTTCTTCTACATGAAGCGCTCGTCTTTCTGCTATCATCGATCTTCCTTCATCTATATGAAGCGCTCGTCTTTCTGCTATCATCGATCTTTCCTTCTTCTACATGAAGCTCTCGTCTTTCTGCTATCATCTATCTTTTCTTCATCTACATGAAGCGCTCGTGTTTCCGCTATGATCGATCTTTCCTTCATCTACATGAAGCGCTCGTCTTTCCGTTATCATCGATCTTTCCTTCATCTACATGAAGCGCTCGTCTTTCCGCTATGATCGATCTTTCCTTCTTCTACATGGAGCGCTCGTCTTTCTGCTGTCATCGATCTTTACTTCATCTACATGAAGCGCTCGTCTTTCCGCTATCATCGATCTTTCCTTCTTCTACATGAAGCGCTCGTCTTTCTGCTATCATCGATCTTTTCTTCTTCTACATGAAGCTCTCGTCTTTCCGCTATCATCGATCTTTCCTTCTTCTACATGAAGCGTTCGTCTTTCCGCTATCATCGATCTTTCCTTCTTCTACATGAAGCGCTCTTCTTTCCGCTATCATCGATCTTTCCTTCTTCTACATGAAGCGCTCTTCTTTCCGCTATCATCGATCTTTCCTTCATCTAAATGAAGCACTCGTCTTTCCGCTATCATCGATCTTTCTTTCTTCTACATGAAGCACTCGTCTTTCTGCTATCATCGATCTTTCCTTCATCTACATGAAGCGCTCGTCTTTCCGCTATCATCGATCTTTCCTTATTCTGCATGAAGCTCTCGTCTTTCCGCTATCATCGATCTTTCCTTCTTCTACATGAAGCGCTCGTCTTTCTGCTATCATCGATCTTTCCTTCTTCTACATGAAGCGCTCGCCTTTCCGCTATCATCGATCTTTCCTTCTTCTATATGAAGCGCTCGTCTTTCCGCTATCATCGATCTTTCCTTCTTCTATATGAAGCGCTCGTCTTTCTGCTATCATCGATCTTTCCTTCTTCTACATGAAGCGCTCGTCTTTCTGATATCATCGATCTTTCCTTCATCTACATGAAGCGCTCGTCTTTCCGCTATCATCGATCTTTCCTTCATCTACATGAAGCGCTCGTCTTTCCGCTATCATCGATCTTTCCTTCTTCTACGTGTAGCGCTCGTCTTTCCGCTATCATCGATCTTTCCTTCTTCTACATGAAGCGCTCTTCTTTCTGCTATCATCGATCTTTCCTTCTTCTGCATGAAGCGCTCGTCTTTCCGCTATCATCGATCTTTCCTTCTTCTACATGAAGCGCTCTTCTTTCTGCTATCATCGATCTTTCCTTCTTCTACATGAAGCGTTCGTCTTTTTGCTATCATCGATCTTTCCTTCTTCTACATGAAGCGCTTGTCTTTCTGCTATCATCGATATTTTCTTCGTCTACATGAAGCTCTCGTCTTTCTGCTATCATCGATCTTTCCTTCTTCTACATGAAGCGCTCGTCTTTCCTCTATCATCGATCTTTCATTCATCTACATGAAGCGCTCGTCATTCTGCTATCATCGATCTTTCCTTCATCTACATGAAGCGCTCGTCTTTCTGATATCATCGATCTTTCCTTCTTCTACATGAAGCGCTCGTCTTTCCGCTATCATCGATCTTTCCTTCTTCTTCATGAAGCGCTCATCTTTCCGCTATCATCGATCTTTCCTTCTTCTACATGAAGCGCTCATCTTTCCGCTATCATCAATCTTTCCTTCTTCTACATGAAGCGCTCGTGTTTCCTCTATCATCGATCTTTCCTTCTTCTACATGAAGCGCTCGTCTTTCCGCTATCATCGATCTTTCCTTCTTCTACATGAAGCGCTCATCTTTCCGCTATCATCGATCTTTCCTTCTTCTACATGAAGCGCTCATCTTTCCGCTATCATCGATCTTTCCTTCATCTACATGAAGCACTCATCTTTCCGCTATCATCGATCTTTCCTTCTTCTACATGAAGCGCTCGTCTTTCCGCTATCATCGATCTTTCCTTCTTCTACATGAAGCGCTCATCTTTCCGCTATCATCGATCTTTCCTTCTTCTGCATGAAGCTCTCGTCTTTCCGCTATCATCGATCTTTTCTTCATCTACATGAAGCGCTCGTCTTTCCGCTATCATCGATCTTTCCTTCTTCTACATGAAGCGCTCGTCTTTCCGCTATCATCGATCTTTCCTTCATCTACATGAAGCGCTCGTCTTTCCGCTATCATCGATCTTTCCTTCATCTACATGAAGCGCTCGTCATTCTGCTATCATCGATCTTTCCTTCATCTACATGAAGCGCTCGTCTTTCCGCTATCATCGATCTTTCCTTCTTCTACATGAAGCGCTCGTCATTCTGCTATCATCGATCTTTCCTTCATCTACATGAAGCGCTCTTCTTTCCGCTATCATCGATCTTTCCTTCATCTACATGAAGCGCTCGTCTTTCCGCTATCATCGATCTTTCCTTCATCTACATGAAGCGCTCGTCTTTCCGCTATCATCGATCTTTCCTTCTTCTACATGAAGCGCTCGTCATTCTGCTATCATCAATCTTTCCTTCGTCTACATGAAGCGCTCGTCATTCTGCTATCATCAATCTTTCCTTCTTCTACATGAAGCGCTCGTCTTTCCTCTATCATCGATCTTTCCTTCATCTACATGAAGCGCTCGCGTTTCTGATATCATCGATCTTTCCTTCTTCTACATGTAGCGTTGGTCTTTCTGCTATCAGCGATCTTTTCTTCTTCTACATGAAGCGCTCGTCTTTCCGCTATCATCGATCTTTCCTTCTTCTACATGAAGCGCTCGTCTTTCTTCTATCATCGATCTTTCCTTCATCTACATGAAGCTCTCGTCTTTCCGCTATCATCGATCTTTCCTTCTTCTACATGAAGCGCTCGTCTTTCTGCTATCATCGATCTTTCCTTCTTCTACATGAAGCGCTCGTCTTTCTGCTATCAGCGATCTTTCCTTCTTCTACATGAAGCGCTCGTCTTTCCGCTATCATCGATCTTTCCTTCATCTACATGGAGCGCTCTTCTTTCCACTATCATCGATCTTTCCTTCTTCTACATGAAGCGCTCGTCTTTCTGCTATCATCGATCTTTCCTTCATCTACATGAAGCGCTCTTCTTTCTGCTATCATCGATCTTTCCTTCTTCTACATGAAGCGCTCGCCTTTCCGCTATCATCGATCTTTCCTTCATCTACATGAAGCGCTCGTCTTTCTTCTATCATCGATCTTTCCTTCATCTACATGAAGCTCTCGTCTTTCCGCTATCATCGATCTTTCCTTCATCTACATGGAGCGCTCTTCTTTCCACTATCATCGATCTTTCCTTCTTCTACATGAAGCGCTCGTCTTTCCGCTATCATCGATCTTTCCTTCTTCTACATGAAGCGCTCGTCTTTCTGATATCATCGATCTTTCCTTCTTCTACATGAAGCGCTCGTCTTTCCGCTATCATCGATCTTTCCTTCTTCTACATGAAGCGCTCATCTTTCCGCTATCATCGATCTTTCCTTCTTCTACATGAAGCGCTCGTCTTTCTGCTATCATCGATCTTTTCTTCTTCTACATGGAGCGCTCGTCTTTCCGCTATCATCGATCTTTCCTTCTTCTACATGAAGCGCTCGTCTTTCCGCTATCATCGATCTTTCCTTCTTCTACATGAAGCGCTCATCTTTCCGCTATCATCGATCTTTTCTTCTTATACATGAAGCGCTCATCTTTCCGCTATCATCGATCTTTTCTTCTTCTACATGAAGCGCTCGTCTTTCCGCTATCATCGATCTTTTCTTCTTCTACATGAAGCGCTCGTCTTTCCGCTATCATCGATCTTTTCTTCTTCTACATGAAGCGCTCGTCTTTCCGCTGTCATCGATCTTTCCTTCTTCTACATGAAGCGCTCATCTTTCCGCTATCATCGATCTTTCCTTCTTCTACATGAAGCGCTCATCTTTCCGCTATCATCGATCTTTCCTTCTTCTACATGAAGCGCTCATCTTTCCGCTATCATCGATCTTTTCTTCTTCTACATGAAGCGCTCATCTTTCCGCTATCATCGATCTTTCCTTCTTCTACATGAAGCGCTCGTCTTTCTGATATCATCGATCTTTCCTTCTTCTACATGAAGCGCTCGTCTTTCCGCTATCATCGATCTTTCCTTCTTCTACATGAAGCGCTTATCTTTCCGCTATCATCGATCTTTCCTTCTTCTACATGAAGCGCTCGTCTTTCTGCTATCATCGATCTTTTCTTCTTCTACATGGAGCGCTCGTCTTTCCGCTATCATCGATCTTTCCTTCTTCTACATGAAGCGCTCGTCTTTCCGCTATCATCGATCTTTCCTTCTTCTACATAAAGCGCTCGTCTTTCCGCTATCATCGATCTTTCCTTCTTCTACATGAAGCGCTCATCTTTCCGCTATCATCGATCTTTCCTTCTTCTACATGAAGCGCTCATCTTTCCGCTATCATCGATCTTTCCTTCTTCTACATGAAGCGCTCATCTTTCCGCTATCATCGATCTTTCCTTCTTCTACATGAAGCGCTCATCTTTCCGCTATCATCGATCTTTCCTTCTTCTACATGAAGCGCTCGTCTTTCCGCTATCATCGATCTTTCCTTCTTCTACATGAAGCGCTCGTCTTTCTGATATCATCGATCTTTCCTTCTTCTACATGAAGCGCTCGTCTTTCCGCTATCATCGATCTTTCCTTCTTCTACATGAAGCGCTCGTCTTTCCACTATCATCGATCTTTCCTTCTTCTACATGGAGTGCTCGTCTTTCCGCTATCATCGATCTTTCCTTCTTCTACATGAAGCGCTCGTCTTTCCGCTATCATCGATCTTTCCTTCTTCTACATGAAGCGCTCGTCTTTCCGCTATCATCGATCTTTCCTTCATCTACATGAAGCGCTCGTCTTTCCGCTATCATCGATCTTTCCTTCTTCTACATGAAGCGCTTGTCTTTCTGATATCATCGATCTTTCCTTCTTCTACATGAAGCGCTCATCTTTCCGCTATCATTGATCTTTCCTTCTTCTACATGAAGCGCTCGTCTTTTTGCTATCATCGATCTTTCCTTCTTCTACATGAAGCGCTTGTCTTTCTGCTATCATCGATATTTTCTTCATCTACATGAAGCTCTCGTCTTTCCTCTATCATCGATCTTTCCTTCATCTACATGAAGCGCTCGTCTTTCCGCTATCATCGATCTTTCCTTCATCTACATGAAGCGCTCGTCTTTCTGATATCATCGATCTTTCCTTCTTCTACATGAAGCGCTCGTCTTTCCGCTATCATCGATCTTTCCTTCTTCTACATGAAGCGCTCATCTTTCCGCTATCATCGATCTTTCATTCATCTACATGAAGCACTCGTCTTTCTGATATCATCGATCTTTCCTTCTTCTACATGAAGCGCTCGTCTTTCCGCTATCATCGATCTTTCCTTCTTCTACATGAAGCGCTCGTCTTTCCGCTATCATCGATCTTTCATTCATCTACATGAAGCACTCGTCTTTCTGATATCATCGATCTTTCCTTCATCTACATGAAGCGCTCATCTTTCCGCTATCATCGATCTTTCCTTCTTCTACATGAAGCGCTCTTCTTTCTGCTATCATCGATCTTTCCTTCTTCTACATGAAGCGCTCTTCTTTCCGCTATCATCGATCTTTCCTTCTTCTACATGAAGCGCTCGTCTTTCCGCTATCATCGATCTTTCCTTCTTCTACATGAAGCGCTCATCTTTCCGCTATCATCGATCTTTCCTTCTTCTACATGAAGCGCTCGTGTTTCCTCTATCATCGATCTTTCCTTCTTCTACATGAAGCGCTCATCTTTCCGCTATCATCGATCTTTCATTCATCTACATGAAGCACTCGTCTTTCTGATATCATCGATCTTTCCTTCATCTACCTGAAGCTCTCGTCTTTCCGCTATCATCGATCTTTCCTTCTTCTACATGAAGCGCTCGTCTTTCCGCTATCATCAATCTTTCCTTCTTCTACATGAAGCGCTCGTGTTTCCTCTATCATCGATCTTTCCTTCTTCTACATGAAGCGCTCCTCTTTCCGCTATCATCGATCTTTCCTTCTTCTACATGAAGCGCTCCTCTTTCCGCTATCATCGATCTTTCCTTCTTCTACATGAAGCGCTCATCTTTCCGCTATCATCGATCTTTCCTTCTTCTACATGAAGCGCTCATCTTTCCGCTATCATCGATCTTTCCTTCTTCTACATGAAGCGCTCGTCTTTCTGATATCATCGATCTTTCCTTCTTCTACATGAAGCGCTCGTCTTTCCGCTATCATCGATCTTTCCTTCTTCTACATGAAGCGCTCATCTTTCCGCTATCATCGATCTTTCCTTCTTCTACATGAAGCGCTCGTCTTTCTGCTATCATCGATCTTTTCTTCTTCTACATGGAGCGCTCGTCTTTCCGCTATCATCGATCTTTCCTTCTTCTACATGAAGCGCTCGTCTTTCCGCTATCATCGATCTTTCCTTCTTCTACATGAAGCGCTCATCTTTCCGCTATCATCGATCTTTTCTTCTTCTACATGAAGCGCTCATCTTTCCGCTATCATCGATCTTTTCTTCTTCTACATGAAGCGCTCGTCTTTCCGCTATCATCGATCTTTTCTTCTTATACATGAAGCGCTCGTCTTTCCGCTATCATCGATCTTTCCTTCTTCTACATGAAGCGCTCATCTTTCCGCTATCATCGATCTTTCCTTCTTCTACATGAAGCGCTCATCTTTCCGCTATCATCGATCTTTCCTTCTTCTACATGAAGCGCTCATCTTTCCGCTATCATCGATCTTTTCTTCTTCTACATGAAGCGCTCATCTTTCCGCTATCATCGAACTTTCCTTCTTCTACATGAAGCGCTCGTCTTTCCGCTATCATCGATCTTTCCTTCTTCTACATGAAGCGCTCATCTTTCCGCTATCATCGATCTTTCCTTCTTCTACATGAAGCGCTCGTGTTTCCTCTATCATCGATCTTTCCTTCTTCTACATGAAGCGGTCGTCTTTCCGCTATCATCGATCTTTCCTTCTTCTACATGAAGCGCTCCTCTTTCCGCTATCATCGATCTTTCCTTCTTCTACATGAAGCGCTCATCTTTCCGCTATCATCGATCTTTCCTTCTTCTACATGAAGCGCTCATCTTTCCGCTATCATCGATCTTTCCTTCTTCTACATGAAGCGCTCGTCTTTCTGATATCATCGATCTTTCCTTCTTCTACATGAAGCGCTCGTCTTTCCGCTATCATCGATCTTTCCTTCTTCTACATGAAGCGCTCATCTTTCCGCTATCATCGATCTTTCCTTCTTCTACATGAAGCGCTCGTCTTTCTGCTATCATCGATCTTTTCTTCTTCTACATGGAGCGCTCGTCTTTCCGCTATCATCGATCTTTCCTTCTTCTACATGAAGCGCTCGTCTTTCCGCTATCATCGATCTTTCCTTCTTCTACATGAAGCGCTCATCTTTCCGCTATCATCGATCTTTTCTTCTTCTACATGAAGCGCTCATCTTTCCGCTATCATCGATCTTTTCTTCTTCTACATGAAGCGCTCGTCTTTCCGCTATCATCGATCTTTTCTTCTTATACATGAAGCGCTCGTCTTTCCGCTATCATCGATCTTTCCTTCTTCTACATGAAGCGCTCCTCTTTCCGCTATCATCGATCTTTCCTTCTTCTACATGAAGCGCTCATCTTTCCGCTATCATCGATCTTTCCTTCTTCTACATGAAGCGCTCATCTTTCCGCTATCATCGATCTTTCCTTCTTCTACATGAAGCGCTCATCTTTCCGCTATCATCGATCTTTCCTTCTTCTACATGAAGCGCTCATCTTTCCGCTATCATCGATCTTTTCTTCTTCTACATGAAGCGCTCATCTTTCCGCTATCATCGAACTTTCCTTCTTCTACATGAAGCGCTCGTCTTTCCGCTATCATCGAACTTTCCTTCTTCTACATGAAGCGCTCGTCTTTCCGCTATCATCGATCTTTCCTTCTTCTACATGAAGCGCTCATCTTTCCGCTATCATCGATCTTTCCTTCTTCTACATGAAGCGCTCATCTTTCCGCTATCATCGATCTTTCCTTCTTCTACATGAAGCGCTCATCTTTCCGCTATCATCGATCTTTCCTTCTTCTACATGAAGCGCTCATCTTTCCGCTATCATCGATCTTTTCTTCTTCTACATGAAGCGCTCATCTTTCCGCTATCATCGATCTTTCCTTCTTCTACATGAAGCGCTCATCTTTCCGCTATCATCGATCTTTCCTTCTTCTACATGAAGCGCTCATCTTTCCGCTATCATCGATCTTTTCTTCTTCTACATGAAGCGCTCATCTTTCCGCTATCATCGAACTTTCCTTCTTCTACATGAAGCGCTCGTCTTTCCGCTATCATCGAACTTTCCTTCTTCTACATGAAGCGCTCGTCTTTCCGCTATCATCGATCTTTCCTTCTTCTACATGAAGCGCTCATCTTTCCGCTATCATCGATCTTTCCTTCTTCTACATGAAGCGCTCATCTTTCCGCTATCATCGATCTTTCCTTCTTCTACATGAAGCGCTCGTCTTTCTGCTATCATCGATCTTTTCTTCTTCTACATGAAGCGCTCGTCTTTCCGCTATCATCGATCTTTCCTTCTTCTACATGAAGCGCTCGTCTTTCCGCTATCATCGATCTTTCCTTCTTCTACATGAAGCGCTCGTCTTTCCGCTATCATCGATCTTTCCTTCTTCTACATGAAGCGCTCGTCTTTCCGCTATTATCGATCTTTCCTTCTTCTACATAAAGCGCTCGTCTTTCCGCTATCATCGATCTTTCCTTCTTCTACATGAAGCGCTCATCTTTCCGCTATCATCGATCTTTCCTTCTTCTACATGAAGCGCTCATCTTTCCGCTATCATCGATCTTTCCTTCTTCTACATGAAGCGCTCGTCTTTCCGCTATCATCGATCTTTCCTTCTTCTACATGAAGCGCTCGTCTTTCCGCTATCATCGATCTTTCCTTCTTCTACATGAAGCGCTCGTCTTTCTGATATCATCGATCTTTCCTTCTTCTACATGAAGCGCTCGTCTTTCCGCTATCATCGATCTTTCCTTCTTCTACATGAAGCGCTCGTCTTTCCACTATCATCGATCTTTCCTTCTTCTACATGGAGTGCTCGTCTTTCCGCTATCATCGATCTTTCCTTCTTCTACATGAAGCGCTCGTCTTTCCGCTATCATCGATCTTTCCTTCATCTACATGAAGCGCTCGTCTTTCCGCTATCATCGATCTTTCCTTCTTCTACATGAAGCGCTTGTCTTTCTGATATCATCGATCTTTCCTTCTTCTACATGAAGCGCTCATCTTTCCGCTATCATTGATCTTTCCTTCTTCTACATGAAGCGCTCGTCTTTTTGCTATCATCGATCTTTCCTTCTTCTACATGAAGCACTCGTCTTTCTGGTATCATCGATCTTTCCTTCTTCTACATGAAGCGCTTGTCTTTCTGCTATCATCGATATTTTCTTCATCTACATGAAGCTCTCGTCTTTCCGCTATCATCGATCTTTCCTTCTTCTACATGAAGCGCTCGTCTTTCTGCTATCATCGATCTTTCCTTCTTCTACATGAAGCTCTCGTCTTTCCGCTATCATCGATCTTTCCTTCTTCTACATGAAGCGCTTGTCTTTCTGCTATCATCGATATTTTCTTCATCTACATGAAGCTCTCGTCTTTCTGCTATCATCGATCTTTCCTTCTACTACATGAAGCGCTCGTCTTTCTGCTATCATCGATCTTTCCTTCTTCTACATGAAGCGCTCGTCTTTCCTCTATCATCGATCTTTCATTCATCTACATGAAGCGCTCGTTTTTCCGCTATCATCGATCTTTCCTTCATCTACATGAAGCGCTCGTCTTTCTGATATCATCGATCTTTCCTTCTTCTACATGAAGCGCTCGTCTTTCCGCTATCATCGATCTTTCCTTCTTCTACATGAAGCGCTCATCTTTCCGCTATCATCGATCTTTCATTCATCTACATGAAGCACTCGTCTTTCTGATATCATCGATCTTTCCTTCTTCTACATGAAGCGCTCGTCTTTCCGCTATCATCGATCTTTCCTTCTTCTACATGAAGCGCTCGTCTTTCCGCTATCATCGATCTTTCATTCATCTACATGAAGCACTCGTCTTTCTGATATCATCGATCTTTCCTTCATCTACATGAAGCGCTCGTCTTTCCGCTATCATCGATCTTTCCTTCTTCTACATGAAGCGCTCGTCTTTCCGCTATCATCGATCTTTCCTTCTTCTACATGAAGCGCTCGTGTTTCCTCTATCATCGATCTTTCCTTCTTCTACATGAAGCGCTCATCTTTCCGCTATCATCGATCTTTCATTCATCTACATGAAGCACTCGTCTTTCCGATATCATCGATCTTTCCTCCATCTACCTGAAGCTCTCGTCTTTCCGCTATCATCGATCTTTCCTTCTTCTACATGAAGCGCTCGTCTTTCCGCTATCATCAATCTTTCCTTCTTCTACATGAAGCGCTCGTGTTTCCTCTATCATCGATCTTTCCTTCTTCTACATGAAGCGCTCGTCTTTCCGCTATCATCGATCTTTCCTTCTTCTACATGAAGCGCTCATCTTTCCGCTATCATCGATCTTTCCTTCTTCTACATGAAGCGCTCATCTTTCCGCTATCATCGATCTTTCCTTCTTCTACATGAAGCGCTCATCTTTCCGCTATCATCGATCTTTCCTTCTTCTACATGAAGCGCTCGTCTTTCCGCTATCATCGATCTTTCCTTCTTCTACATGAAGCGCTCGTCTTTCTGATATCATCGATCTTTCCTTCTTCTACATGAAGCGCTCGTCTTTCCGCTATCATCGATCTTTCCTTCTTCTACAGGAAGCGCTCATCTTTCCGCTATCATCGATCTTTCATTCATCTACATGAAGCACTCGTCTTTCTGATATCATCGATCTTTCCTTCATCTACCTGAAGCTCTCGTCTTTCCGCTATCATCGATCTTTCCTTCTTCTACATGAAGCGCTCGTCTTTCCGCTATCATCAATCTTTCCTTCTTCTACATGAAGCGCTCGTGTTTCCTCTATCATCGATCTTTCCTTCTTCTACATGAAGCGCTCATCTTTCCGCTATCATCGATCTTTCCTTCTTCTACATGAAGCGCTCATCTTTCCGCTATCATCGATCTTTCCTTCTTCTACATGAAGCGCTCATCTTTCCGCTATCATCGATCTTTCCTTCTTCTACATGAAGCGCTCATCTTTCCGCTATCATCGATCTTTCCTTCTTCTACATGAAGCGCTCATCTTTCCGCTATCATCGATCTTTCCTTCTTCTACATGAAGCGCTCGTCTTTCCGCTATCATCGATCTTTCCTTCTTCTACATGAAGCGCTCGTCTTTCTGATATCATCGATCTTTCCTTCTTCTACATGAAGCTCTCATCTTTCCGCTATCATCGATCTTTCCTTCTTCTACATGAAGCGCTCGTCTTTCCACTATCATCGATCTTTCCTTCTTCTACATGGAGTGCTCGTCTTTCCGCTATCATCGATCTTTCCTTCTACATGAAGCGCTCGTCTTTCCGCTATCATCGATCTTTCCTTCTTCTACATGAAGCGTTTGTCTTTCTGATATCATCGATCTTTCCTTCTTCTACATGGAGCGCTCGTCTTTCCGCTATCATCGATCTTTCCTTCTTCTACATGAAGCGCTCATCCTTCCGCTATCATCGATCTTTCATTCATCTACATGAAGCACTCGTCTTTCTGATATCATCGATCTTTCCTTCATCTACCTGAAGCTCTCGTCTTTCCGCTATCATCGATCTTTCCTTCTTCTACATGAAGCGCTCATCTTTCCGCTATCATCGATCTTTCATTCATCTACATGAAGCACTCGTCTTTCTGATATCATCGATCTTTCCTTCTTCTACATGAAGCGCTCGTCTTTCCGCTATCATCGATCTTTCCTTCTTCTACATGAAGCGCTCATCTTTCCGCTATCATCGATCTTTCATTCATCTACATGAAGCGCTCGTCTTTCCGCTATCATCGATCTTTCCTTCTTCTACATGAAGCGCTCGTCTTTCCGCTATCATCGATCTTTCATTCATCTACATGAAGCACTCGTCTTTCTGATATCATCGATCTTTCCTTCTACTACATGAAGCTCTCGTCTTTCCGCTATCATCGATCTTTCCTTCTTCTACATGAAGCGCTCGTCTTTCCGCTATCATCAATCTTTCCTTCTTCTACATGAAGCGCTCGTGTTTCCTCTATCATCGATCTTTCCTTCTTCTACATGAAGCGCTCATCTTTCCGCTATCATCGATCTTTCCTTCTTCTACATGAAGCGCTCATCTTTCCGCTATCATCGATCTTTCCTTCCTCTACATGAAGCGCTCATCTTTCCGCTATCATCGATCTTTCCTTCTTCTACATGAAGCGCTCGTCTTTCCGCTATCATCGATCTTTCCTTCTTCTACATGAAGCGCTCGTCTTTCTGATATCATCGATCTTTCCTTCTTCTACATGAAGCGCTCGTCTTTCCGCTATCATCTATCTTTCCTTCTTCTACATGAAGCGCTCGTCTTTCCGCTATCATCGATCTTTCCTTCTTCTACATGAAGCGCTCGTCTTTCTGCTATCATCGATCTTTTCTTCTTCTACATGAAGCGCTCGTCTTTCTGCTATCATCGATCTTTTCTTCTTCTACATGGAGCGCTCGTCTTTCCGCTATCATCGATCTTTCCTTCTTCTACATGAAGCGCTCGTCTTTCCGCTATCATCGATCTTTCCTTCCTCTACATGAAGCGCTCATCTTTCCGCTATCATCGATCTTTCCTTCTTCTACATGAAGCGCTCGTCTTTCCGCTATCATCGATCTTTCCTTCTTCTACATGAAGCGCTCGTCTTTCTGATATCATCGATCTTTCCTTCTTCTACATGAAGCGCTCGTCTTTCCGCTATCATCTATCTTTCCTTCTTCTACATGAAGCGCTCGTCTTTCCGCTATCATCGATCTTTCCTTCTTCTACATGAAGCGCTCGTCTTTCTGCTATCATCGATCTTTTCTTCTTCTACATGGAGCGCTCGTCTTTCCGCTATCATCGATCTTTCCTTCTTCTACATGAAGCACTAGTCTTTCCGCTATCATCGATCTTTCCTTCTTCTACATGAAGCGCTCATCTTTCCGCTATCATCGATCTTTTCTTCTTATACATGAAGCGCTCATCTTTCCGCTATCATCGATCTTTTCTTCTTCTACATGAAGCGCTCGTCTTTCCGCTATCATCGATCTTTCCTTCTTCTACATGAAGCGCTCATCTTTCCGCTATCATCGATCTTTTCTTCTTATACATGAAGCGCTCATCTTTCCGCTATCATCGATCTTTTCTTCTTCTACATGAAGCGCTCCTCTTTCCTCTATCATCGATCTTTCCTTCTTCTACATGAAGCGCTCATCTTTCCGCTATCATCGATCTTTCCTTCTTCTACATGAAGCGCTCATCTTTCCGCTATCATCGATCTTTCCTTCTTGTACATGAAGCGCTCATCTTTCCGCTATCATCGATCTTTCCTTCTTCTACATGAAGCGCTCATCTTTCCGCTATCATCGATCTTTTCTTCTTCTACATGAAGCGCTCATCTTTCCGCTATCATCGATCTTTCCTTCTTCTACATGAAGCGCTCGTCTTTCTGATATCATCGATCTTTCCTTCTTCTACATGAAGCGCTTGTCTTTCCGCTATCATCGATCTTTCCTTCTTCTACATGAAGCGCTCATCTTTCCGCTATCATCGATCTTTCCTTCTTCTACATGAAGCGCTCGTCTTTCTGCTATCATTGATCTTTTCTTCTTCTACATGGAGCGCTCGTCTTTCCGCTATCATCGATCTTTCCTTCTTCTACATGAAGCGCTCGTCTTTCCGCTATCATCGATCTTTCCTTCTTCTACATGAAGCGCTCGTCTTTCCGCTATCATCGATCTTTCCTTCTTCTACATGAAGCGCTCATCTTTCCGCTATCATCGATCTTTCCTTCTTCTACATGAAGCGCTCATCTTTCCGCTATCATCGATCTTTCCTTCTTCTACATGAAGCGCTCATCTTTCCGCTATCATCGATCTTTCCTTCTTCTACATGAAGCGCTCATCTTTCCGCTATCATCGATCTTTCCTTCTTCTACATGAAGCGCTTGTCTTTCCGCTATCATCGATCTTTCCTTCTTCTACATGAAGCGCTCATCTTTCCGCTATCATCGATCTTTCCTTCTTCTACATGAAGCGCTCGTCTTTCCGCTATCATCGATCTTTCCTTCTTCTACATGAAGCGCTCGTCTTTCCGCTATCATCGATCTTTCCTTCTTCTACATGAAGCGCTCGTCTTTCCGCTATCATCGATCTTTCCTTCTTCTACATGAAGCGCTCATCTTTCCGCTATCATCGATCTTTCCTTCTTCTACATGAAGCGATCATCTTTCCGCTATCATCGATCTTTCCTTCTTCTACATGAAGCGCTCATCTTTCCGCTATCATCGATCTTTCCTTCTTCTACATGAAGCGCTCGTCTTTCCGCTATCATCGATCTTTCCTTCTTCTACATGAAGCGCTCGTCTTTCCGCTATCATCGATCTTTCCTTCTTCTACATCTAATCTGTACAGGGAGGGCAGAGAGGTGACCCTGTTGGGCATTCTTTGGGGTTAGTTTGGGAGGGTTGAAGGATGGGCCTTGCCATTGGTATCAGGATGGGCTTGAGAATGTGATCCTTCCCTGCCACAGTCATTCTCCTTTTCACATGCGCTACGTTGTTAGCAGGAGGGTGACAATATGGTCTGGTCCTGAGTTTTGGACAGACAGGAGTCATATTGTAGGGATGGCCCCATTCCATAGTGGAGAGCTGGTGAATATCAACCGCCAATTCATCCAATATTATTGTATTCTACGTCTGCACACTGGTAACCCATAGTTAGGCATCTCATATAGGTGGTGCCATTACATGCAGTGATTAGTAAGTGCACCCCCAGCCTCACACCCAGACACACATAAACCCCACTGTTAAGAAGGCAGGGTGCCTAGTAAACCACGGAGGCTCTTACATACGCTAACTTACATTTCTAACATTTCCAGCAATAGTGGAGCTGACGTATCATTGCCAGCAGTGTGTGGATGATGCGCCGTGTATGGATGTGATATTGGACACAGCAGATTTCTGCACCTGAACAGTAGTGAATACTAAAGGTATGCAGATACTGAATATGTGTATAGATCTGTGTTGTCACACCCAGACACCACCATGAGCCCCACAGTTGGGGTTATTTGAGTATCAGCTCTTCTGCATAGAATATGTTCCTCCTCCATTAGCCGTGTGCAAATGAGCAGTCCACAGGTAACAAGCCTGGGGGGATACAGTAGGGGGCTGGGGGTGGGGAAGGTCACATGGAAGCCTTTTACAGATGGGATGGGATTAATGTCACACCCCTGACCTCTATAAAACTCTTGCAGCAGAGCAGGTCTCACCACACCTCACTGGCCACCATGTATGCCCTCCAATCTCTCTGGCTGGTGTCACTGCTCGCACTACAGCCCTCACCAGCCTTGCTGAGAATTTTGCCCCACAGAGGATGGTCCAATGAGGTGGAGGTGACAAAGAATTGTCCACTATGTCAGGAGTTCAGCTGCCCCTCAGGACCCCAGCGCTGCCCAGCTGGCAGAGTGAAGGATCATTGCGGATGCTGCTGGCAGTGCGCCAATGTGGAGGGTCAACTCTGTGACCTGCCATGGCAGAAGCGCCATTATGGCCCCTGTGGCGAGGAGCTCCAGTGCCAGGTGATGGCGGTGCACAGTGATGAGCCCCAGTGTGTCTGCTCCAACCAGGAGACCGTGTGTGGTTCTGACCGCAGGACCTACAGAAACATCTGCCGACTGCAGGAGGCTGCCCGCACCCGCAGGAAGACGGTCCTGAGCCTGGCACATACTGGACCATGCCAAGAAGGTGAGTCCAGAGCCGAGGGAGTGCTCCCAGCTCACTGCAATCCCACAACTGGCCAACAGGGGGCGGAGGGTCACACCTTACAGTGCAGCCCATAGGGCAGCTCAATGGGATCTCTACTGAGTCTGTGCATAAGGAGGAGGAGAGGTCAGTGTCCTGATGTCTGTGTATTAGGAGGAGGAGAGGTCGGCGTCCTGATGTCTGTGTATTAGGAGGAGGAGAGGTCGGCGTCCTGATGTCTGTGTATTAGGAGGAGGAGAGGTCGGCGTCCTGATGTCTGTGTATTAGGAGGAGGAGAGGTCGGTGTCCTGATGTCTGTGTATTAGGAGGAGGAGAGGTCAGTGTCCTGATGTCTGTGTATTAGGAGGAGGAGAGGTCGGCGTCCTGATGTCTGTGTATTAGGAGGAGGAGAGGTCAGTGTCCTGATGTCTGTGTATTAGGAGGAGGAGAGGTCAGCGTCCTGATGTCTGTGTATTAGGAGGAGGAGAGGTCGGTGTCCTGATGTCTGTGTATTAGGAGGAGGAGAGGTCAGTGTCCTGATGTCTGTGTATTAGGAGGAGAGGTCGGCGTCCTGACGTCTGTGTATTAGGAGGAGGAGAGGTCGGCGTCCTGATGTCTGTGTATTAGGAGGAGGAGAGGTCGGCGTCCTGATGTCTGTGTATTAGGAGGAGGAGAGGTCAGCGTCCTGATGTCTGTGTATTAGGAGGAGGAGAGGTCGGTGTCCTGATGTCTGTGTATTAGGAGGAGGAGAGGTCAGTGTCCTGATGTCTGTGTATTAGGAGGAGGAGAGGTCGGCGTCCTGATGTCTGTGTATTAGGAGGAGGAGAGGTCAGCGTCCTGATGTCTGTGTATTAGGAGGAGGAGAGGTCGGTGTCCTGATGTCTGTGTATTAGGAGGAGGAGAGGTCAGTGTCCTGATGTCTGTGTATTAGGAGGAGGAGAGGTCGGCGTCATGATGTCTGTGTATTAGGAGGAGGAGAGGTCAACGTCCTGATGTCTGTGTATTAGGAGGAGGAGAGGTCGGCCTCCTGATGTCTGTGTATTAGGAGGAGGAGAGGTCAGCATCCTGATGTCTGTGTATTAGGAGGAGGAGAGGTCGGTGTGCTGATGTCTGTGTATTAGGTGGAGGAGAGGTCGGCGTCCTGATGTCTGTGTATTAGGAGGAGGAGAGGTCGGCGTCCTGATGTCTGTGTATTAGGAGGAGGAGAGGTCGGCGTCCTGATGTCTGTGTATTAGGAGGAGGAGAGGTCGGCGTCCTGATGTCTGTGTATTAGGAGGAGGAGAGGTCGGCGTCCTGATGTCTGTGTATTAGGAGGAGGAGAGGTCGGTGTCCTGATGTCTGTGTATTAGGAGGAGGAGAGGTCGGTGTCCTGATGTCTGTGTATTAGGAGGAGGAGAGGTCAGTGTCCTGATGTCTGTGTATTAGGAGGAGGAGAGGTCGGCGTCCTGATGTCTGTGTATTAGGAGGAGGAGAGGTCAGTGTCCTGATGTCTGTGTATTAGGAGGAGGAGAGGTCAGTGTCCTGATGTCTGTGTATTAGGAGGAGGAGAGGTCAGCGTCCTGATGTCTGTGTATTAGGAGGAGGAGAGGTCAGTGTCCTGATGTCTGTGTATTAGGAGGAGGAGAGGTCAGTGTCCTGATGTCTGTGTATTAGGAGGAGAGGTCGGCGTCCTGACGTCTGTGTATTAGGAGGAGGAGAGGTCGGCGTCCTGATGTCTGTGTATTAGGAGGAGGAGAGGTCGGCGTCCTGATGTCTGTGTATTAGGAGGAGGAGAGGTCGGCGTCCT